>NC_083224.1:119489499-119792789 GCF_032191835.1 Heteronotia binoei
CCTGATTTTTTTCAGGGGGCACATAGTGGCCCCAACCTCCATGGTCTTCTCTCCTACCACCACTGAGGAGGAAAGCTGCCAGCTCCCTGCCATACAGCCTCCCCCCTCCCCACAGTTGCCCCAAGGCGATCCCTTTCCACCCCTCTTCCAGCAGCTCTGGTGGGGAGCCACTCAGAGGTTTAGATACGTGCCGCATGGTCTCCTGTCCTTACCTGTAGCATGATCCAGCTAGGCAAACCCGGCGGGACAAGGGTGGTGGTGGAAGATGCCACCAAGTCACAACTGACTTCTGGGGCTACAAGACCTTTGATTCGGATTTCTTCCTATCGGAGAGTGAGCTGAGGCTGCCCAAGCGCAGCTCCCACCCTCGCTCGGGTGGCCAGCAAGACCAGGCCAGAAAACCTCTGCAGGCGAACATCACCTCTCCACTGATCCCCAGCCCCGGACTGCAGCCAGGACCTCCACTTGTGTGCAGCAGCCTACCCTATCCTGCCCTGTCTGGCAGAGAAAACCTTCAGTGGAGCCACTCGCTCCCTACCCTCGCTGCCCCACTTGAGAGCCAGAACGGCTTCTTCTTGCAGGCACCCTCTAGCCCAACGTCAGCCCAAGGCGGAGCTTAACTTTCAGTCCTGGGCGCTGAAAGTGTCCCATTGTTTCTGCTTACTGAGGGGTCAGAGATTTCTTCCAGCCCCTAAGCAAGCAGAAGCAACAGGAAGCTTAACTTTCAGTCCTGGGCGCTGAAAGTGCCCTGTTGTTTCTGCTTGCTGAAGGGTCAGAGAATTCATCCGGCCTCTAAGCAAGTAGAAGCAACTGTATATGATCATGTCCCCTAAGCAAGCAGAAGCAATGGTGTATGATGACGGCAGAATGTAGAAGGATGCAGCCGAGGCACTGGAGGTTTGTTAAGGTCCCCAAGTCAGGGGGCCCTGCCTAGCAGTCAGGGGGATGTGCCCCCACAGGCTCCCTTGTAGCCACGGGCCTGCTATAAGATAATGTCATACTAAGAAAAATAAGTGCTTAACCTAGTGCGGTAGTATCTAATCTGATCAGAAGTATCAAGTTAGCTCCAAAACAGATGCAGTCAAGGCTAAAGGGGCCAGCCAGCAGCCCTGATCAGTGGTGTCTTCATAAAAATGGGTTAAAAGTGTGGAGCAGGCTAGACCCCACTCTCCAAAAAAAGAGAAAAATATTGTTGTAAGCCCCAATTATTGGGTAGTAATCAGTATTTTAAATGGGTATAAGGCATACCAAAGGCCCGATATGAGCTTGTTAAAGTCAGAAAGGCAAGCAACCCTTTTGTGTTTTCAACTTTGACTAGGAGTGGCTACTTGTCAGCAAAATTCCCTCTCTCAGATGTTAAGACAAAGAGCTAAAGGTTTTATTATTACATTTTATAAAGCAATGTATTAACATGGTTCTAAGATTTTCTTTCCAAAGAGAGCCATTGTTAGAAGCTTAAATATATATATATATACCTAACAACTTGTTTAATTAAACACATTGTGAGTATTGTAAACTAAGCTATAAAGGAGGTATCTGCTTATAAGTATAGGATTGTCTCCTACTCATACAAAGTCTGTAAATATTCCAAAATGCCTCTGGATGTCCTAATTGGCTAGAATAAGTATATTAATTGGTTGTATTTGATTCATCTATGAGAAAACATACAGGTTTCCTACAAGAAGGAACTGTCAAACATCGATATTTCGAAATAATCAAGCTTTTGTTTTTTAATCAAAGACTTGTTTTATTGAAACTCCATGACTTACTCCAAGGATGGGTACCTTGGAAGTAATGCTGGATACAATGTTGAATAGTACATTGAATAGTACCCCACTGAGTACAGTTTAGCTTTCGGAAGTTCCTGCCCTGGAATCAGTCCTATGGCACAGTCAGTATTCCTGTAGGGGGGAAGTTCATTGGCTTCTTCTTGACTGAACACTCGCTTTAAGTCTCTGTACTCCTTAGGGATCGACTGTACTTCCTCAATGGTTAAGCACAGCTTCTCATTTCTAGGGGGTGGATCTGGGCCCCAATCTCCGTTCCAATAGTGGTGTTCACACCTATTATTGGTAAAGTCTATTGTTTGTTCTTTCCACTTTATATCAGGCTCATGTTTGGCAAACCCTAGTACAATGTCAAAAGAAGAAGAGGGGGCTATCACAAATATTTCTGTATTCCAATGGTTCTCTGTTCCCACCAGTACTTCTTGGGTTTGCTTGGTGCAAGGTCCCTCTCTCATTATAGTTCCATCCATCTGTTCAAACTGTATCGGGTGAGGTAAAGGGCTCTTATGGAGTCCCAAGGCTTCCACGAATTTGGGTGTAATTATGTCTCTAGTGCACCCTGAGTCGAGCAGCGCTCTAGCATGAATAAATCCCTTTAGTTTGGGGTTTAATAGAGTCAAAGGGATGAAAAATAAAGTTCCGGTTATTCTCACCCTTAGTGGTGTCATTAGTTCCGCAACCTGCTTGCTTGGCACCTCTCAGTGCAGGTTGTCCTCATTTCCCGCCGGCTTGTCATCCCAGGACATTTCACTCAGTTCATCGATGATGATGGTTTCTTCTCTCAGAGAGGTTGCAGCCACGGTGCTCCCTTTCGCCAATTCCTTTGGTTGACTCTCAGTCTTCTTCGCCTTGGGGGCTCCTGGTTTCAGGGTGAGGAGGGGGCCTTGAGGTCACTCTGGGCAATTGGCGGCCAAATAGTTTAGGTCCCCGCACTGAAAGCAGCGTCGGGGAGTGGCTGGCTTAGTCGCTCCCCCAGCGGTACTGACCTTCTTCCCATCTGATTTTGCCCCTGACTGAGACTCACGTCCCCTCTTACCCCCTTGCTGCTGTTGCCATTGTAGGGCCACTCGTTTCATGTTGGTTTCAACTTCTCCAGCTAGTTGCACCCACCCCACCAGCATGGTGGGGCATGCTTGCTGCAGAGCCCAATCCAGCACGCTCGCGTTCAGGCCCCTCTGGAACTGCTCTATCTTTATTTGTTCATTCCACCCATGGATTTTGGCCGTGTTAGCTTGGAACTTGGCAGCGTACTTACGTATGGATTTGGATCCCTGCTGTAGGTCTCGCAGGGTGGTGAGGGCCCTAGTTTCTTGCAGGGGGTCCTTCTATTGGGTTAACAGGGCCCGAAGGAACGCGGCCACTGTGTCCAGTTCAGGGCTTCTGGTCTTATACAGCCTTACGTACCATCGTTTTGCAGCCCCCTTGAGCTTCGACCCCAGGTAATCCACTCTGCTCAATTCGTCAGGGAAGGTGTTTCCCCAGTAGTGCATGAAGCTATTGGCTTGAACTGAGAAGTATTCCAACTCTTCTGGATCTCCGTCGAAGGCGGCGTCCAGTTCTCTCCCTCTCCCATAATCACGAGGGATGAGGGGCAGTGGAGGTGGCGGTGCTGTTGGTTGCCTCATTGGAGGAGGTATTTGCCCTCCTCTTTGATCTGTTGGCTGCAGCACTCTCTCTAGTTGCCTTCTCATCTCTTGAGCCGTGAAAGTAGCATTGGCTTGCATCTCATCTCTCAGGCATTTGGCCATTTCAGCCATTTCATCTCTTACCATCTGGAAGATCCCCCTGTCATCAGGATCGGGTTCCTCTTCCCCATCGTCCAGGCATGGCTGATCTGGATCACCTCCATCCTCATCCTCCTCATCTGGTCTCGGTTGGTCTCGTTCATCTTGACCACCCCCTCCAACTGCTCTCAAACCATCCTGGTCGCTCTCTTCTCCCACTCTCGCCCGCAGGGATGGTAGTGCCAGGATCGCTTCTCGTCAAGCTGGTGCCTCGTCCATCGGGGTGGTGGAAGTTCGGGGGACCCACACTTTGGGAGTGATGAACAGTTGTTGGATATGCAGGGGGGACCCTCTCCCTGTAACTCGACGAGCGTCGATAATGTGCCACAGCAGTGTTCTCACCCCTGTGCCGTCTCCTCTAGACTCGCCTCTCAGCCTGTCCGGAGTTGTAGGGAATCTGCCATTGTCTGGAGTTCTTTCCGCCATACGGTTAGAAAGTTGCCAGTTCGGTTAAATTCCAAAATAAGATTACTTCCAAAATGTCAAGCATCAATATTTTGAAATAATCAAGCTTTTGTTTTTAAATCAAAGACTTGTTTTATTGAAACTCCATGACTTGCTCCAAGGACGGGTACCTTGGAAGTAATGCTGGATACAATGTTGAATAGTATCTTATAGACTACTTCAAAAGGCAGGGTTACAGATACTTCAAAAGAATAACATAAAGATGCAAATGGGGTTGAAGGTTCAAAGGCTACTTGCTACTATCTCTTTTATGACTAAGGAATGCTCACATCTCTATTTCTCACACATTCTCTGCTAGCTGATAAGACATGGCTGTGTGAATCTGGGGGAGAGGCACTTTACACCATTAATACAAGGTTACACCAAACATTCTGGATTCAGAGGAATTTATTATGCCTCCTCAGGGGGGAAGGGAGAGAAAGGGGGGGGGGAGAGAAGAAAGGTTTGGAAGAATCCAGCAGTTAGAAATAGCATGCTTGACAAGAACCTGCAGGTGGCCAATCCTGCAAGAAAGATTTACAGTTGATAGTTTGGCATCAACTGTAAGACCTGCAAGAAAGATTTACAGTTGATAGTTTGGCATAGTGATTAGGCGCATGGACTCTAAGCTAGAGCACTGGGTTTGATTTCCCACTTCTTCACATGTACTTGCTGAGTGATCTTGGTTCAGTCACAGTTCTTGAAAGAACTGTTCTCTCAAGAGCAGGTTTCTTAGAGCTTTCTCAGCCCCACTTACCTCACAAGGTGTCTGTTGTGGGGAGAAGGGAAGGAGATTGTAAATCAAAATGCGTGAAGAGTGGGATATAAATCCAATCTCATCTCTTTTTCTTCTTCCTTATCTAAGGCCCAGTTATAGTTTTCTGCTCTCTGACATCATGTGGTCTTCAGAATCCAATCAAAATACTCATTTGCTGGAGCCCTCCAAAGTATGATGCAACTTATTCCTGACTCCTCCCTTCTGAACAGAGTGCACGCTTTTTTACTTAACCAATTTCTGCATTCTAGTATCAGACCTTGCAAGAGACACAGATAGGCTAATTACAAACACCTGCATGCTGAAGCAGATCCACCATTATTCATGTTAACCCTTGGTGAAACTAAGGTGCTTGCCTCAGAAATATAAATAAAACATTAAAAAACACAATAAAACAAAAATTATAAAAATCCATAAAAATCACATATTAAAAACTCCAATTAGGACTGCCAACAATAAAAGCTAAATCAGAGGTGTCAAACTCATTTGTTATGAGGGTTGGATTTGACATAAATGAGACCTTGTCAAGCCGGGCCATGTGTGTCATAAAATGTAATGCCAGGTAGCAGACGTATAAACTTTATAAAAAGGGCACAAGCACAATTAAAGGTATTTTTTTACTTAAAATAAAACATGCTTAAAACATTAGCATGCTTGCAATATTTTGTTTTACAGTTTCTGATAAATGTCACCTCTTGCTATGAATTATTGCATCAAAAACTGCAGACAATGTCTGTGCTGCAACAATCTTGAATAAGTTCTTCAGGTGCTGTTCAGGTGTGCAGGTTGCAAACCTACTTTTGATTTATTTACATTGCTTTGAGCCTAAGACCCAGAGGAAAACATGAAGCAGCTGGACATTCTGAGCTTTTGCACAGAAGTTACTTCTTATGCTAGTCAAGAACATGTGAAGGCACCATGGCACAGACTGAGGGCTATGTGCTTGTCTATAAAACGATAGTCTTCCCTAGAAAAATAACTACAACTCCTGTATGGCAGTGCAAGAACAGAGATACAGCCATGTACAAAGGTCAGTATCAGCCTACTATCTGGGAAGTCTACATTCAAGATCCCCAATCAAAGAAAATGTGAAAGAAAAATCAAGGGAAATTTGCTGGGTAAACCTGGGCTGGACACACACTCTCAGCCTATTGCTGGCTTGTTATGTTTCTTCTAAATAGTTCACATGCTTTCTTATTGAGAAAGACTGGAGGGCATGAATACAGTGAAAAAGAGCAGGGGGCGCCCATAACAAGCCCAACATAAAAAACCAGTTGCATCCGTAACCAGGGCTTTTTTTTGAACAGGAATGCAGTTCCAGCTGGCTTGGTGTCAGGGTGTGTGGCCTAATATGCAAATGAGTCCCTGCTGGGCTTTTTCTACAAAAAGCCCTTTGTGTAACAATGGTAATGTCAGGGGGTGTGCCCTGATATGCAAATGAGTTCCTGCTGGGGCTTTTCTTCCAAAAAAGCCCTGCCCATAACAAGCCCAACCAAACTCGCTCTCTCTTTCTCTCTTTCTGTCCCTCCCTGTAGTAAGGCAAAAAACTCATACCTTCAATGAAACCTTGCTAGGCTTAAAAACGCTTCCTTTGTATCTCTTTGATGGTGGGGATGGGCAAAGCAAGCTCTGGCTCTTTCCTTCCTTCCCCTGGTGATGAGGAGAGGGAGGAGCCTCAGCCACTAAGGAAGAGGCTGAGACTCCTCCTCCATCCTCCTCCCTTTGGGAAAAGGGAGGGGGAAGAGGGAAAGAGCAGGGAGAGGCTGCTTTGCTGGCTGACTTATTGGGGGAGAAAGACAAAATGACAGAATGAAGCAGACAACAGCCAGTCTGGTTGGAGCCCTCTGGGGGATGGATCCGGCTCGCAGGCCATATGTTTGACACTCCTGAGCTAAATCAATTAAAATGGAGTCCCAAATAAAAGTCTTTAATTGCATCCTGAAGATGGACACTGAGAGGGGCAGGTGCACCTCCATGATGAAGTTTTTCCATAATTTTGGGGCTCCAGTGGAAAAGGTCCTCTCTCATCTATCCACAAGTGTCTTTAATTGTTGAACAGTCAGGAGGGCATCTCCTGCAATCTTAATTCCTGGGCAGTGATGTATGGGAGAAGACAGTCCTTCAGATATCCCAGTTCCAAACCATGTAGGGCTTTAACGAACAGAACTTGCACTTTAAACTGGGTTTGGGAGCAGATCAGTAGCCAGTACCAGGGATATATGCTCCCAATAACTGGCCCTGAGCAGCAGTCTAGCTGCAGCATACTCACTAGCTGCAGCTTCCAAACTTCAAGGGCTTGGGGCTTCAAGGATAGCCCCAAGTATAATCATCATCATCATCATCATCAATTTAGTTAAGCTTCCCATCTCAGCTCATACTGGACTCTAGTGATGCACAACATTGTACTAAAAACAATATACAAGTTAAAACCAACACAGCAAATTAATTAAAAACTCAGGTGGTGCCCTATACATTTTTCTACATTCTGAACTACTAGGGTGCCATACTGTGGGGACGGGGAAGGAACTGCATCTGCACATTGCAATAGTCCAATCTAGATGTAATTGAGTCAGGAATCACTGTGGCGAGATCTGACTGACTCAGGAACAGATGCAACTGATGCACCAGCCAGAGCTGGGCAAAAGCACTCTGAGTCACATCAACCACCTGGTTTTCTAAGATGAGTGCTGTGTCAAGCAGCACTCCCAGGCCGTGAACCAGGTTTTTCAAGGAAGTATAACTCCATCCAACATGGGAGAAATCTGAAGTCCCTGTTCTGCCTTTCTACTCACTCAAAGAACCTCTGTTTTATCAAGATTAAAAGATGCAATATGCCCCTTCTGCTGCTTTTGAGCATTTACAGTTCTGTGCCCTCTGACCTGCTAGGCTACACCCTTGTACCTGATCAGAAGTATGCAAGATGGCTATTCTGAAACTTTCATTGTAGGACTGTTTTTGCTTTCCAATCTACCACTGGGATATCCTGAGCATTTTTTTGAGCTCAACAGCATAGCCTTATTTAAATTAAAACAGTTTGAACTCAGGCAATTTGACCAGGTGAAATGTGGTTCTTCCCCAAAGCTGATTGTGGCTCATCTCAAGGTCAGAATATGCAACTTAAATGCAATAAAAACAGTTATTGAAAATGAGACTTAATGTCAAGCATTAATCAGCTTCATGATATATTAATAGATTATATAATGATATATTAATAGATTATAATATTATAGATTATGATTTCAACATACACCAAGTAACAAAGAGTGAAATTTTGAGAGGTTCATAAAAACTGCAAAATTTCTCCCTACCACATGTACAGTAATTTTTTTAAAAACTTTTGTGTACAGCCCTTTTAAGGGGTGTATGCTACATTGGGGTTGTCTCCCTCTCAGGCAAATATGATACCCAGTACATTTTAACTGAAACAAATGGTGTGAGGTGTAATGTTCAGCTGTCTGTTCCAGAATATTAGAATCTGGAGCAGTTCCAATCCAGGTTCTATGACTGCTATGAAGAAATATTTTATGCTTTGTGTTCCTTTACTTGTTTCTCCTGAATAAAGTTACTCTATGTTGATCAAAAGAGACACTCTGCATATTCCTGAACAACTGCAAAATCTTACATGAGAAAAAGTATGAAAAGAATAAAGAATTTTCTATTCTCCTAAGTAATTTGTTGTCATCTGCAAACTTTGCTACCTTGCTGTTTATTTGATTCCAGACCATTTACAAAAGAAGAAGAAGAAAAGAAGAAGAACTATTCCTGTTTATTTTGTCCTCCAGTAAAGGTGTTAGTGGAATAAAAAAATTCAGCCTAGGAACTAACTTACTTTGGTCTCCACAAATTGATCATTGTTTGCCTTTGCTTGTTGAGACTTGTGTCCTTCCTTTTCATCTTTGTTCTGTTGTTCATCATTTAGCCCATAATTGATTTGTTGACAAGGAGGCTTATTGAGACCTGGAGAGTTTCCATGTTTCTGTCTTGTATGATATAGAGGTAGCGTTCTGAACATGGATTGAGTTTCAGCTTTCATACCATCTTTTGCTTTGCTGTCAGAAACAAGTGTGCATTGTACTGATTGATACCTAGGCAACTGATTTATCATAGCCTTTTACATTACAGAACAATAAAGAAAATATTTGCTTAGAAGTTTCTTGACTGGGAAGAAATATGGTAAGTTTCTTGACTGGGAAGAAATGCAGTAGTAGTAGTAATTATTATGCAGTAATTATTACTGTGTGTGTGGTTTGGAAACACAATAATCTCAAAAGCAATCTTGGCACAATTCTATTTAATTTTGCTAAAGCAGTAACTTCAATGAAATCATAGTTTATGGATCTCACCCATTTGTGGAGAATAATAATTGAAGAATGATAACAGAAAGACTTTTAAAGTCCAATACAAGTGAAGTAAAAATCAGCCCAAAGCCTGTGCACAAATAATTGTTTTCATGTGGTATCTAGCAAAAAAAAAAAAAAAAGGCTAGGTGAATATCTGCAGGGAGAGAATGCCAAAATAGGATTGGAGAGGTCCAAAACCCCTCTCTGCTATGGAAGACTGGGCCAACTAGGGCCAGTAACACATTCCCAGCCTAACCTATCCATTAGCCCTGAACCCCCTCTCCAAATGTTGTGGACTGTTATGAAATATAATCATCTGGCTGTTATGCCAGACCAGCTATGGACATTTCCCTCTTATGTACTGTGCAGCAGTGTTTCCTGTCTGTGTCTGTTATTGTATGAATCGCCTATGCCTAAAAGATCAAGAATATTGGACTGTGCTTCATTGACTAGCTGCTTAGCTTTGCAGAACACTAACTGCATCCCTGTCTCCAAGAAGACAACACCTGAGAGAAGCCATTTTTCTGAGATGTTCAAAGAAGACAACACTCTCCCTGCAAACCGCCATGCAGAGAAGGTTTCTTCCTCATGCACCACATTCCAGAGTCCTGCAACCACTTTGGAAATGAACTGCTGCAATGTTTTTCCTCCAAATAAAAGAATCTTTTATTGAGGCCAACCTCCAGCTCAATAGAATATCGTTGAAGAAATTGTCTGTCATCAGCTACATCCTGCAACCCATCTTCTTTCTTTTGTTTCCCCATATTTCCCATCTGCAGTGTTATGATAGTGAATATTTGGCCCTAAGTTGACTACTCCAGTTTCTTTGTGTAAAAGATGGTCTGTACTCTGTGGACCTTCATTGTTTATCACATTATTTTGTTCTATCTCCTAGAAGCCATCACCAGGTAGGCATAACTCATCATGAGACCCTGCCTCAGGATATGAAATTGGCTATATAAAGCCAGCTTTTTGGCCATTCAGGTACCCTACCTAGCTGCCTGAGCCACCTCCAAATCCTGATCAGTTTTGGGTCCCATTGCAGGTGGCGCTGGTTGTCTCTTGCTACCATCCTCCCCTCCTTGTCTTTGCTGAGGAATCGCCTTTCTTCTGTTGTCGACAGGCACTAGTATTACTCTTTCATCGAAATCCCTGCTCATGCTAATGTCCCTGTCAATTTTCCTACCTATTTTCCAAGGACTGTGTGCATGATGAGTAATTGTGTTTTCTTGTATGCTTGAGTGTTTTCTAATTAAAAAATATATTTTTAGTTTACAAATCTCCTGGTTATTGCTCCCATACAAGTTTCCCATCTTTGCCCATCTAACTAAATTCCTCCATACCTCTCTTGAGGGCAATTTGGCTAATATATCTCACAGGGTTGTTGTGAGGATAAAAGGGAGGAGAGGGCACCACCAGAGAAGAGTTTGTTTGGAGTCGTACCTTCTTACTTCATAAGGTGGGTTCTCATTGAAAAGAATCTGAACCTAAGATCTTAACACTTATGTATTATTACTAATAATAATCTCTCATCTTAAAAGGACTTAGTGACTTAAAACAAGACAGAAACAGTATCAAAATTAGTATATTGCAATTTAAATATTAAGTAAATGAGATTTACTGAGGCTAAATGGGTAGCAACCTGAGAAAGGGTCTCGTTCATCATGACACCAAAACTTTGGAATGCTCTCCCTAGAGAGGTTCATCTGTCTCCCTCTATTGGTGTGTTTTGCTAGCAGGTGAAGAATTTTTTTGTTCATCTGGCATATGCCAATAATGTTAATCGGCCCTCCTACTAGTGTTATTTGTTTATATGTTTTGAACTGAATTGTATATTTTAATTGCTTAAATGTTTTATGTTTTAATGTTTCTAATGTTTGCCATCTTGTGGACCCTGATTGGGTGGAATGGCGGTATAAAATGTGCTAAATAAATAAAAATAGCTTTAGATCATATTGTAATTTAATGGCCTTCTCCAATTACTTCTAAAGTTTATGACATAATCCCATTAACAGAAGAAAAGGATATTTTAATCATAAATCATACTTACCTATCAGATTTTTCTACCAGGTATCTAACATATTTGCTCCCAATGATTTTTATGACAGTCTCATAATTTGCATTGAAACCATAAGGGATGTTTTTGATAGAAGCCATAGACTGCAGACTTTCTACGAAAGACCACCTTCCTATAATTTCAAAAGGCATTCATTTACTGATTCCTTAGAAAGGAATCTCTGTCTCTTTCTCTTTAAACACAAAATTGAAAATAGGCAGTGCAAGGCATACCCAGTTTACTCCACTTTACCCAATGGCCCAACTTCAGACAGATTCTTAAGGATCCCATCTGAGGAGTTAAATAATTCACTTTCACAAGAAAGAACTAGTCTGTTAATATTTGGGATCAGTTCAAGTTCAAAAGGTATGACAATGTTCAGTTTCTGCATCCTCATCTGCTATTAAGGAACTCAGTATTAGGGGCCTGAGTTAGAGCAGCTGTAGTTTTGAGTCGCTGCAGTGCACTGAAAAAAGGAACAATTCTTCATCCCTGTTACACAGGGATAGGTATTGTTGTCTGTACTCTTCACACTAATTTCCCATCATTTTTTTAAAAAAAACATTGTTATGGATTGAAAATGTAATGCCTCTGTACAAGAGACTTTGGAATGACAGTGCTTGAAACTGGTAATGTACAATTTTCAAGTAAAGAAAGAAATCTTTGATGGCTAAACACACAGATACAAATACTCAAATGAGTATTGCCTGGCAGATCATGGAACTGTTGGACTTTGCTGAAAAACTCCTGCAAAATTATTAGCTCCAGAACCCTCAGACTGATGCTGAAGCTCTGTTAAAGAACATCCAGGGGGAAAGGAGATTTTTCAAGACATCGTTGTGCTCAGTGCAAGGAGCAACTACTAGTCCAGATGCATAGTTTTCTAAACTGATGGAAAATCTGCTGGTCTCTGAAGTAACCTTTTAATGTCTACCGTGAGACCAGCACTTCATTTTGAGTTACTGAATGTGCCCATATTGAACCATCTGAAAATTAACTTGTTAAACTATTTATAGTACTTCATTACTCAAATTCGCAATCAGCAAAAGTATTCTTTAACAATTATTTTCTACATTCTTATACAGGATTGGGAGCACCCACCTCTGTTGTGTTCTCTGTATTGACTTGCCTTTCTCCAAAGATAAAGGCAAATGGTATCCAGTCACAGCTGCAGCCACCCAGGGTGAACAAATGACTTTTCATCCTCCACTGGGATAATGAATCTGCTGTTACCAAGGACGCAGTGCTGTTGCTAGGCTGGGCAGAGTGTGTCACTCCATAGTAAATGAAGCCAGCAGGAGGCATGTGCTAGCTTCAAAATGAACAGGCGGAAAGTCTGTTTGACTGGTACACATTATTCCAAATGCTCAGAGATCATGTGGAGTTGTCCACCAGTGTGGAGGTAATATTCAAATGTTTCAGCAACATAATGCAACTGTGGACATTTAGAGCATGTGGAAGAATCTACACAATCCAAATATACATAGACAAAAGTAAATGATTTAAATAAGTCAACTACCAAAAACCCCCCCAAAACAAAACAGGATTTCAGTAGAAGATGACAACAGCAACTTCAGGAACTTAGCCTACTATTTCAAACCAGAAATTTCAGGCCACAAACAAAGAGTAATAATGCCAAAGCCCTCAGACATAAAATGGAGGATAAGCCAGAAGGGAACATTTCCTACATGGAGATATATCATGAGGACTTAATAATATTGAATTTAACAAGGACAGAAGAATTACAAGCCTTCTTACTGGAAGTTAGGGTTTTAATATTGGATTTATAAGACAAATAGGTTAAGGTGAAGTGCTGAAGGAGCAGAACATCAGTGCAAAGGGATACAAGAGGAACAGTGAAAGATCTTTATTATGTGTTGGCGCATGTACAAGTCCATCTAGGAAATGGAAGAACAGTGACACTTCAAATGAAGGGATGTTACTGGAGCCAATATTCTTTTGCAGGTATGATGGATGTGAAAAAACATTATCTTTGCATACCTGCAAACAGTGAAATGTAAGTAGCACATGGATTTCCCCAGTGGTCAGTTCCATATTAATATTTCGATGAGATCCTCCTGCAACAGGTCCTTGGACATGCCATGCTGGATCAGTACTTTACCTTCCAGAACCTGATACTTTTCATTGCATGATAACCATGGAACAATTTTACTTTGTGTACTATCTGATATTAGGGCAATTGGTCCAAATCAACACCTGTCCAAGAAAACTGAATTAAGTTTATATCAGTCAGAGGCCTGTTTTGCAATGGCTCCAGGCAAAACTTCATCCCAGGTACCAGCACTTTATACTAGAAAAGGGACAGAGAACTGGAGGTCCCTTGATGCTTTGTTCCCTGAAATTTGCATGGTCATTAACACATAAGCTCCATTTTTAGGAAACTTGGCATTGGTGACAGGTTGCATGTCAAGGAGAATCAGAACTTTCATATCAACACTGCATGGATTTTCCTTCTTCTAAACTACTGTGCAATCTGTAATTTTTAACCTTGCAAAGTTTAAGATCGTACCTTAACATTTGTGGGAAACAGATGGCTCCTGCAAGCTGCCAACCTGTTGTTAAAAACATGTCTTCCAAGAATTGTTTTCTACCCATAGTTGCTTAGCATAATTAACCTTTCACATGATTTAATAAACAGGAACAAACATTTGCCATATCATAGTAATAACGAGAGTCACTTAAGGACGCAGAGGATTTTTCCTCTCTCTCCGTAGTATGATACAGTTCTTTTATATTTCTTCATATGGTTTTAGAAAATTTTCAAGAGATGGATCCTCTAAATAATGGTGCACATTGCTCCAGTGCTGATGCGCAGAGGATCATGCTTTTTAGTAATGCAAAATCTCAAGGCAATGGTAGGATAGCTTAATTAACTGGATTCTTGGCTTCTATATTGGAACCATATTTTTATTGAATACCACTTAGTTAACCGTTTTATTTGTTTTTCTCTTGTTTTGTTTCATCACACTGGGAATCAATATACTGTTATTTTTATATAACATATAAATATGGTCTATTTTAACACTGCGTAGATTTCTTACTATATATCATAATAATTTTGTTAGAATATGAAGTCTTATTCAAAGATTTTTTTAAAAGGAAAAGCAAGTGCAAGCATGCAAATGACAAAGGGGAGAAAATTCCATTTCATACTTTTCTCACCATTACCATTTTTTATGCCTCATATATTTCTAAGTGATCGTAAGAGAGTCGCATAGTGCTTTGACCTTTTCAATATTCGGAAACTTTACTGAGTGGTCATTTCTGGGTAGAAAGAAATTTCGCATAAATCAAGGTGATGAGTACTGCAGACAGATGTTAAGTGCAAGTTATTATTATTTTATGATTTCACTAATGAAAGGAAGGAAAGGAGAACTTAGAAAGTTCCCATTCAGAGACTGACTGGAAAGAAAATGATAAAAGTGAATGACATGTAGCAAACAGAAATTAAAATGTAACAATCTAAATATGTTGGGTAGAGTTTTTGCTTAGGGCTATGATTTCGGACTCATTCTGACAAATGGAATACATGAAGAACAGGAATGCTTTGTTTATGTGACTGTTAGTCAAAAATGAATTTCCCTCCTAAGAGATATTCAGAATACTTTATTTAATCATGCTTGTTTCTTATGACTGCCATCCATTAGTGTGATCATTCATATTGGATATTAATGATTCATTTCTAAAGCTGATGGGAGTCACAACCCACTTGCCTGGTATAAGCCATCTCTGCTGAATGGGCAAAAAGTCTCCCAAAATACAACTTGGTCTTTGAGCCATTAAATCTTTTTCAAATAGCAGAACTTGATGTACTTGGTTCTCAAAACCACAGAAAGCTTTGAAAAAGGATTAGACAAATTCAAAAGAATGTGGACTGCTGTTAATCATGATGGCTAAATAAAGCTCCATGTTTGGAGACTGTGTGCATCTGAATGACAGATGCTGGGGGAAACAAAAAAGGAGAACTGTTGCCTCCTTGCTGTGCTTGAAGCATCTGGCTGGCCACTATTGTAAATGGGAAGCTCATCTGGATGGTGCTTTAGCCCAGGGTGTCAAACTCATTTGTTATGATGTGGGCTGGATCTGATATAAATGAGACCTTGTCAGCCCAGACCATGTCAGGCTGGGCCATGTGTGTACCTATGTAAGATTAGGTTGCAGTGATATAAACTTTATAAAGGACACAGACAAACACAAAGATTTTTTTTTAAAAAAAAAACTTAAAACATGCTTAAAAGATTAGTGCTCATTGATCTTAAAGGTGCTTTTTTTTATTTCTCCCATAGGAACTGGGCAAAGGAAGCTATGGCTCTTTCCTTCCTCTCCAGGGGACCAGGATGGGGAAGAGCCACAGCCAATAGAAGGAAGAGAGGTTTGGTTCAGGAGCTCTGCTGTGCAGTTGAGAGAGCCTGGCAAAGCAAGCTCTGCTTCCCCCACTTTCTCCCCAAAGGGGGAAGCTCAGCCAATGGAGAAAATAGAGGTTTTGCTCTGTAGCTCCTGTGTGATTGAGCAAGCTTTGCAAAGCAAGTTCTGATGCAGAAGGAAGCATGAGAGAAGGAGAAGGAAGCATATGACAGACAGCTGCTCATGGGCCTGATAGGAGCCCTCCAGGGGCCTGATTTGGCTCCTAGGCTGCATGTTTGACACCCCTGATTTAAATCATTTAAAGCTAGACAAATAATTATTTAAAACCACTCAGCAGAGTAGAGAGCAGTCAAAAGACTACTCCCTTGCTAAAACAGTACTCCTCCAAAGTAGGACACCAACTGTAAGTGCCTATTCACACTCAGCCGGTGAGAGAAACAAAACATTTGAAGCTGCCAAAGGCAGCTACTAAGGAATAAAACAAATCAGGCCAATGACCCTGGGAATAAAATTAGAACATCAAAACAGCTAAAAACAAAAGAAGGAATTCTTCATGGAGCAAACACAGCCACCCAGCTCAAGCCAGAGTCCTTTGCTCTCACCATTTTGAGGTTTTCATAAGGTCAAAGGCAGGGTCAGTGCCAGGTTTTTTGGTGCCTTATGCTGAGCACCCCCCCCGACTTCCTGCAGCACTGCTGCCCCCCACCTGCATCTGCCCTGCCACCTGGCCCACTTGTCAGTCTCCTGTCATCCTCATCCTCCCCTCCTGCATGTGTGCCCTGGCCCATCCTCCTCCTCCCTGTTTGGTTCCAGGCCCTTGAGGGGCACAGGTGAGTGGGTAGCTGAGAAAAGGGGCTGCTGCAGCAGCACCTTCCTTGGCCTAGCTTAGGCACCTGCTCGCTTAGCTGGCGGCTTCCCTTCCCCAGCTGGCATGAGTTGACCTCAGCACTGGGCTTCCCCCTGGGGCCACCTAACTGGTTCCCTTGGCACTGGCTGGTAGAGAGAAGGGAGCCCGGCAGGTAAAGCATGCCTACCTGTGGCCTTGCCCTGCAGAAGGGCCCTGGGAGTGGTGGGAGTGCATGCTGATCACCCCGCCCCCCCTTTAGCAAAGCCTGGCCTGGTGCAGGAGTGCAAATTCCCCCATTCCCTCCCTTCCTCAACTGTCTGCCAGCAGCCTGTACTGGCCAGGGATGCTGAGCTTCATTCACCCCCCTCTCCTCCTCCCTCCCCCACCCCCAGAGCACTGCTTTCATCCCCAGCATGCTGAAGTTGCTCTTGAGAGCCTGGGATTGGCCAGGCACCATGGCAGATGACAGTTGGGGTGGGAAGAGGCAGCCCCAGAGAGGTTGATCTTTTCCCCTGCTCCAACAGAGACCTGAGCCAATTGTGGCCAGATGGTCACAGTGAAGAGAGAGAAGTCCCACCAATGTGGCGAGGGGAAAGGGGTGGGACTGGGCATGCATGCAAGAGAGACAGAGAAGCTTGGTATGCTGCCACAGAGGGGACGGGGAAAGGGAAGGGGAAGTGCAGAGCTGCAGGATTGGCCAGTTCCACAGCCACGCCCACCGGCAGAGACTCGCGCCAATGGAAGCAGGCGAGAGAAGTCATGAGCTCCCCCCCCCCCCACTGCAATACTCAGACAGGGAAAACATAGTGCAGGAGTCTGCAATCACGGAAACCAGGCAAAATGTGTGTCCAGAAAAGAGGAGACAGAGTCGTGGCATGTCCAAGTCCCACAGGACAGCACTGCCCAGCATGGACTCAGAGTCTTACAGGCCCCCCCTTGGGAACCTCACTCCTGCTGGCAGCAGGACACAGAGTGCCAGGCACTAGCCAGGTGCCCAGCGCATGCCCACCCCCTGCACTCCCCTCTGCTATGTGCCATGGGATGGGGGGGGGAAGAGCCTTTATTGGTCAGGAACAGGGTGCAACAGTTTCCTAGGAAGACCTTGGACAGTTTTGCCAGGCATGAGGCTTCACTCCAAGAGGAGGGTGGGAACAGCAGACAGAGAAGAGAGGGGGGGAGGAAGCATCCCACACGGACGTCTCTCTGTTGCATTCCTACCTGCTAAACAGAAACAGAGATCAAGAGCACTCGAAGGGGCAGCAGCTGCGGCATGTACACATGTTGTGCTGAGGAAAACTCTTAAAGGGATAGTCCCTGACCCACCTCCCCACAGGCATCTGATACTGGGGAGGGCAGGAAGAAACAGTTAGGTAGGCCCTCCAGTTCTGTTGATCCACAGGAATATAGATGCTGGGGAACCTGTTTTTTGGTTGAAGAAGAAGACTGCAGCTTTATACCCTACCCTTCTCTCTGAATCAGTTTCAGAGCAGCTTACAATCTTCTATATCTTCTCCCCCCACAACAGACACCCTGTGAGGTGGGTAGGGCTGGGAGAGCCTTTTACAGCAGTTTCCCTTTCAAGGACAACCTCTGCTAGAGCTATGGCTGACCCAAGGCCATTCCAGCAGATGCAAGTGGAGAAGTGGGAAATCAAACCCAGTTCTCCCAGATAAGAGTCTGCACACTTAACCACTACACCAAACTGGTGTTAAGAACCTGTTAACATAACTGTTGGCATAATTTGGAAGTGGATTGGTATGAAAGCTATTCTAAATTTATGGAAAATGATACTAGAAAGACAACAGGTTCTGTTGTGATCTCTTTTGATAAATGTGAATGATGGGGCAAATTTGGACCTAGATATGTGTCAGCCATGGCAAGTATTTGGATGGGAAACCTACAAGGAATACCAGGAGGCATGCAGTGGAAAACCACCTCTTGCCTTGAAAACCCCATGGGGTCACTATGTCAGCTGTGACTTGACAGCACTTGCCATCACCATATGGCACACCTATCAAAATTTGGAAACATCTGGGGTAAGACCCTAGGAATTGACTGGTAGAGAGTAACTATGAAAAACTTTGATATAGCCAGCAACTTGAGAGCTGGCCAGCTGGAATATGCAAATAGTTAATCAAGGCAACAAACACATGGGCCACAACTGAAGGGAGACCAAGTTCAGCCTGCAAGAAGGCTGCTGCAATGCCCTGGGGCAGAGTCAGAATCCTCCTTAAAAAGAGATTTGGGGGTAGTCTCCATGTTCATGATGATTCCATCATTCTAGCCCCAGATTTCAGCACCATACATGAGTTGCACCATGTCCTTTTTCTGGAACAATTTCAGAACAGGGTCAACAAAAAAGCCTCCTCTTGTATGATAAATTTTTAAATTAAGTCCAGTTGTTCTCACTACAAAAGAAAAATCTGCCTCCCAGGAGAAGGTTTCCCAAAATATTACCCCTAGATACTTAACATTTTTACGTCACTCAATCTGAATCCCATCATCACACCACTGAAATTAACAAAGCCTTTCCCCCAAAACCATAACATTCTTTATATAATTAATACTCAAAGCTATATCTTTGCAGAAATAGCTATGTATGAAAAAATTCTTCTCAAACCAATGCAGGTAAGAGTGAGCAGAATCATATCATCTGCATATTAGAGGATGAATATTTTCCATGAGCCTAATGAAGGCTCCTAAAAAAGTCTCAACGATATCATTAATGTAGCAATAAATTGACACCTTTTCTGGAGCTTGTCACACTGATAGAAACCAATAAGCTAAATTGGGGTGGGTTTGGATTTTGGGACTGAAAATTAGATGCTAACAGCTGGTTATTTCAGTATAATGGAATAATTACAATCCAGCATAAGGTATTTTGTAGGTTTATCAGACAATCTTTCAGGAGAAATTCTTTAGAATATTACGAAGACTGAAGTTCAGAAACTTTTTCTTTTCTTGATTCAATGAAGATTCTGTTTTATAGGATGCAGTCTATTGATAGACAAATAGGAACCCAGTTTTAGCAATTTCCCTTCAGTTAAATTGTAAAATGGCTTGCCAAGAATGTCAAGGTGAGAATTTTTATTCTACTTACAAAAGATAAATTGTTAGCCATACATTTTCACTGGTGGGTGTATAGGCAGAACTGTGCATGTATCCAGTTCTTGCAGCATAACAATTGGTCCAAGTAAAGTGATCATCAGATTACTACACCTTGTAGTTAAGTAAATTGATAACATGAACTGAGAACAAATGTTTAACCTTTACTAAAAAATTAACCTGACCTTGAGAATCCAGGTCATTGGTTCATTGTGTAGATAGCTAAAAAGATGTTTGAAATAAAACTTTCCATAAATTTTGCATGTGAGTCACCTTTCATTAAACATTTGTATGGAGTTCAGTCATCTCCACTGCCTAAATCTATAGCATTCTTGCTCTCAGTCCTGTGTGTTTCTCAGTGTAGCTATGTGGAGATAAGGAATCAAAGAAGGAGGGTGCATAACTATTTCTCAGTTGTTTCCCATGATTCTGAAAACTTGTAAAAAGTGGTAGTTCAAACCTCTGTGACAAGAGGCATAATCTGTTCCCCTTTCAGGTTCAGTGAAATATCCCTTTTAACACTAATAATTTCAGATAGTACACACCAATGCCTCAGTAGGTTTAAACAGTTAGTAGAACAGATAAATTTGCTGGGATCCAAAATATCACATTGCAATACACTATAAATATTTCAAATTAACAAAAATATTCTGTGGGATCTTCTTCCTGTCAGACAGAACAAATTCATTTCATAGAACTGTGCATATTCATTAAACATTTTGTAGTCAATGGGATGAACTTGAGCTTTTAAAAAGCATTTATATTTTAAAAATCCATATAATAGAGAAAATAACATTTATCATCTGATAGTTTGTTCCAAGATGATGCTAAGTTCCATCTGATGGGCTACACATGTGGAGCATTAGTTAACTACACATCTGTTAACAAGTATAACATTGACACCACATCTGTCCACTGGTATGCGTAAAACACACTGGATGGAACGTTTGCTAGAAAAGGATAAAATTAAGGCCTGAGCTAAATTAATTTCCTTCACATTCTAAAACTGTGAAGTTTAAAATTTGCATGGCATTGGCCAGCTGTATGTGAGAATGAATTTTCAAACTTTAAAATATTTGGCCATCAGTAGACAAAGAAGTAGGTACTCCTTAAGATATTTATCATTGCTGTTTCCATCTCTTATCCTGAAAACTACAGTTTCAGCCACCTACTTGATCCCAATCAATTGACTGAAATAGGTAGAAAAACTATATTGACTTGAATAGTACATCAAGCCAGTCTTAGTACCATTTCCACCGGCCATCGAAATAGAGGGGCACCAAAGAAGACGTACAAGGACTCCTTGAAGAAATCCCTTGGTACCTGTTGCATTAACCATCACCAGTGGTCTGACCTAGCCTCAGATCACAAAGCATGGAGGCACACCATCCACCAGGCTGTCTCTTCCTTTGAGAACACACGCATAGCTGGTCTTGAGGACAAAAAGAGATCGAGGAAGACAACCCAAATCAGACTTTTCCAACAACCCCAAATCAGACTTTTCCCTGCAGCCACTGTGGCTGGACCTGCCTGTCCCGCACTGGTCTTGTCAGCCACCAGCGAGCCTGCAACAGACGTGGACTACTGCACCTTTCTTAAATCTTCGTTCGCGAAGTCAAGCCAAGAGAGAGAGAGTACCATTTTGCAGGTGGGCCACAGAGTTTGAGCTAACATAGCTATCTTGAGATGTGAATTCATCACTCTAATCCAGTAGCCAAGCCATGCCTCAGATTTACTCTCTAATAAGCAAAATGCCTATCATCAGGCCAGCTGTGGGGAAGGCTGCTATGAAATATGGTGTTGGAGGAGATTTTTATGGATACCACAGACCACCAAAAAGCAAGTGGATTCTAGACCAAATCAAGCCTGAACTCTCCTTAGAAGCTAAAATGGCTGAACTAAGTCTATTGTACTTTGATCACATTATGAGAAGGCAAGAGGCACTCCTGAGTTCCCCTGATGCTTCCTCAGCCCTGGTCTTCAGCCAAAAGCTGCATTTTGAAATTTTAGAGGTATGCATTTCTATATATCAAGAGTCCATAACTAGACATTTTAGACTGTAATAGTTTGAGGATATAAAGTTCTAGCTTGTATATTCCTGTATGCAAGAGTACCACATGACATGCTGTTGGTTGTTACAGCAATCAGGGCTTTTTTTGTAGCAGGAACTCTTTTGTATATTAGGCCACACCCCCCTGATATAGCCAGTCCTCCTGGAGCTTACAGTAGGCCCCATACTAAGAGCCCTGTAAGCTCTTGGAGGATTGGCTACATCAGGGGTGCATGGCCTAATATGCAAAGGAGTTCCTGCTACAAAAAAACCCCTGCAGCAATTCGAACAAATTGTGAATGAACTGAAATCTCCAAAATCTGCATGGCAGGGGGTGGCGATGTTCCTTTGTTCATTTATCAAATAGCTACACAATCATGTTTGCAATTTAATTTTAAAGAATGTTCAGCCTGCTCTTTTGCTTCTGAGACCTCTGAGTTGTCCTTGAGTTTTATTCCATCCAATCTAGTGGTGTACTGCAAATCCTGATAATTGGTTTAGGATTAAAATGCAGAGCCTCAGCACTCTTTTGATTAATCAACAGCCAAATAAGTCCATCCTCCCACACTCCTAATGGCTACTGCCAATGAAAAAAGATAACTGTACAAAAGCAACCTTGATATCTTGCAATAATCTATACAGTGTACAGCTTTAGTAAAAGATAATGGCACTATCCGTGGTAATTATACTACTAGATTTTTACTAAAAAGGTAAAGGTAATCCCCTGTGCAAGCACCAGTCGTTTCTGACTTCAGTGTGCTGACAGAAATTATATTATACATTTTATAGTCTTAAATGCAATCATTGCTAAAATATATTTCAAATGTATATGGGCAGATGCACATGACCATCCTGTTCTTAGCAGATCCATGATTGCATTGAAACAAATAGGGAAATTATTTTGGAAAGGAAAGAGATCAGCTCAGTGGAAGAGTAAATGTTTTACCTGCCAGGTTCAGTGTCTGGCATCTCTCGGTAAAAAGAATGGAAGGCAATAGGGCTAAGACCTTTCCCTAAAACTTTGAGTTTGAGAAGACAGTACTGAACGATGAGTATAAGTCTGTCCCCTATCATTATGGGAACAGAGGACCTTTAGGCTTTCTGCCGTAGGGACTGAAGCTCAAGGTTCCATGGGGGGTGGAACTGGGCTAGAGGTTTTGTTTGACCTAGCCATTCTTCAGTGGGAGGCTAGGAGCAGCCTTTTAAATCAGTACTGCCTCTCAGTCACAGGGTTTTGGCTGTAGCTGCTATGCTACATTCCCATCGTGTGATGGATAAAAGTGGTATCAAGTGGAATACCACTGGACTTGAGTGGGATTGGTGGGATTTTCTTCCACTTTCCCCCTCTGGAAAATGTTTCATAAGGTTAGCTTTTATAAAAACTAGGTGTGGACTATATGGATTATTTGCCCTTTAGTGATGGCAGAAATTATGCACATTGCTAGTGTGTACTGTGTAGGTATGGGTAATAAAGGGAGGTTTCTTATCAATTGCTCCCTGGTTGTATGCCTGGGAATTAGATTACAATGTGGAGCAGTAGCATTTGAACCCTTTACAGCTGCTTGGATACCACCTGGTCCAGCTTCCTGTGCAAGCTAGGATAGAGAAGAATGTCAATGATGTTGCCTGAGTTTGCAACCAGGGTGGGTAGTACAAACTTTGGTCAGCCAGCAGAGACTGCCTGTTAGTAGTAGTAGTGTGCGCTAAAAGAGAGGGAAGTATTTAATTTATATGCCATAGTGCAGGAGTGTCAAACATCTTTCCACAGCCTGAAAGTCGGCTTCTTATAATAGACACAGGAGTGGGCAGAATCCTTTGAACTCAGCGTTCAACTCCAAATGGCACTGAGGAAGTAAGGAGGGATCGCTTATTGCAGGACTCCTCATGATATTGACAATATATTTCATCAGCCTCCTTCTCTCAATGTTATGCAGAGTCTAAACTAAATGTTCTTTACACATGGATTAACGCATGCTCTTCTATTATAAGAAGCCGACTTTCAGGCTGTGGAAAGACTTTGTGGGGACATTAGTCATACTGTATACTCAGTGTTCTGTTCTTTTTGTTCAATTCAGTTTGCACTAAATATATTTGTACACAGTTTTGTGAAAGTTACATTGTTTCCGGTGATTCCCTTTTATTATCTCTTCCTTCTAGTAGCTGAGGCTCCTCCCCTACCTCATCTATAGGGGAAGGAGAGAAAGAGAGAGAACTTCCTTTGTCCAGTTCCCTGGATCCCACTGGAGAGATACAAAGAAAGCAGTTTTAAGACCAGTAAAGTTTTATTCAAGGTGTGAGTTTCTGCCTTGCTACAGAGAGAATGTGCATGTGTTTTGTTGAGCTTGTTATGGGTGCAACTGAGTTTACCTCCCCCTTTATTCATGCTGTCATGATCCAGTGCCAGGGTTAGACTGAGAGTGTGTGTCCAGACCAAGTTTACCCAGCACATTTCCTTTGATTTTTCTTTCACATTTTTCTTTGATTGATTGGGATTTTGAACTTAGACTTCCAAGATAGTAGGCTGGTACTGTTCGCTATGCATGGCTGTCTCTCTGTACCTGCACTGCCCCATAGGAGCTGCAGTTATTTTTCTAGGGAAGACTACAGCTTTGTAAATAAACATATAGCCCTCAATCTGTGCCATGGTGCCTTCACATGTTCTTGACCAGCACATGAAGCAACTTATGTATAAAAGCTCACAATGCCCAGCCATTTCATGTTTCCCTCTGGGTCTTAGGATCAAAGCATTGACCATAAGATTTCTGTAATGAATGTCAATAAATCAAAAGTAGGTTTGTGACTTACAGAGATGCACACCTGAACAACACCTGAACAGTATACTGCTAGAGTTCAGACACTGTCCGCAGGTTTTGATACAATAATTCAGAGCAAGAGGTGTCAGTTATCAGTGTGTTAAACAAAATATTGGAAGAGTGCTAACATTTTAATCATGTTTTATTTTAGGTTAAATCTTTAATTGTGTTTGTCCGTGCCTTTTATAAAGTTTATATCTGTGCTACACATGGTCCAGCCTAACAAGGTCTCATTTATGTCAAATCCGGCCCTCATAATAAATAAGTGACACCCCTGACATAGAGACTACCCTCCAAAGTAGTCATTTTTCTGGGGGAATGGATTTCTGTAGTCTGGAGATCAGTTGTAATTCCCGGAGATCTCCAGGTCCCATGAGTATGAAGAAAGTATGGATTGGATCCAGTGGAAGATTTCTGCTAATGGAATGGATCACCAATTCCCCCTTCCTGCTGCACAGACCTCTGACTGTTCCTAGAAGCAGCATTTCAGGAGACTTTTGGGCTGCACTAGAAGGAGGAGGCAGGAAGTCTTTCCTCAGTGACAGAAATCTCTTCCATCAGTGCTGGAAATAACTCCTGAACCCCAACTCATGGAAGGAACTAAACAGAAATTTTTATTCTTCCAGTCAGCTCTGTTCCATTTTTTGAATAAAAGGCCTTGAAACAGGATGAATATTTTCATGCTGTTCCTATATTGCATGTATTTCCAGCTAAGACAGCATGCTCGTATTGTTTACTCTTTGTTTTAATCTAAGCCACATTGCTTTAATTGATCAGCCAAGCCATTATGATTAGTTTTCTCCTGTTTAAATTACCTGACTTCTACTTACCCTCAAAGCATCTCTGAAAAGCTGGATTAAACCAATGTGCAATTTTGTGTGTATGTTTTTAAACCACATCCTTTCTTGTTCCTGTTTGAATCTAATAAAATCGTAGTAATTACCCAGATTTTCTTTTCATGGAAAACACCTGAACAAAACAAAACATCCTGAAGCTCTTGTGAGGTACCTTGGAAATCTGATGTTTCAGACCTCCGTTTGCTTTCAGTTCTTTCTTGGTGAAGTTTTGGCCAGTATATGTTCTTTTAAGTTGGCAGAACTCCTTTCATAACTATCCAAACAAAGCATGCAAGGTCCGCTTTGTTTTGTGCTGGAGAGGGACATATTGACAACAAGTGTGACTAAACCATTCTGTTGTCCACTTCAATTTCCACTTTTTCAGCAAGCATGGAAACTGAAGACCATGAATGTTCATGGGGATTTAACCTGTTAGAAAAGCCATCCTAATATCCAACCTAAAACAAGAAGCTTAATTCCTTAAATAAAGTGGATTAAAACAAAGCCAATTAAAAACAAGGTGGCTAGCATTTGGCAAAGCAGAAAATAAAGTCACTGTGCAACCATTGGTTGTATTAGAACTCTTCCTTAAAAAGGTAAAAGTAGTCCCCTGTGCAAGCACCAATCGTTTCCGACTCTGGGGTGACATCGCATCATGACGTTTTCACGGCAGAATTTTTACGGGGTGGTTTGCCATTGCCTTCCCCAGTCATCTACACTCTTCCTTACAGACTGTTTAAAGTGCTCTGCTATTTCAAGGTGATCTATTTAGTACCATTCTGTGGTGCTTTTTTTTTTTTTAAGTACATCTGAGTAACATTTTTTTAAAGATCTCCCTTCAGCATTGCATAGAAATCTCATGTCCAACCAATATCTTTTGCATTTTACAGCCTTTTGGACCAAACCTTTCTTTTTCTTCTTCTTTGCTTTGTACTAGATTTATCAGACAAAAAGGACACAGTTCAGATCAGTGTGGCTTTAGGCGGAGTTGTTTAACCCTTTCCATTCACACCATGTTCCTAGTTTAAACTAAGGAAAGGATTATGAAGGTGGTAATAAACAAGCTGGTCTTATCTGGATGGGGAAAAAATACAATTACAATCAAGGCCAGCCTGTCTATTAGGCAGCCCTAGGTGGCTGTCTAGAGTGCAGCCCTGGGGGAGTGGCAATGTGGGCACTCCCTCCCACCCTTGCCTTCTTGGTGAGGGAAATAGGCGAGCGTGGTGGTGTGGCACAGCTTCTGTATCTCATAGTACATGTGCCACCTGGCTGCTCAGAAGCACAGACCTGGGAGGCTGAGTGACAGCTGCTGTGTGGCATGTATGCTCGGGCACCAGATGCCCTGAAGTTGGTCCTGGTTGCAATAACTATTTTTTGTTGTTGTAGGAGTCATAGCTTCATGGGGCATGGGAAGTGCTTTAGATCAGGAAAAGGGCATGGGAAGAAGGGTTATTCATGCTGTCCCTCCATAAACACCCTCACTCTGAGCGCTACTACTCCAATCAAATGAAAAGTTGAGAGATGTAATTGGATCTCCTTTGCATTTAAAAAAACTAATATCTTCTTGTGAAGTTCATATTGGATTAGGGCATCATCATGCGGTGAAAGGAGAGGTTTAAACCTTCTAACTCCAATTGAAACTAACTTCCCCTGCCCTTGTTAGCCCTAGAAATTTGGGGTTTTTTTTAAAAAAAGACGAACAACTAATATAACTGCACAGGAAGGAGGAGGGAGTGAAAACATGAAGGAGTAGAAAGGCTAAATCTCCTTCAAATCAGATTCCTGAGTGCATATCTATTATTAGATGTTTTTAAAAATCTCAAAAGGACCAACCACAGGTCTCCAGGTTTCTTGACTAATGAAAGCCACTACTTGTCCCCCAGATCCCTATTGATTGTGGTGACTTAAATCATGTAAAGATCATATCAATGAGGCCCTGCTGTTCATCATAAATCAATCACCGATTCATAGCACCTTTCCCCAATCTCTAAAACAGCAGTAATCTGTGACTTTTTTTTTTAAAAAAACCCCCCTTTAATAGAGAAAAAATTGTGTAGCAAATTATCATTCAATCTTTAGTTAGCCCTTCCTCAGCAGCCTTCCTGGATGAGTCTTCTGCTGTAGGCCTATTTCAGTTTGGCTTCAGGCCAAGCTGTGGGATAGTACCAGTGGCTTTACTCATTGATCTGTGCTTGAGTGTACATGATGACCATGCCTCTCCATTACTCTTTCAGCAGCATTTGACAGTGTAGGTGAAGCTATCTTGTTGAGGCTTTAGCAGTAGAAGTAGGGGTTAAAGGTTCTGCCTTGGATTGGTTTCAATTGTTCTTTATGGGCAGATCCCAGTAACCCATTAGGATGAAACTGAGCTGTCATCAGTGTGAGACTCGTCATAGGGTTCCTCAGGTCTCAATTGTATCTCCCATGCTATTCAACCACTATGTAATTATGGATTTGGAGCAGGCTATCATCAATATGCTGATGACACACAACTCCGTATTTCTTTATCCAACTCCCCTGATAATGCTGTAGAAATCTTGAACCAGTGCCTTACTGCTGTGGTTAAAAGGATGAAAACCAATTAAAACTGAGTCCCAAGAAGACAAGGTCGTGTTCAAGGAATTCATTTGCAGTATTCCCATACCATTTTCTGCAGGCTCTTTCAGCACTCTTTCTAACCAGACTCAAAATTTAGCAGTGTTTGTCTCTTCCAACCAGAAGTGCATTTCCTGGATTGAGCCTTCTAGAAACAGAGAAGAGGAGAACAAACCAAAGCAAGATTATGAATATCTGAAAATTACCTCGTTTGAGCTTTGTTCCCCTAGAAAAGGTACCATTGCTTTAAAAATAGCATAAAAGTGGCAAGTATTATTTCATGGATTGTTTTCCAGACCACATTTTAAGTTACATCAAAAAGGAAGGAGCTTGTAGGTATGGCAACTATGAACATGCAAATTGGCTGGCACACGTCTATTTAATTCTTCAAAACATTTTGGACACACACCCCATGCCTGGATTTAACAGCACTGTACAAACCACACATTTCTGAGCCATTTCTAGGATAGGTTTGAGTTACAAGAAAGTAATGCGTTGACTGGCCATCCAAAGACTAGTATTCCCTTTTTTTCATTCATTCAAGATCATTCAAAGAGTGCAGTCCTAAAAACTTTTTTTTTTTTTTACAGAATGGGACTCATATTTCATGAGCAGGGCTTTTTTTTGAGCAGTTACCAAATTGCCCTTGAGAAAGGTATGGGGGGAATTTAATTAGGTGGGCAAAGATGGCAAAATTATACAGGAGTGATAACCTATGTATACAGGAGTCTGTCCTCCAGAGGAGCCCCTTTAAGTAACAAGGAGATTTAAAAACTAAAAATAGAAGTTAATTGGAAAACACTCAAGCACACAAGACAACACAAGTATTCGGCACATATACAGATCTAAGAAAAATAGGTAGGAAATTGATAGGGACATTTGCATGAGAAGGAAATCGATAATGGGTGATTCTGATACCTGTCAATGATGGATGTTTCCTCAGTGAAGACAAGGAGTTAAGGTGATAGCAAAAGACGACCAGCATTACCCACAATAAGGGACCCAAAACTGATTAGGTTTTGGGGGTGGCTCCAGCAGCAAGATAGTAGTACTGTCAGACACACATGAATGGCCAAAAAACTGGCCTTTTATAGCCAATTTCATATCCCTAGGCTGGGTCTCATGATGAGTTACGCCTATCCAGTAATTGGAGAGCCAGTTTGGTGTAGTGGTTAAGTGCGCGGACTCTTATCTGGGAGAACCGGGTTTGATTCCCCACTCCTCCACTTGCACCTGCTGGAATGGCCTTGGGTCAGCCATAGCTCTGGCAGAGGTTGTCCTTGAAAGGGCAGCTGCTGTGAGAGTCCTCTCCAGCCCCACCCACCTCACAGGGTGTCTGTTGTGGGGGAGGGAGATAAAGGAGATTGGGAGCCGCTCTGAGACTCTTCGGAATGGAGGGCGGGATATAAATCCAATATCTTCTTCTTCTTCTTCCCAGGAGATAGAACAAAAGAATGTGATAGGTGATGATGGTCCATGGAGTGCAGACCATTGTTTTACACAAAGAAACCAGAGTGATCAATTTAGGGTAAAATATTCATTAGTGTAATACCTTGGATTGGGACAATGGGAAACAAAAGAAAGGAGTTGCAGGATGTAGCTGATGACAGGTGATTTTCTTCAATGATGTTCTATTGAGCTGGAGGTTAGTTTTAATGGGTGGCAGGAAGATTCTTTTGTTTGGAGAAGATGATGTTGCAGCGGTCCATTGTTGACAGCTATGCCTTTGCATCTGCATTTCCAAAGCATTGGCAAGAATCTGGAATGTGGTGCATGCTGAGGAAACCTCTGTATGGCGATTTGCAGGGAGAGTGTTGTCTTCTTGGAACATCTTAGGAACATAGCTTCTCTGAGGGCTGCTTATGGTATCATCTTCTTGGAGACAGGGATACAGTTGCTGTTCTGCAAAGCTGGGCAGCTTGCTGATGAAGCACAGTCCAAACTTCTCTAAATTTTGCAGGCATAGGCGATTCACACAATAGCAGGCATAGATAGGAAATGAGTTGGGGCCTGGCCTGATACACTGCTGTTCTGTCCATAAGAGACACATGCCAATAGCTGGTTTGGCCTAACAGCTAGATGATTAAAGCCCATAACAGTTCATAGCAGTTGGAGAGAGGTTCAGGGTTAACAGCAGGAATGCACAGGAACACAGTTCCGGCTGACTTTGTGTCAGGGGTGTGGCCTAATATGCAAATGATTCCTGCTAGGCTTTTGCTACAAAAAATCCCTTGCTCATGAGACTTGTTTAGGATTTTTGCCTAAGCCCAATCGGATGCAGAGTTCTTAAAGACCAAGTTCACCGACTTTGACAGATTTAAACCAAAGTAATTCTGCTGCATAGGACTGCATTGCAAGAGCCCAATTCAATAAAACTTTACTCAGAAGTGAGCCTCAAATAAGTGAACATATAGGACAAACTAAACAAGACACAGGAGGTTATGAACTGTCTACTGAGCTAAAAAAACAATCAAACATTGCAGTGTGGATTTTATTGGCTCAGTTGGTAGAGTGCTAATCTGTGAGAGCAAGATAACTGTGAGCAGGACTGTCTCCATAAGTACAGTAAAAGCATTAGTACAGGAAAAGTGTTACCCAACACTTTGTTATCCTTGGTGGGTGCTTAACCCCCATTCCCTAACACTACCATTTTTCTATTGTGATCAATTCCACACCACCTCCCTCAGTGCTTTTTTTACCCTCTGCATGAATAATGTGGAGTCCCCATTTTTCTTCTTGTTCAGAAACTGCCCCTACATTCCTTGTCTACCTTGACCTTTAAGCTGTATTCCCTCACTTTGTGCCAAGGCTCCTGCTAAGAGCAAGTGATGAGCTGGACCTTTTGTCAGCACTGCAGCTTTTAGAGAGGACAGTTTTAACCCAGAGCCCTTTAGCATGGCAGGGAGTGTGGCAGAATCAGCCCAACAGCAGCTGAGGCAGCTAGGGACAAGCTGTGTGTGCAGCTTGTTGAGCAAGAGAACCCTCCCACTGTCTCTAAGGAGCTGCTTCCCTTGCTTGATGTTGGAGAGTCAAGGAAGAGTAAGATGAAGCTTATCCATTACAATACCATATTTGTTTTGTTAAACAGAGTACTGCTTTGATAATGGTTTGTCTAAATACAGAATAAAATTCAGCAGTCATTGGATCAAAGCACGCTTAACATTTGAACAACCAGCAGCCCTCATTTCTCATTGGTGCTAGATAACAAAGCTAGTGTTGATCCAGGTGAGCAACCATGTTGGTCTGAAGCAATAGAACAAAGTTAGAGTCCAGTAGCACCTCTAAGACCAACAAAGTTTTATTCAAAATGTCCAAATGTAGGCTTTCACGTGCATGCACACTTCGTACCCCATTTCATCGTCTGATGAAGCATGCATGCACACTAAAGCTTACTTTTGGACATGCTGAATAAAACTTTGTTGGTCTTAAAGGTGGTACTGGACTCCAACTTTGTTCTAAAGCTAGTGTTGAATTGGTTATTTCTTAACTGAGCTCTAGTTCACTATGCTAAAGATTCTCATTTCCCTCACCCCAGTCTGATTCAGTGCTGTTCACTGCCTTGTGAGATTTTGATGCAATACAGCCATTTTGTAAAGAGGAATGAGTGAATTGGAAGATTACGATTTGTTTAAAACCTTAAATCAACTTCTTTGATGTGAAAGGAAGCAGACAACATTGGGCTCAGTTTTGCTAGCTATTTAAAATTATACAGTTAGGATGCCAGAAGTCTTAGTTAGAGCCCATTCTGTTTTGCTCACAGTCAAGTTATAGTTTGATTTTCAGAGTGGGGAGCTTATATGCTCATGTCCCATAACAGCCCTTGGGATAAAAAGTTTTCATGAGGAATTTTCTGAGAGATGAACAATGTCAGATGGGTTTGTTTTGTTTTTTTGTGGGTTTTTTGAAAATGAAATTTAAAAATATGGCTTGAAAGCCTGGAGACATGCATCCTGGGACAACAAATATCTGCAGAAATCTAATCCAGATGTTCTTCATCCATGATCCATAAAGGTGAGGAGCAATGTTCCCTCTAAACTGCAGTGTCTTGTGAGCAAAAATTCTACTTTGTGAGCTACTGGCATTAAAGTTGTGAGCTACTGCATAAATTATTGGGCTCTGGGGTTATCCTTTCTGAGCTAAGACAGAAATCTGTGAGCTGGAGGCTAAAAATATGTGAGATAGTCACGCTAACTCAGTTTAGAGGGAACACTGGTGAGGAAGGAAGTCACCTTTCAGCTGCTCCTCTTTTATGCCCTAACATTTCTTGTTATGTTTAGACATGGCTGGTACACCACCACTTTTTCAACAGAGGCCCAGAGAAAATCATTCTGGTGCAGAAAATATAAAGCCCAGAGAAACATAACAACCCTATCAAAACCCTATCAAAATGTCACAGATACAAAAACTGTACCACTTGATTGTTAGCATGACACAGTGCTGTGTTTGAACAGAATGCAACCCCCTGGTCAACAGTGAAGCTTACTGTTGGCTTTGGGTAAGCAGTACTCATCCTGAAGTTTACCTCATGGAATTGTTACCCATGCTATGATTTGTTGAAATGGTGAGAAAGAAAATTAATGGCATTAAAGTAATAATTTCATCAAATAATAACATAAACATCTCAAGAAGAATGAATGTATATCTTCCCTGTCACAAAATTGCTATTCTTTCTATCAGTTTTATAAAACTCCATAGAGCATTCTGAGAAAAAAGAACATGAAATTAGGACTGAAAGAATTATATCAGTTGTGTACCATGTTTAACAACTGGTGATTGCAAATTAACAACTGACTGAGAGTTTATTCTTTATTTCCAGTAGGTGCCATAAAAGTGGTTGGGAGACTCCGCTAGCAGTAGATTGCACTTAAAATATTCTGCTGAGGATTTACAGCCTTTATATTATTTTAAACATAGTTGTGTGGAATATCATAATTTATAATATGCACGGTACTTTTGAGGATATATGTATTTCCTTCTCCTGTCACCAATGTCTCCCCCCTTTAAAAGCTAATTTGCCTTTCTTTCTTTGTGCTTAACTATAATGGGAGAGAGAGGGTCATTCTGTAAGAATGATCACTCAACACATGTACCAGGAGAAGAAGACTGCTCACGGGAAAAAAAGCCTTCCTCCCTGAGTCAAGTTCCTTTATTTTATACAGGCTGAAAGTACACTGAAGTCACCCACACTTAAAGCATAACAGGCAGCTACAAGCACAGCCAGCCCCTAGAGGGGACTGGATAAAAATATGGAGCAGAGGTCCATCAGTTAACCACAGACACCCTGTGAAGTGGGTGGGACTGAGAGCACTGACAGAAACTGCTCTTAACCAGAACAACCTCTGAGAGGGCTATGACCGCCCAAGGTCACTCCAGCAGTTGTAAGTGGAGGAGTGGGGAATCAAACCTGGCTCTCCCAGATAAAAGTCCACACACTTAACCACGACACCAAACTGACACATATATTGTCACTGTGTGACAAAGAGTGCTGGACTGGATGGGCTACTGGCCTGATCCAACATAGCTTCCCTTATGTTCTTATGTTAGTTTGCAAACCACACAGGTTAACAGCATAATCAGGAATATGATTATTAGCACAATGTGCTGAGCCTGATCAAAAGCAACAAGAACTGTTTGTCTAGTGCTTTGGCATTTAGGTGAAAATAGCTCTGACTGAGAAAGGAAAAGTAAATAGAGAGGCAACACTTTTTAAGCCTTATCAGCATGCATTGCCCTGAGCAATCACACCAGGAAGATTAGGATAGCTTCCACTATGAGCACAAAAAAGAGGTAACTCACAGCAAGAAATTAAAAACTGCAAGGTTAAAAGAATACAGCCAACAAATCAGAGTCAATTTGAAGAGTGATACATGCACCAGGAAGTTAATGAATCATATTAAATGCATATAAGGTGTCAGCTATCAAGTTGAAAAGCCGTTGTGAATAGAGCTGAAAAAACCATTGCTCTAGCAGCAATCTCAGCCTGCTGTGCTGAGCGCTGCTGCAAAGTCAAGTATGTTTTTTACACTTTCTCCCCAGCAAACTGAGTACTCATTTGACCAACCTCAGAAGAATGGAAGGCTGAGTAACCCTGAAGCAGCTACCTGAATCCAGCTTCCGCCGGGATCAAACTCAGGCCTTAAGCAGAGCTCAAGACTGCAATACTGCAGTTTTAACACTCTGTGCCACGGGGCTCTTCCTGAATCCAAATTAGCATTTTCCTTAGCCAATTTCATCATCAATTCTCCTGCTGCATCAGGATTATCAACCTGTCTTCTGATTGCTGCCTGAAGACAGTTGATAAGGTCTAAATAGGGCTCTTGTGGCTTTTGACAGACAGCTGCAAAACTATGAGCTGACCACCCTTCTATAGGTACTTTGACAAAGGCCTGTAAAGCACATTTAGATATTATAGCAAGGGTTGCAACAGAGAGCACAGCTTGTGCTTCAATAGTACTGAACTGTCCAGATTCATATAGTTGTTCAGCAGTATAAACCCCATTGGAGCCACACCCTTGAACATCAGCCAAATTACAATATTCACTGTCCCATACCACATACTGTCCAGGAGTTAACATCATCCTCATCATATTTTTCCAGTCTTGAGGAATCACAGTGTATCCTTTAGAGAGTCCTTCTAAAGACTCTGCGCATTGGTTTCCCCTATGCCTGTATCTCTGATAGCCTTTTGAATTTCACTCAAAACAGAGTGGGGCAACACAGTATCGTTAACAGCCTGTTGCCTATTCTCATTCTATGCATATGTTACTGGGTATACCGATAAAAGGTCAGGCAACTCTTCCCCTGTCAAATGTACAGGGCAAATAGACAACATTTCTGGCAATTCTGGAACATCTTCCAATTTAGCCTGACCAAGTTGCTTCTCCAAAACTTCACAGACCATGCGTCCTGGGGCGTTAGATGGTGGGCCCATGAGTGGAGTCGTTGGTGGAGGAGGGGGGAAAGGAGGGGCAGGAGGCACAAGTTGGACACCAGTGCATTTTAGGGGACAATCTTTGAAGAGTTGGCTTGTGTTAGAAACAGGCATAAATTTCTCTACTGCATACCTGCATTGATGCCAGGCTTGGAGCAGTTCAACAGAAGCTTGAGGCTCTGTATGAAAGGTCTTCCCTATCTTCTCCCAGTCCCGAAGTTTATTTATTTTTTTTAGGGGTTTCTTAGAACTTTATTACAACACCAAATACAAACAAAGCAGCGTGAATAACATGAAGTACATAAGATACATAGTAATCAGCATAAAGTACCTAATAATCAACATAAAAAACATAACAACGCCCATCCATCCTCCCCACCACCTTACAACCGTTCTCCCAATCACACAAGGAGAAACAGGGGTATACTATTTACAGTTCTGTTATTCCAAAACCAATCCTTTACTCTTCACCCAAAGATAAATTGGATTCCATAACTCTTTACATTTTTGTAAGTTTCCATCTTGCAATCTTGTGGTCAGTATATCTAGTTCCACGGCTTCTAATAATTTACGAATAAATTCCTCCCTGTTAGGTATTTTTGACATCTTCCAATATTTGGCATATAATATTCTTGCTATGGTGACTATGTGCAGGATTACTTTAATCATTGTTCTGGGTATATTATTTCTACATTTATTTAGGAGATATAACTCTGGTGAGTGATGTAGGTTTATTTTAAAAAATTTTTGAATCCATGTACTAATCAAAGCCCAATATTTTTTGGCATAGTCACATTGCCACCATATGTGGAACAAGGATCCTTTATTTTTTTTGCACTTCCAACATTTATTGGAATATTTGGGAAAAATTTTGGCCAGCCGTTCTGGGGTAAGATACCAACGGTATACCATTTTATAAATATTCTCTTTAAAAACCGCTGACTTTGTCAGTTTCAGATTTTGTTTCCAAATCTTTTCCCACTCCTCTAACTCTATATTGTAACCAAAGTCTCTTAACCATTTAATCCAGGCCTCTTTCACCACTTCTTCTTGCATTTTGTTTGGAGAAGCCATTTATATACTTTAGAGATAAGTTTCTGATTTACTTGAAATAGTGAGTCCAATTCATTTAACTTTGTTTTCTTAGGGAAACCTTTCTCTTTATCCATTTGGTATTTCGATTTGAGTTGACATTTTAACCACCAATCCAATTTATCAAGTTCCTCCAGTTTCAAATTATTTTGGTTATCTAGTAAGACTTCATAACAATCCTGGCTTTCCCAATCATAGAGGTTAGGGTGGGTAGAGGCCTCTATAGGCGACAACCACAATGGTGTGTATGAATAATTAGTTCTAATCTCCAGCCATACTCCAAACAGAGATTTCCTTATTTCATGTCTTAGAAAAGGGCTATTTTTGAGTGGATTCTGATACCAGAGATAAGTATGCCAGCCTTTCCCTAAACCTGCTCCTTCCATAACCAACAGTCTTTTATTCTCTAAGGAAAACCATTCTTTTAACCAAACAATACAGCAGGCCTTATGATACAAGTTCCAGTTCGGAAGTGCAAAACCTCCTCTAGATTTACAATCTTGTAACACTTTTAGTTTAATTCTTGGCTTTTTGGCCTGCCAAATAAATCTCGTAATCATTTTATTAAGCTGTTGGAAAAAGGATTTCGGCAAAATAATTGGAGCCATCTGAAAGAAAAATAGGATTCTGGGTAGTACGCTCATTTTTATCGTTGCAATTCTCCCCAACGGCAAGATTTGAAGATCTTCCCATCTGGCTAAATCAAATCAAATTTCTTTTAATATTTTTTCATAATTGTCTCTATATAGATTCTTTAAATCATCCGTCACCTGAATTCCTAAATACCTAATTTTCTTTTCATGTTTGAACCCAGATTTTGTTTCTAATTGTGCAATTTGTTTCTCATTCATGTTTTTGTCAAAAATTTAGTTTTGTGTAAATTGACTTTAAATCCTGAAGTTTCACTGTATTGTTTTAATCTTTCCTTCAAATATTCTATCAAAGAATTCGGTTCTTTCAGTATGCATAATAAATTGTCTGCAAACGCTTGTACTTTAAATTCCTTAATTTTGGCATCTTTAATCATAGTGTCATCTCTAATGTTCTTTGTCAGAAATTCCAACGTTACGATGAAGAGCAATGGGGATAAAGGACATCCTTGTCTAGTACCCTGTTCTATTTGAATCAAATCCGTTCTGGTTCCATTAAAGTTTATTCTTGCATTTGTTTTGAGTAAATAGTTCCTACCAATTTACTAAACTTATCTCCACAACCCATTGCTGCTAGCGACTTTAAAATAAAATTCCAGTTGACTTTATCAAATGCTTTCTCAGCATCAATCATTATACCAGCAAATTGTTTCTCTGGGTGCTCTTTATAGTACTCAATGATATTTAAGAGTAGTCTCACATTCTGCCGCATTAATCTTCCTGGAACAAACCCAGTTTGATCTTCATGAACCACTGTTGTAATCACTTTTTAAAGCCTATTTGCTAAAATCGTCGCAAAGATCTTGTAGTCGCTATTTAAAAGAGAAATAGGTCTATAGTTTTTAATTTTGGATGGATCTGTTCCTTCTTTATGGATTAAAGAGATCAGTGCCTCTTGCCAAGAGGCCGGGATCTCGTTATTATTTTGAATATCTTCTATTACATTTTTGTATGGTGTCAACAAGATATCTTCAAAGGATTTAATAAATTCAATCTGGACCTGGTGACTTATTTTGCTTTTGTTGCTTTATTGCTTCAACAATTTCATGGACTGTAATTGACTTCTCCAAATTCTCCCATTGTTCTTTTGTTAACTGATTAATCTTAACGTTTTCAATGTAGTCTTCTTGTAATTGACCTGGTATTTCCTGTCTTCCATATAGCTTCCGATAAATATCTTGTATGATTATTTTCATCTGTGTATTTTGTGTCATTTCCTCTTTCTCTTCATTTTTTAAAGATCTTATAATCTTTTTTCCCCTCTCTTTCTTCAATTTGTAGGCAAGCCATCTACTAGATTTATTTGCATTCTCAAAGTAGTTTTGTTTTGCCCATTTTAAATTCTTCTCTACCTCTTCTGTAAGTAATAAGTTTATTTGATGCTGAATAGCCAAGATCTTAAGTCTTATCTCTTCCGTGTTCCTATTCATTAGTTGTTTCTCCTGCTCCCTCAATTTTGCTACCAGATCATTATAGGATTTCATATGCTCCCTCTTTCTCCTCACTGAGTATCTTATTGCTATTCCTCTAAAGAATGCCTTGAATGCATCCCAGATTACATGCATTTTAGTGTCCTTGTTAAGATTATGTTGGGAAAAAAATTGGCTCCAGTAGCTGTAAATCAAGATGCACTGGAGAAACTACAAAACATTGTAACAGAAGGTTTCAGACAAAACCAGGAAGCTCTAGAGACAATGAAGGTGGACTTGATGGGACAAATAGAAAAAACTAATAGACAAGTAGAACAATTTCAACAACAACTTCTGGTCAATATGCAGCAAATACATAACTTATCTGCCAAGGTGGAAAGAATAGAAGAAAAAGAGAAAGCTACAACCAATATAGCGTGAGAAAATAAAGCCAGTATGATAGATTTAGAAGAAAGAATAATAAAACTGGAGATGGAAAAGGCAGCATACATACTACGCTTCCAAAACATCCCAGAAATAAAAGATGAGGACATTATAAACAAAATTATGGACATTCTAATTATAGATGATGAAGAACTACTAGAAGAAGGGAAAAGGGACATTGACTGGGCTAGAAGGGTCTCCTCTAACTATACAAGGAAGTTCAATCTACCACGAGAGGTCCAAGTTAGATTTACTCACTCCATAACATGTGACAAAATTTTGAAAAAGGCAAGAGAACATGATCTAAAATGGAAAGACACAAGTATTAAGGTGCTTAAGGAGATTCCCTGGGGAGTGCGGCAGCGAAGGTTTAAGTACCGAAAATTAACAACTTGGCTGATGAAGCATGCTATAGAATTTAAATGGCTTATACCGGAAGGGGTATTCTTTCTTTACCAGAGTAGAAGGTATAATATAACTTCTCCAGAAAAGTTGGAAGATTTTTTGGGGAACTTTGTGGATCCAGGAAGTGGTGAACCAGAAGCAGGAGAAGAGCAAGAAGAAGAGGAACTCTTGGAGAAAACAAATAAAGAAGAACCCCAGAAGCAGATGGGAGAAGGAGTAAAGACAAGACTACAAACTAAAAAGAACCAAAGGAAAATACCGGATAGTATTGAACTTCTAAAATGAATACCAAGACGGGATTACAAATAATGTCAGTTAACATAAATGGTTTGAATGAACCAGGAAAAAGGAGGATTTTCCAGCAATTAAAAAAAACAGGCTCCCAAATAATTTGTCTACAGGAAACACATATTAAGGAAGATGATGTGAAATACTTACAAAATGGAAAGTTGGGCTCACTCTATTATTCATCGGACCCGAGGGAAAAAAAGAAAGGGGTAGCCATATATGTACAAAATCACATTAAATCGAATTGTCTGTATACTGACAAACTGGGGAGAATTGTAATAATAGAATTAGAACTTAATGGAGATAAGATGATTGTGGGGAATATTTATGCCCCAAATGAGAAGCTAGAGAGATTTTATAAAGTACTTCACGAAAAATTAATGGAATTTGACCCGAAAAAGTGTTGTATTATTGGAGATTACAATGCTGTGTTTGAAATAGAAAAGGATAAAAAATTTGAAGAAACAAACAAAAAAAAGGAAACTTCGCAGTACCCTACCAAAAACTTTCTTGAAAATGGCTGATGAGCTTAATTTATTGGATGTATGGAGGACCAAAAATCCTCAAACAAGAGACTATACCCATTATTCCCCAGCTCATAAATGTTGGTCCAGGATTGATATGTGCTGGCTGTCAGCAGATTTATCTCTACCTGTTAACCAAGCGGATATTTTACCCAAAACTTACGCAGATCACAATCCAATCCAGATAAATTTATTGAAGATACAGAAAAGCTCTCGTTGGACTTTAAACTTACAAATTCTGAAAGAACCTAAGTTCCTAGAAATAGCTAAGAGAGAAACAGTCCCGAAGTTTAAGAAAACCTCCCTCCGGGTACCAGGGGCATTGCTTACTGATCCCTTGTAACAGAGTCTTAAGTTGGCCAGAAGTCACAGACCCGCTGGACTTTTGGATCAAAAACTTTTAACTCATCTAAATGTTTCTGCTCAGCTTGAGATAATTGTCCTCCCATACTTACCAATGAAGGGGTCGTTGAGAACGACGGAGTGCACTCAGGGGCCTATGCCAGGCATTGATGAGTCGGAGCTGAGATGGCTCCACATTGGGCGCCACTTGTAGGAATGATCACTCGACACGTGTACCGGGAGAAATAGCCTGCTCAGGGGAGAAAAAGCCTTCCTCCTTGAGCCAGGTTCCTTTATTTTATACAGGCTGAAAGTACACTGAAGTCACCCACACTTAAAGCATAACAGGAAACATCTGCCCAACACAAGGCAGCATAGTCTACAAGAATTAATGCAAGCTGGCATTCGTCTGGGATATATTCGTCCAGGGAACAGGATGTGGTAAAACCCTAGTGTGAGAAGCCTGTGTTCTTTTGTGTCATCAGAATATATGGGATATAGGGAAGCAGGTTGGTGTACTGATTACGTGATTCTCCCACATCATTCTTCTTGCCCAAACCTCTCAGAGGACCGTCATGCTGATTTTGTATGTGAAGAGGTGAAAGAGATAAAAGCTCTCCAGAAACTTCCTAGATGTTAGAGGGCAGGGCAAATAGGCCTTCTTTTTCCATTGGAGTAGTTCTTTGATACTAAAATAATAAATGATCAATAAAATTAAAGTTAGCGTACAGTGGTTTTAAATTTAATTTCAAGAGCAAGTCTACATAGGGCTCAAAATCCAGTCACCTTCTCCTCTGAAACACACTGAAGGCAAAATTTGTAGAGGAAGAATTGTAGATGGAAGTTTGCCAATCCCTTCCTTGCTATCATTTTTTCTTGTATCAGACAAAATCCCATACTGAGTTTATCAAATATAATAATAATTTATAAGTTATTCAAAACATGATTTAAAAATTTGCAATCAATACAAATGTATCTGTAAAGTCATTTCCATCCTGTCCAAAATATAAAGTCTCTTGTGATAGTGTTGTTCATTTAATATATCTACAAGTGTATCTATGATATGATTCTATGGCTGGCCACTTTTTCATGCTGTTCCATTTATTCTTCCATAAAATCTATCTGTAAAAGATGTTTCTGGCTGTTCAGAATGCTTCAGTGTTCTTGTAGAGAACTCTCCCAGTTGTTAAATACAACATTCCAGCATCTCTACAGAAAACTCTCAAGTTCATAAACACAACTTAATAAATCTGATGTATTGTTTTAAGCACCAAGGCTCTCTGGAATGCAGAACTGACTAGTGTCTAATTAAGTATTCACTCCTCTCCTTAACTTGGAATGTGCATTCTTAACAGTCCTATGAAAATCTTTTATTAAAATAAACTCAATACTAAAATCCACAATCTCATTATTGCACCATCTGTTTAAAGATGCACCACCTGTTTACATGAAACATGTTACTAGTTTGTGCTTTCCACCATGATCCCATTTTTGTTGTGTTGTGATATCTTTTTCTTTACCACATCTCCTCATTTGCTTCTGGCCACTTGATGAAGGAGGAAAATAAGCAAAAATGACTAAACTATATGCCATTGTAATGGAAGCTTGTGGGTGACCGTGGGCCAGTTGCCCATTCACATACCTCAGAGGGTTGTTGCAAAGATAAAAGAAGGAGAGGAAAATGATGTAAACCTCTCTGGGTCCTCATTGGGGAGAGAGGTAGAGTATAAACAAAGCAAGTAAATAAAATAAAGTAAATCTTCCAGTATGGTCTGAAATGCTAATATTGTTTCTGCTGCTGAATGAGCTTGCAATTCTGGCCAAGGAGCTTCACCTCTTTGTGATCCTCTTGAGTAGTGGAGTGTTATCAAATTGCAGCCAACCTATGGTAAAACTGTAGAGTTTCAAGACAAGACACTTCAGAGATGGTTTGCTATTGCCACTCTCCGTGTAGTGACTCTGGACTTACTTGGTGGTCTCCCACTTGAGTACTAACCAAGGCTAGCATGCCTTAGCTTCTGAGATTTGATAAGATCAGCTGGTCTGGGCCAGCCAGGTTAAGGATCATCTTTGTTGTTGTTCAATTGCATAGTCGAGTCTGACTCTTTGCAACCCCATGGACCAAGTTATGCCAGGCCTTCCTGTTTTTCACCATCCTCCAAAGTTCGCTCAAATTTGTGTTAGTCACATCAGTAACACTGTCCAGCCATCTCATATTTTTCCATCCCCTTTTTCTTTTGTCTTCTGTCTTTCCCAGCACTAGGGTCTTCTCCAGTGCGTACTCTCTTCTCATTCAGTGGTATTTGAGGATCATATTTACATACTGCTTATTAGCAGAGCCTAGTTAAAAAAGTATGAGTACATGTATGGTTGGATATCCTTCAGGATTGTAGGTTCAGAGCTCATTCGGGTACTGATGGGGCTGCCACATCCTGTCAGTGTGAATCCCAAAATTAGGTATACTAATCTGTAGGGTTAGAGAACTATAATTTTGCCCATTGATGTTTTGCAGAAGGTTTGATACTAAGACACTATGGTTATATTCTAGGACTGAGAAGTACAGGATGGGAAGGGAACTTCCACAAATATTTTTTTGTCTTCTGTACCCCGTGCCTTTTCTTCTTTCTTTCTTTTTTTAAGGAGAATGGGTGGCGTGAACAGGCACAAAAACATTGACAAGTGTTAAGCTGTGATCCTCCCTTGGTATTCTCAGAGAGTCCCCATAGTGGGGATAGGAAACATCACCATCACCCTGAATTGGCTCCATTGAATGTGTGACATTATCTCATAGTCAAATTTGATTGGCTCCATGTTGTCTTTCTATGTAATCTTTGGTAGAATGTGATCACATCAGTTATGGAGAGGGGTTTCTGATTGCTTTTGTGTAGCTGTTGCTGAGTGAGGAGAGCTTGTTTGCCTGGGGGTAATTGCTGGCCCCACCCTCTGCTGTTGCTCTGGCTGTTGAGTCAGAGGTGGGTGGGGGCTTGAGCCTTTAATTTGCAAGGCTCATCCTTGCCAGAGGCACGAGCCAAAGGGCTCTTGGCCTGTGGCTCTTAGCCTGGGGGTCTAGCCTAGGGGTTCTGTAGAAAGGTGGGTAGTTACTCAAAAGTAGTTTCAAGTGGCAGTTGGTAGTAAGATTTAAAGAGAAATGAAGATAAATAATTTTTTTGAAATGAATTGCAGCAGTATGGCTGGTGAGGGAGCAGAGGCAGTGACGTGTAAAGACTATGGGATGTTTGTATTTCTACCTGAGAGTAGCACGGATTACACTTGTAGCAAGTATAAATTAGTGGCCCTTCTGGAGGAAAAGATACAGGGACTGGAGGCATGATTGTCCATACTGCAGTGTATAAAGGAAGATGAGGATTTCCTTGACAAAACATATGAGGTGCTCTTGAAAGGACAAGAGGAGGGAGAGGAAATGGTATCTCAGCAATTAGAAGAGGACCCAACACATGAGGAGGGTTCCTGAAAAAATGTAACCCGAAGGAGAAAGAAAATCAGGAGATGTTCTGAGCCCCTGCTGCTCAGCAATAGCAGGATCTCCCCAAAGTAATTGATTCTGAGCCACTGGAACAAGGCCTACTTCCCCAGCCTCCATGAAGCTTGAAGAAAGTTTCTCAAGATCCTGTGGATAAGAAGCCTGGAACTTCTGCTCCCCAATATAGGAAGAGAAAGGTGGTGGTGATTGGAGACTCCTTTCTCAGAGGGGTGGAACCCAAAGTGAGCCAACCAGACTTGTCATCCCAAGAGGTCTGCTGTCTGCCAAGTGCACGCATCCAGCATGTGACAGAAAGGATTGGAAGACTTATCAAGCCCATGGATTACTATCCTTTCGTGCTGATCCACGTGGGAACGAATGATACTGCCCATCATAGCCCTGAACGTATTAGAAAGGACTATGTGGCTTTTGGTCAGAAGGTGAAGGAGCTGGGCACACAGGTTGTGTTCTCGTCAGTGCTTCCTGTTGAAGGCTGTGGTTTAGGACGAGAAAGAAGAATACTTCAAATAAACAGCTGGCTACGTCAATGGTGTCATCAGAAAATATTTGGATTTCTGGACCATGGTTTACGCTTTCGAGATGGTGGTCTTCTATAGGGAGATAGTTTGCACCTTATCTCGGTAGGGAAAAGGGTGTTTGGTAACAGCCTTGCTAACCTAATAAGGAGGGCTTTAAACTAAATTGTATGAGGGAGCAAGACAATAATTCAAAGCCTCGTATGATGCCAGAAACTGGGGATAAGAACATTAAAGATTTGCAAAGAGTGGTGCATACACTAGGTAATGTTAACTTGCAGGCTTGTACGGAAACCAAACCCTCAGGATGCATAAAATGTGGATTCCAATGTCTCTACACTAATGCACAGAGTATGGGAAACAAACAGGAGTAACTGGAAGGAGACTATGACATAATAGGCCTTATTGAAACTTGGTGGGATGACACTCACAACTGGAATATTAGGATTCAGTGGTACAACTTATTTAAAAGGGACAGGCAAATGAGAAAGGGTGGAGGTGTAGCAGTATATGTGAAGGAGGTATATACTTGTGAGGAAATTTGTGAATCAGAGCATGGCAGCACAGTTGAGAGTCTCTGGGTAAAAATAAAAGGAATAAGAAATAACAGTGATATTATTGTGGGGGTCTGCTATAGACCACAAAGTCAGGCAGAGGACTTGGATGAGATACTTCTACAGCAGATTGCAAAGTTCTCCAAGAGAAGAGATACAGTGATCATGGGAGATTTCAATTACCCAGACATCTGTTGGAAGTCCAACTCTGCTAAAAATGAAAAGTCAAATAGATTCCTGACTTGTCTTGCTGACAACTTCCTTTTCCAGAAAGTGAAGAAGGAAACAAGGGGATCTACTATCTTGGATTTGATTCTCACCAACAAAGAAGAATTGATTGAAGAAGCAGAAATAATGGGCACCCTGAGCAGTAGTGACCATGTGATTTTGGAATTTACAGTCTTAGGGAAGGGAAAAGCTATACGTAGTCAGACTTATAGGTTGGACTTCAGAAAGGCAAACTTTGATAAAATTAGAATTATGCTGGGTAAAACCCCATGGTCAGAAATACTTATGAGGAAGGGCCTTCAGGAGGAGTGGGAGTTTCTTAAAAGCGAAATATTGAAAGCGCAATCACAGACGATTCCTATAAGAAGAAAAAATGGAAAAAGCCTAAAAAAGCTGAAGTGGCTCCATAAACAGCTCTCTAAAGACTTGAGAAATAAAAAAGAGTCCTTTAGGAATTGGAAGGACAGCCAGTTTGGTGTAGTGGTTAAGTGTGCGGACTCTTATCTGGGAGAACCGGGTTTGATTCCCCACTCCTCCACTTGCACCTGCTGGCATGGCCTTGGGTCAGCCATAGCTCTGGCAGAGGTTGTCCTTTAAAGGGCAGCTGCTGTGAGAGCCCTCTCCAGCCCCACCCACCTCACAGGGTGTCTGTTGTGGGGGAGGAAGGTAAAGGAAATTGTGAGCCACTCTGAGACTCTTCGGAGTGAAGGGCAGGATATAAATCCAATATCTTCTTCTTATAACCAAGGATGAATATAAACAAATCACCAATGCTTGTAGAGAAAAAGTTAGGAAAGCTAACGCTCAGTATGAGCTTAGGATGGCCAAAGATGCTAAAAACAACAAAAAAAGGTTCTTTTCTTATGTTCAGAGTAAGAAAAAGAGCAAGGACACGGTAGGCCCATTGCGAGGGCAAGAAAGTGAAATTGTAACATGTAATGAAGAGAGGGCAGAACTGCTCAATTCTCTTCTGAGGGAAACGGTGCTCAACATGACAAAAACAGAACATATAAGGAGGGTATGAAGTTCCAACCTGGGATCAGCATAGGGGTAGTACACCTAGTTTCTTTAAATGAAACTAAGTCCTCAGGGCCAGATGAATTGCATCCAAGGGTTCTAAAAGAGCTTGCAGATGTAATTTCTGAGCCCCTGGCTATTATTTTTGAGAATTCTTGGAAAACAGGAGAGGTGCCGGAAGATTGGAGGCGGGTGAATGTTGTCCACATCTTCGAGAAGGGGGAAAAAAAGGATCTGGGTAACTACTGACCCATCAGCTTGATATCTATACCTGAAAAAGTTTTAGAACAAATCATCAAACTGTCGGTCCTGGAATATTTAGAAAGAATGGATGTGATTACTAAGAGCCAGCATGGTTTTCTCAAGAACAAGTAATGTCAGACTAACCTGATCTCTTTTTTTGAAAAAGTGACTACCTTGCTGGATTAGGGGAATGCTGTAGACATCATTTATCTTGATTTCAATAAGGCTTTTGATAAAGTTCCGCATACAATCCTTGTTGACAAGTTGGTAAAATGTGGTTTGGATCCTGTTACTGTTAGGTGGATCTGTAACTGGTTGACAGATCGCACCCAAAGAGTGTCATGGGTACTGGGGACCCTGCAGAAGAAGCTGAGCCTGCAGAAGAAACTGTGCCCCTGCCACCTGCACCAGTGCCCCTGCCTCCTGCTGGAGAAGATCCAAGCCCCCCTGCCTTGCCCTCTTGGGTGGCTCGTGTGCGTGACCGCCTTTGTCAGGACCTTAGGGATCGGAGGAGGGCAGCACGCTCACGAGCAAGACGCTCCCTGAGCCCTGAGTTTTGAAAGGATTCTGGCGCTTCTAGGAGTGAGGATGCTTGAGTCTCAGCGGGATCCTGGCTGCCTCTCTGAGCCAGCAATTAGCCCAAATGGGCAACAGACAGCAGAGGGCTATATAGCTGTGGGCTTTGGGAGGAGGCTTTGTGGAAGCAACTAGTCACTTACCTGATGTTCTAGCATCTACTTCGGCTTTTGGCTTCTGGACCTCCTGACTTTGGCTTTGACTTCTGGACCCCCTGACTTCGGCTTCTGAACCTCTGACCTACGATACCTGGACTGTGATTCAGTTTTGGCACCTTGGACCCTCTTTGCTCACCAGCTACAGACCTTGGACTGCCCCTGGAGTTTGCCTGACCTGGCCCCAGCCCGTGACAAGTTGCTTCCACCACCACAAACACCCATTCCACAGGATGGATGCTGAAGCAAGTGGAACCGCAGGACTACTGGCTGCCCTCCAAGCCCAAGTACAGCAGCTGACACAGGCAGTAGTGCACTTGTAGCAACAACCTGTGGCCAGTGCTCCAGCCAAGTGCCCAGTTCCCCCACCTGACAGATTTGGGGGTGCCGTGGAAGAATTTCCTGCTTTCCTGGTGCAGTGTCGGCTGTACTTCGAACTAAGAGCACGGGACTTCCCCAATGACAAAACAAATGTGTGTTTTATTATTAGTCTGTTAAAGGGGCAGGTGGCCAAGTGGGCCACACCCCTACTGGTTGAGTCCTCTCCCCTACTGACTGATTACCAGGGGTTTGAGGCCCACCTGTCTGCTACCTTCTCAAACCCAGTCCGAGCAGCCACAGCCAACCGGAAAATCAGGGCCCTGAAACAAGGCAAATCCTCGGTGGCTCAGTATGCCACCAAATTCAAGCTCCTGGCCCAAGACTTGGGGTGGAATGAGGCTGCCCAGATGGACCAGTTTACCGAGGGGTTGGCAGAGGAAGTCCTGGACGAACTGGCCAGGGTGGAGCAGCCACCCACGCTCCAAGAACTTACTACCCTCTGCCTCTGCATCGATGGCCGCCTGGAAAGTCGCCGCCAAGCCAAGACCAGAGGGTGCCAGCTCCCTGCGCCGTGCCACTTGGCTCCTCTCCCATCCCCAGCTAGTACCAGAGACGAGGGTGAGCCTATGCAGCTTGGAGCTACTTGACCCCGCCTGACTCCAGAAGAAAAGGCCAGACGCCGCACTTAGAATCTGTGCCTCTACTGTGGCACGGCAGGCCACTATGCCCCTGGCTGCCCTGCTAAGCATCGGATACCCGGACCTTCGTTGCCACCGCTGCCAAAAGGGCAGCCCCAGGCGTAAGTGGAGCCTCCAGCCTGGGGCAACTAGCTGGGTCCTCTGAACAGCAGGCTGATACCCCGGGCCTGTTCCTGCTACCAGTCAAACTCCATCTGCCTGATGGACGCTGGCTGTTCGTGTATGCCATGCTGGACTCGGGAGTGGCCCACTGTTTTGTAGATGCCGCCTTTGTAAAGCAGCACCAGATCCCAGTGCAGACAAAAGAGATTCCGACGCTGGAGGAGGCTATTGATGGGCGCCTCCTCCGTTCTGGCCCCGTCACCCAGGAGACCTGTCCAATCACCTTCCACGTCCAGCAGCACCAAGAGCAGCTGCAGTTTGATGTCACCCGCATGCCTCGCTTCCCGCTGATTCTAGGCCTTTCCTGGCTGAAGCTGCACAACCCCATCGTGGACTGGGCCCAGCAGGAACTACGCTTCCGAGACCCATGCCCCCAACTGACTCCTCCCACCACTCTAGCAGCCGGCATCTTGAGTGGTGGTCCTCAGCTCCCTCAGAAGTATGCAGATTTCGCTGATGTCTTTGAAAAGACAGGAGCTGATCAGCTTCCCCCTCACCGGCCCTATGACTGTGCCATTGATTTGGTACCTGGGGCACCACTCCCGGTGGGGTGTCTGTACCTAATGTCGGAGCCTGAGTTGGCAGCTCTGCGAGACTTCCTGGACAAGAACCTGAAACGCGGATTCATCTGACACTCAACCTCTCCCCTGTCTGCTCCAGTCCTCTTTGTGAAGAAGAAAAGTGGGGAGCTCCGGCTGTGCAATGACTACCGGGCCCTGAACAAGATCACCATCCGCGACCGGAACCCTCTACCACTGATCCCTGAACTCTTAGATTGCTTAAAGGGGGCCCAAATCTACACCAAGCTGGACCTCCGTGGAGCGTACAATTTGGTGCGCATACGGCCCAGAGACGAGTGGAAGACCGCGTTTGGGACCCGATACGGGCAGTACGAGCACCTGGTGATGCCCTTCGGATTGACCAACGCCCCCGCTGTCTTCCAGAGGTTCATGAATGACATATTCCGGGACCTGCTCGACCGCTTCGCGATCATATATCTGGATGACAGCCTGATTTACTCCCGCAATCCTGCCCAGCACGCCGAGCTCGTCTGCCAGGTCCTGCAGCGCCTACGAGCCCATGGCCTCTACGCCAAGCTGGAGAAGTGCGACTTTGACCTGCGCTCCATCGAGTTCCTTGGTCACATTGTGTCACCGCAGGGAATCCTCATGGACCCGAAAAAAGTGGAAGCGGTCCTGATCTAGCAGGCTCCTCAGAATCACAAAGACCTGCAGCGGTTTCTTGGTTTTGCCAACTACTATCGGCAATTCATCCCGGCCTATGCATCCCTGACCACACCCCTGACTCCGGCCCAAAGAACCCTTCTGCTGGTCCCCAGAGGCCGATAACGCCTTCTCCACCCTGAAGACCCGCTTTGCCACCGGGCCGCTCCAGAGATACCTTGACCTCCAGCTTCCCTTTACGGTGGAAGCTGATGCCTCCAATGTGGCCCTGGGAGCAGTGCTGTCCCAGCGCGAGGAGCAGTCCCAGCCACTCCAGCCCTGTGCCTATTATTCGTGCCAGCTCACTGCTCTGGGAGAGGGAGTTGCTCGCAATCAAGGCGGCTTTTGAGGTTTGGAGACATTACCTCGAAGGGGCTCGCCACCCTGTTCAAGTGCTCACTGACCACCGGAACTTGGAGCACCTCCAGACCACCCGCCGTCTCAACCAGCGCCAGATCCAGTGGTCCCTATTCTTCTCCCACTTTGACTTCCGGGTCTCCTACATCCCCCATACCCAGAACCGGAAAGCAGACGTGCTCTCCTGGAAACCGGAATACACCCCTGCTTCAACTGAGACCGCGCCCGCTGCTCCCATCCTGCCACCCTCAGTGTTTGCAGCCACCTCCACTTCACCAGCACTCGTGGAGGACATTCGTGCTAGCCAGGCCAATGATCCCTGGGTCCAGCAACACCTCCAGGCACTCCAAGATGACTCAACAGGCGAGTTCACGACTCGAGGCGGCCTCTTGCTACACCGCGAACGCCTCTATGTGCCGCCTGGGCCCTTGCGGGCAGAAGTGCTACGCCTGACCCACGACTCGTTACCCGCCGGGCACTTTGGACAGCATAAGACCACCCACTTTCTGACACGGGAATTCTGGTGGCCATGAGTTCGCTCCGATGTTGCCCGTTATGTCAGCTCCTGTGACGTCTGCCGATGGGCCAAAGACATCCCAGCCAAACCCTCAGGGTTGTTTCAGCCCTTGCCCACATCCTCAGGACCCTGGGATACCATCTTGATGGACTTCATCACAGAACTTCCACGATCCAAGGGTCAGACTTGTATCTTGCTGGTCGTTTACGTATTTACCAAGATGGCCCACTTCATTCCGTGCCAGAAACTTCCCACAGCTCAGGAGACAGTCCAGCTCTACCTGCAACACATCTTTCGTCTGCACGGACTCCCAGCCCACCTGATCTCAGTTCGGGGCCCCCAGTTCTCCTCTCGGTTCTGGCAAGCCCTCCATTCCAGCCTGGGTACTCAAGTGCACCTGTCCTCAGCCTACCACCCACAGACAGATAGTCAGACAGAGCGCACCAATGTCACGCTAGAGCAATATCTCCGCTGTTACAGCTGTTACCAGCAGGATGACTGGACCACTCTGTTGCCCCTAGTGGAGTTTGCATACAACAACGCGGTCCATTCATCCACACAAATGACCCCGTTTGCTGCAACCTACGGGTACCACCCTCGGTTCTTCCCGGCAATCCTGCCACCCACGAATGTCCCCGCCGTCGATGCCTACCTGCAAGAACTCCGCACCAGCCAAGACTTGCTCCGAGAGCAGCTACAGTGGGCCAAGGAGGCATATAAACGGGCTGCAGACCGGAAGAGGCAAGAAGGCCCTCCAGTGCAGCCGGGGGATCATGTGTGGCTCTCAACTCGCTACCTGCGCCGGCCTGGTCAGTCTCACAAGCTGGATGCGCGGTTCATTGGATCCTACCCCGTCATGGAACAAATAAACCCCGTCGCCTTCAGGCTCCAGTTGCCACCCCACCTCCACATTCACCCTGTGTTTCATCGCTCCTCCTTGTTCCGGCTGCACCCTCTGACCCAGCTCGGCCTCCTTCCCCACCGCCGCCACCACCGGTGCTGGTGGATGACGAAGAAGAATATGAGGTGCGCCAGATCCTGGACTCCCGGTACCATCGTGGAGGCCTCCAGTACCTTGTGGACTGGGAAGGATACGGCCCGGAAGACTGGTCTTGGGAGCCCAGGGATAATCTTCATGCCCCGGTGCAACGGTTCCACAATGACCACCTTGACCTCCCAGGCCTCTCGATGGAGGGGGGCCCTGGGGGGGATAGTTCATGGGTACTGGGGACCCTGCAGAAGAAGCTGAGCCTGCAGAAGAAACTGTGCCCCTGACACCTGCACCAGTGCCCCTGCCTCCTGCTGGAGAAGATCCAAGCCCCCCTGCCTCGCCCTCTCAGGTGGCTCATGTGCGTGACCACCTTCGTCAGGACCTCAGGGATCGGAGGAGGGTGGCACGCTCACGAGCAAGACGCTCCCTGAGCCCTGAGTTTTGAAAGGATTCTGGCCCTTCTAGGAGTGAGGATGCTTGAGTCTCAGCGGGATCCTGGCTGCCTCTCTGAGCCAGCAATTAGCCCAAATGGGCAACAGACAGCAGAGGGCTATATAGCTGTGGGCTTTGGGAGGAGGCTTTGTGGAAGCAACTAGTCACTTACCTGACGTTCTAGCATCCACTTTGGCTTTTGACTTTGGCTTCTGGACCCCCTGACTTTGGCTTTGACTTCTGGACCCCCTGACTTCAGCTTCTGAACCTCTGACCTGTGATACCTGGACTGTGATTCGGTTTTGGCGCCTTGGACCCTCTTTGCTCACCAGCTACAGACCTTGGACTGCCCCTGGACTTTGCCTGACCCGGCCCCAGCCTGTGACAAAGAGTGCTTGTGAATGGTTCCTCATCCTCTTGGAGAGGAGTGACAAGTGGAGTGCTCAAGGATCTGTCCTGGGAGCTGTTTTGTTCAACATCTTTATCAATGATTTGGATGAAGGAATAGAGAGAATGCTTATTACATTTGCAGATGATACTAAATTGGGAGGGGTTGCAAATACAGTAGAAGACAGAAACAGGATACAGGATGACCTTGACAGGCTAGAAAACTGGACTAAAACCAATAAAATGAATTTTAACAGGAATAAATGTAAAGTTCTGCATTTAGGTAGAAAAAATCCAATGCATGGTTTAAGGATGGGGGAGACTTGTCTTAGCAGTAGTATGTGCAAAAAGGATCTAGTTGTCTTAGTGGATCATACGCTGAACATGAGTCAACAGTGTGATGCGGTGGCTAAAAAGGCAAATGCAATTTTGGGCAGTATCAACAGCAGTATAGTGTCCAGATCACATGATGTGATGATATCGCTTTACTCTGCTCTGGTAAGACCTCACCTGGAGTATTGTGTTCAGTTTTGGGCACCACATTTTAAGAAGGATATAGACAAGCTGGAATGTGTCCAGAGGAGGGCAACAAAGATGGTGAGGGGTCTGGAGACCAAGTCCTATAAGGAAAGGTTGAAGGAGCTGGGGATGTTTAGCCTGGAGAGGAGGTGGCTGAGAGGTGATACGATCACCGTCTTCAAATACTTGAAGGGCTGTCATATAGAGGATGGTGTGGAATTGTTTTATGTGGCCCCAGAAGGTAGGACCAGAACCAATGAGTTGAAATTAAATCAAAAGAGTTTCCGGCTCAACATTAGGAAGAACTTCCTGACCGTTAGAGCGATTCCTCAGTGGAACAGGCTTCCTCGGGAGGTGGTGGGTTCTCCTTCCTTGGAGGTTTTTAAACAGAGGCTAGATGGCCATTTTACAGCAATGAAGATCCTGTGAATTTAGAGGGAAGTCTTTTTGAGTTTCCTGCATTGTGCAGGGAATTGGACTAGATGACCCTAAAGGTCCCTTCCAACTCTATGTGTCTATGATTCTATGAATATTTGGAAAGAATGGCATCAAAGCAGTATATTGGGGAAGTGGCAGTGAACAAGCAGAGTACAAGATCAGGGCCGGATCTAGGGGGCCGGGGGGGGGCAGAGGGGGGTGCCAAATTGGGTATGGTGTCAATTGTATTCTATGCGACCATAAGATAGAATGACCCATAAGGAGGCACCATTTTTTAATTTTGCCCCCTCTCAAAAAGCATGTAGATCTGGTCCTGTACAAGATGAACAATATGTGTTACATCAAGCTTTCTGCCTCATTACAATCTATTCCTTTGTGCTGAAAATGTTTGCTTCCTAACTAGTGGTGGTCATGAACTGGGAAAATGTGGTTTGGTTTGTGGCATGCCCAATTCACAAACATTGAACTGTCACAAACTTTTAAGGACTGAACAAACCAGTTTGGGTTGTGAGGTTCATGATGCAGTAGAATGCCCACCAGCATGCTAAAGAGATCAGTTGCACAGGGGATCTCCAGCTAAATTTGGTGAGGATTGGATTTATAGGATAAAAGTTACAGCATTCCAAAGAAGGTGCCCCAGCCTTCATTGTTTCCAATGGAAGGGGAGAAACAAAACAAAACAAAACACGCACACACAAAACACAAGGGCAATAGAAATCCAGCAGGACAGAATCAAAACCCCAGAGAATCTCTGCAGTAGAAACTGAAGGTAGGGGCATTTTTGCAAGCCCAGAGGAACCAGTTCAATGTGCCCAGCAGAACCAGTGCCACTATGGCAGTCCAGACCCTACAGATCCAATGTTTAGCACAGAATCACACTCCAAGCAAGGGAGAAGTTTGAAGCCCAGTAGAAACAATGTAATGTACTTGTGCCCAGTGTAATGTACTAGTGCCTAGTGCCAATGAGGCAATGCCATCTGACTCACAACCCAAGCAAGAGGAGACATATTGGCAAGTCCAGCAGAACCAGTACAATGTACACAGTGCTCAGCATACCAATGCAATCACAGGGTGCCTAGCAGAACCCTGTGTCAATTTGGCAATGCCAGCTCAACAGGACCAATGCTAAGCACAGAATCACAATCCAAAGGTGTGGGGTTTGGATGCTCAGCAGGACCATTGCAATGTGCTAATGCCCAGCAGAACCCAGTCTCACTGTGGCAATGCCAGCCCAATCACAATCCAAGCAAGGGGGGCATTTTTGCAAGCGCAGAACCACTACAATATGCTGAGTGACTACCAGAACCAGTGCAATCACAGAGTGCCTAGCAGAACCCAGTGTCACAGGTATTGCAAACTTAAAAGGACTAATTTTAAAGCACAGAATTCACAAATCCAAGCAAGGAGTGTGTGGGATTTTGCAACTTCTGTGCAAGGAAGAAAAGTGGTCAAAGAGGGGGGAAACCCTCTTGAAACTGACAACAGTGTTTCCAAGTTTGGAGAATTCTTTACCACACTTTGCTTTGAAGTGTGGTAAACATTTTGTTTGAATTGGGACAGTCTGTCTGGAAATGTATCCATTCACAAACCAGCATGAACCTCCACAAACAGCTTGAAAGTTCATGGAAAGTTTATGCAGGTTAGCCTGCCATGAACTTCACTTTGTGTACCATGAACTAGCCAAAATTTATCACAAACTTTAGACTGTAACCTGGTTTGTATCCATCCCTATTCCCAACACAGTCCAGGACAGCCACTTGAGTCATAAATGTGCTTTGAGACATTTGTTTCATAAAATGATGTAGGAATATTGGCAAAGGTATTCTTCACCATGCAGAATCATTAATAATATTAAAATAGGTATATCTCCCTCATTATTGCATTATGTATTGGAAGGATATGCTCTGCATTGGCAGGTAGATGTACTGGAAGAACATCTAGTACATTATTTTCATTACTCTCTTTCATTAACAAATCTTCCATTTCCTCTCATTACAACTTTCTAAGCCGTTAATTCACCCAGAAAGGCAATGATATTCATAATTTTATGCTGACTTATTTTGCAACATCAGCAAGAAACTGAAGGATTATTAATAGGATATATTTTAGTTCTTTGACCTCACATAGTTGAGGAGGCTGAAGAAAATCTATTATTTAATAACATCTGTTCCTACCGAAGGAACATTACCTTGCCTATTTTGCTTCTGAAAAAGAAAAATGTGATTAAAACTTTTTGTGCCATCAAGTTGCACCCAATTTATTGCAATCCCAAGGGTCTCCCATCCAAATACTGGTCAGAGCCAACCCTGCTTAGCATCCAAGTTCTGATGAGATCAGGCTAGCTTTGGTTATCTAGTGCAGGGCAGGATTAGGACATTGTTGGTCTTTTTAAATTAGAAGAGGCTTTCTGCAGTCAGTAGAACCAAATCATTTTACATCTACTGTAACCCTAATATCATGTTTTCCTGATTCTTATATATACTAAGATAGATTAAATAACTTTTTCAGTAATCAAAATGCAGCTCTGAGGATGACTATCTACTTATCTATCATTTGCTTACTAATTATGTCTAGAACTGCTAAACTTGTAGGGTTACCAGCTCTGGTTTGGGAAATAACTGGAGATTTTGGGTGTGGAACCTGGGGAGGGTGGGTTTGGGGAGGGGAGGGACATCAGCAGAGTACAATGCTATACAGTCTCTGTCATCTGGAGGTCAAATGTAACAGTGGGAGATCTCCAAACCCTACAACCCTAAACATTTGAGGTGTCTGTGTAATCTCTGTAATCTAAGAGCTCTGCTCAGTTGCTTGATACTTTCTTTTGTATTTTTCATCAGCAAGAACGTGGAAATCAATGTGTCCATGATCAAGCAAGCATTCAGTCTGAGAATCATCTTTCCTGGGAAAAGAACCATGATTATGATGATGATCAGTACTGACCAGATGTTCTTCCTGGTGGACATTTCTTCTTTTGCTTGCAATAAGTAAATGTTCCAGAGTTCCTGACCTTTCGGAAAATATGTTAGTTTTTTTTCCAGTATTTCCTTAGCATTATTGGTTTGGGAGATAGAAGAAGACTCACAGTCACCTAATTATTAAGTAGAAACATAAAGAGCCTTGAAGCAACCAAGTCCTTTGAGTATGGGAATGCTGCACTGTGTAGATATTGGAAGACACTAGAGCAGGGGTGTCAAATATAAAGCCTGGGGGCAGAACCTGCACGTCCAGAGTTCTTATGCTGTCTGAGAGCAACTACTGCAAGGGAGGGAACAGAAGACTCTTTGGGGGAGTGGATGGAGTCACTCCCATTGTGGCTTCAGCTTGGCAGAACAACCTCATTTGTAACAATCAAGCGGCACAGGAGCATCTACCCAGTGTTTCATTGGTGGCTCTCCAGTCAGCACATATGGGTTTTCCTGGCCCCCTTCCTAGAGCGCCGGGACCTAGCAACAGTGATTCATGCAACGATCACCTCGAGACTGGATTACTGTAATGCCCTCTACATGGGGCTGCCTCTGTGCCAAATCCGGAAGCTGCAGCTGGTGCAGAACGCGGTGGCTAGGCTGTTATTGGGGCTCCAAAACGGGAGCACATACAGCCAGGGCTGCGCGGACTGCACTGGCTGCCTGTTATACACTGGATTCGTTACAAAGTGCTGGTCATTACCTTTAAAGCCCTATATGGCCGAGGACCTGCCTACCTGAGGGACCGTCTTTCCCCATATGAACCCCAGAGAGCACTGAGGTCAGCAGGGAAAGACCTGTTGACTATCCCTGGGCCGAAGGAAGCAAAACTGCAGAGTACTCGCACTCGGGCCTTCTCTGTTGTGGCCCCACACCTGTGGAACCAGCTCCCAGAGGAAGTGCGGGCCCTGCGGGACTTTGACCGTTTCCGCAGGGCCTGCAAGACCTTCCTCTTTAGTGAAGCCTTCACCGACTAAACACTGAGAGACTGCTTAAATGATTTTGTTATCTGTCAGAATAGCACCAAGATATTAATTTTATTGTTTTACTGTTTTTAGAATTTTAATTAATTGTTACCTACTGTTAAAGTACTGTATCATTTGTTATATTGATTGATGTTGTTAGCCGCTCTGAGCCTGCCTTGGCAAGGAGGGTGGGATATAAATAAAAGGTATTATTATTATTATTATTATTATTATTATTATTATTATTATTATTATTATTATTATTATTATTATTATTATTATTATTATTATTATTTCCTTTGTATCCCTCAGCCCATGGGGCCTTGCAGTCGGGATACACCAACTCAAAGCTTACTAGCTGCTGTCCTTTATATAGTTTATATCTCCAGTACCTAGCATTATGTTTTATGACACACATGACCTGGCCCAATAAAGTGACTTTTATGTCAGATCCAGCCCTCACAACAAATGAGTTCAACACTTCTGCACTAGAGCCTTTGCAAGCAATTTTTTTTCTGTTTCCTGAGCTCTTTGCATACGATATTTTAGGAATGCAGGAAAGGTTAAGAAGAGGTTATTGAAAATGGATACAGAAAAGGTTAAAATTTTCCACTCTGGAAAGCTGCTGAGAACCCCTCCTCTCTTGAGTACAACTCAAGAGATGCCTGCTTCATGGTGGTCTGTAGTCTTTGCAGTCCAAGGTCAAATCTAAAATAGAACACAAATGAGATTACCGTTGCACTCTCAGCTTAATCGTCAGAGAATTCATTTTTGAAACCCTAAGCCAGATGCTGCAGAAAAAAACACAAAACAACAGTGCTGCTTCCCCTGCCAGTACTGTCCTGCTTTCAAATTCACCACTGCAATGTCAGCTCAGCTTACACTTCCCACTTTGGGAACTTTCAAGGACAAAACAAAAAAGATTTTGAAAGAGCAGAACTGGAAAGCCAGTTGTGAATGAAATCTACACTTTTAAAATGCATTTATTTAAAAAAGCAAGCACCATAAAAAATGAGAATATGAAGGCAGATGGGGAGAGAAAGAAACATGAAAAGTTATCTCTTGGCCACAGGGTGTCACTCTTGACCCAAACTTCAGCCAGTACATGGCCTTGTAATGGCAGCTGGAAAGTTGATTTAGAGTCAAAATCATCAAGTGCTTCAAGTTTCCCATTAAAAAAAAAACCAGTGGGTAGCTCAGCATATGAATGTTTATACTCATTCACAGAACATATAGTATATTATTTGTAACTCTGCAGGACCTTATCTTTTCAACTGGGCACTAAAATTCAGTTGAAGATAATGGTGGCCACCACTTAAAAGTATGAAACAAAGGAAGATATTTAAAAGCAAGAACATATTGGTCCTGGGTATAATTTAACCTCAGGCAAGTTGGGCATCTGCTGCTTCTGCTACCCTTCCTTCTTGACTCTGTTATATGTGATCGCTATTAATGGAAACATCTGGATCAGTCAACCTTAAAAATACTTCAGTTGAAACTATATCTGGGATCATGCAAAACAGGCAGGAAAGTTACCTGATTCATGGAACTCATATGGTTTAAAGCTGAAAAAATAAGTGCTACTAAAGCTATTGTTTATGAATATCAGGAGTATTTAAAGAACAGAATGTAGAAATGTCTGTGATTGCTTAGGTAAAATTGATTCAGTAAGATAGCTCCAAAGACACCAAAATTCTATCATAGCTGTATAAGAGGAGAGGTAGCAAAGAACCATACAATGCTTTGGAAGAAAGATTTTTTTATTGTTTTAAAAGGACTCTGTGATTCCAAAGGTCAGTTGCAGTTAGCTATGATTAAACGAGTTGTGTCCCACATAAATGTCTTTATCCCGATAAGAATGCTCTGTCTCAATTCTGCTTGAAAAATTGCATGGCTTATTTCAGGAATTAGTGCCAGACTCTCAGAAAGAGAATCAATACTAATGCCAATTAAAACGTGATTTTAGAAAGATTTTAAAACTGTGAAAGATGCTCCTGGTTCATTGTTATAAAAGCACACTGGTATTTTTTTTAAAAATCGGTAATATTTTATATTCATAATATTTATTGAAGATATAATTCTGAATTCCTACTTTTAAGAAAGGTGAACTGCAGTTTTTACATCAGGCAAACTCTGATGTCTTAGTCCTGATGTTAGAAAGTAATTACATTATGGCAAAATCTTCTATATAGGTGTCATTTACTTATTTATTAGCTACCTTTTCCCCATACAAAGCTCAAGGTGGCTTATAATATCCAAATACCTTTATCGGCATAGAAGTAAAAAGTACAGCATGGCAAAGTTGCACAGAGTTTGAGTTATAAAAACTAGTCAAGCATCAAGAAGGGGAGCTAGTCTTTTGCTCCCTGATTGTTATGGCAGCCAAAAGGTACTTTGCAACTAGACTAGTGGTATGGGAACATTGATCAGATAACAGAAAGAAAACCAACTTTGCCTCAGGTAGTCCATAAAGGTTAGACAGGATAGGTTTGATTATACAGTCCCGCACTTCCCCATAGAAATCACAGTGAAGTAAGACATGGGTGACTGTTTCCAGGTGCCTTCCATTACATGGGCAGAATCTTTCCTGATAAGGGATGTTGGCAAACCTCCCAGACAGTACCGCTGAGGGTAAAACATTAAGTCTTCCTAACATAAAAAGCGGCGTAAGCTGGGGTGACGTAAGCTGGGAAAGGTAGGCAGCTGGCAGCCCATAATTTGGAAAGATACCAAATGCTAAAGGGGAACACGTTTTATGTTCAGAGGAACAAAGGGACTGTTTCTCAATATCTAAAATCCTCTGTTTCAGAATTCTGAATGCCTGCATTTCACTTAGCATACAGAGGTTGTCCGGGGAGACACCTATGGAATGTATTTTCTTTGGTTTATAATATAAATAAAATACATAAAATACATAAACAAAAAATAAAGTTACAGTTTAAGATTGCTAGTTAATTAAATCAACTTAATCAAAGATGATTCTAAATAAAACTATCTTCAAGTGCCTCCTAAAGATTGAAAGTTAGAGGTGCCCCTATGGCCAGCTTGCCTCCTGCTAGGCTTGGTTTTGCTGCAGCCAGAAGACACCCAACCCACACGATCCCTGGGCTGAAGCAGCCTCCTTCCCTGCTGACACAACCTCCCCGCCACTGCCCGGGGCTCCTGGGGTGGGCCTGGCTGCTAAACTGCCTGTGACCTGCTGACTCTGCATGGCTTGCTATGGCTGTATCCTCTGCTGACCACATCAACTAGGTGCATCTTCTCCACCGCTGTTCTCCTGAGTGAGTTCTCAATGAGGAGATCCAGAGGGCATCCTTAGTTGATGGGAGAGGGCGGGTGAGCACCCAGGATCTCCCAGATTGCCAGGCAATGGAAGGGGCTTCCTCTGTTGAAATGGCTTCCTCTGTTTTTGTAGCTTTCTACTGAAGCAGAAAGCAGGGGTTCTAAGAGACTCAGAGTCCCTTTAAATCCCTGCTTTCTGCTGTGGCCAGGAACTGGCACAAACCCCATGAACTCCCTTAAAAAATTGTGGAAGTCCATGACTGTGGACCCATCACAGATTTCAGTTTTCAAATCACAAACAGGGCAAAATTCATCAGGAATTTTGCTTTATGGTTCAGTTTGTGCCCATTCCAAGATATGGTAATTCTTTATTCCAATAGCATTTGATCCTTACAGTTGTAAACGTGCTTACACTGCAAAATACTGGATCCAAAAAGTCTTACTTCCTATTAATTATGCATACAATTGCAATCTTAGTGTGTAAAATGCAGGGTTCACATGCTATTCATCATTCATGCATGGTGAACGTGACTTTGGTTACCGTCACAAAAAGATGCTGATTAGAAGACTGAAAATCAGAATACACTAATCATACTTGTGGCAATAAACTAGAACCCACAGATCCCACTACCATACACTGTATGGTGTTCAAAATCTAGTAGTTTGATGAAATATGCTAATCACACATTGTGGCAATTTGTGGGCAATTTGATGGAATAGAAAGATAAGAGTCCCTTTTGAACATGCATTTAAAGACCTGTCTTACCAGCCCTTGGATCTAGAATTTTGACAGTCAGTTCCATCTTGTGACTTAGTACAGTATTTTTAGGCTTATTCAATATTATTTTGAATACTTCATTTTCTTCAAGGCCATAATCCTGAATGACAGTATTCCACATCTTTATGGAAACACCTATTAAAAATATAACATCTAAATGAGGTTGTGTTATCCTTGAACATAGGTTTGTGCTCTAGATTGGATGAGTGTGAATACAGTATAATTTGATCAAGACAAAGTAAAAGTGATGCAAGTGTGTGGGGTAAGGTTGCCAGATCCAACTCAGGAAATGCCTGGGAACTTTGGTGGGGTGGGTGGACCTGGAGGCTTTGGGGATGGAGCCAGGAGACTTTCCCATTCCCTAAAAATAAATTTTAAAAAATACAGCAGTGTAGCTCACCTGAATACATTTCCTCATCCTTTTTTTTTTTAACCTTCAAAGACTTCCCAGGAGCTGCACTTCCACCAAATGAAAGTAAAATTTGTCATACCCCCCACAAGTCCCCTGCCTTGGCTTTATTAAGGGACACACATACACACTCACAAAGCAGCCAAAATAAACAGTTTGCAAGCTCACACTTCTGTGATCTCACTGGGACAATTTACTCATGAGAGTTGTTGAATGTAACAGTCTGCTGTATTTCAACCAACTTCTTCAGACTAACACAGGAAAATGAAAGTAAGGAACAAAGCAGTCTGTGGCAGAGGTGTGAAACATGAAGCCGGAGGGCTAGATCAGGCCCCTGGAGGGCTTCTATAAGGCCCATGAGCAACTCATTGTCATTGGTTTTCTTCTCTTTCTTTTGCTTCCTTCCACATCACAGGTTGCTTTGCAGGCTTGCTCAATCACACAAGACCTACAGAGTAAAGCCTCTATTTTCTCCATTGGTTGACCAGCACATGAAGCTCAAATGCCCAGCCATTTCATCTTTCCCCCTGAGTCTTTCCCCCTGACCATGAGATATCTGTAATGAATGTCAGTAAATCAAATGTAGGTTTGCAATTTACACTCACCCGAACAACACCTGAACAGCATACTTAAGATTGCTACAGCACAGACATTATCTCCAGATTTTGATGCAATAATTCAGAGTAAGAGGTGTCAGTTATCAGAGATAGATAGATAGATAGATAGATAGATAGATAGATAGATAGATAGATAGATAGATGATAGATAGATAGATAGATAGATAGATAGATAGATGATAGATAGATAGATAGATGATAGATAGATAGATAGATAGATAGATAGATAGATAGATAGATAGATAGATAGATAGATAGATAGATAGATAGATAATATTTATTCATGGTCAATGACCAGCTCTTAAACACAAATACATAAAATGCCATATTAAGGCAATAAGACAATAATAAAATCATTTGGAGTACAATATACAAGTATTACAATGCCGGATTTTCTTTTCTTTTTTTTAAATTAACATTCCACTACATGAGCTGTTAACATTCCACTACATGAACTGTTTTCCTAAGAGTTGCAGCAAGCAAACCAAATCTAGCTACCTGGTAAGTAATGTCGGGATGCTTATCTGAAAGTACACTCATCAGAAGGTACGATCTCTGTCTACAGATAAGAGGTAATGATGTAGAAAACAGGAGGGATTATTGGAAATTATTATATGCTTTACCATCAATCAAACATGTTCTAGCGATTCTATATCTTCCTTGCAGCAGGGACAGATTCTTTCTTCATAGAAGATCTTTTAACACTTTTCTTCAAGGATAGCTGAGGGAAGTGTGTCATAGCACAATAATGTGAATACTCTCCTATATTCTTGATTTGATAAATGAGAAAGGTACGGCATAGGAGTTACCTTCATAATGGGTTCTAAATGAACCCTCCTCTCCCTATTGTATTCAAGTCATTGCCTTGCATTTCAGATACGGTTAAATAAACAAAATATTGCAAGAGTGCTAATCTTTTAAGTATATTTTAGGTTTTTTAATTTTTTTTAACTGTTTGTGTCCTTTATAAAGTTTATCTCTCTGCTACCTAGCATTACATTTTATGACACACGTGACCTGGCCCAACAAGATCTCATTTATATGAGATCTATCCCTCATAACAAATGAGTTTGACACCCCTGGTCTAGGGGGTAGAGTTTTCCTCCATCCTATAATCAGGTTCTTGTTTACTCTTTACTATCTATTTTACTATGCAAATAACTTCTGAAATGAATGCAAAACAAACAGACGGGCTGTGCTCTTTTACTTTCCCACAGCTTCACATGCTCGCCAGGAAGAGCCACATGACTCTGCCAGCTCACCCAGCCCCCATCCAGCTTTCCTCCTACTGAGATTTAAAGGCATACACACCTTCCAAAACACAAGCAGTTCCCAAGCTTCTTCTAAGCCTGCTACACTGGCTGCTGGTGGTGAGGAGCCTGCAAAACTGGGAGAACCCCACCAGGACCTGAGGTCTGGCAAGCCTAGTATGGGGGAGAGGGATGCTTTATAAAGAGCTGGCTATGAAGACTGTTTGAAAATTTGCCTCTTAGCAAGCATTCTGTAGAAAATATTTGTTTAATCAATGATATATTCTTCTCTAGGAGCATATGATCTTTTTGGTTCTTTTATATTACTGTCTTTGTTATCTCATGCTATTTCCCTTGTATTTTGTATTCTACATTACATTTTACATTTTTCATTTCTGTTACTTAAAAATGTTACGAATGTGTACTACTCTGAAAATATTTCTAAAAAGTTGATACAGTTTGTAAAAGAAACATTTTTATTATCATTCAGAATATTTATAATCTGCTCTCTCTACCACAAAATATAAAAAGTACAAGTAAGCAAGCATAGTAATAAAACAAATAAAATCATGAGCAATATATCACATCTGAAAATACACTTCAACTACTACTACAGCCCCACATCCTTCATCTCTCCACCTATCAGGAGGATTGCAGCAAGTGCAGGAAATGTCCAGCAAACAGCCTTTTGGGTCGTTTTATCAGATCTATTCTTTATCAGAATTTTCTTTATCATTCAGATATGCTGGCTCATTAACACTCCAAGGCCCAGTTCCTCAGTTCACATTAACCCCTTAACATCCACAAGACACCTGCTTCCCAACATATTTCCCTTGCTTTGCTAAATAAAAATCAGGAAGTGATGGCTAACCCTCTGGTAAAGCAATTATATGCTATTATTTCAAGGACCATTAAGGTCTTTAGTAACCCTCAGAATCTATATCCCATGGGGATTCTAGCAGTCTTATTTACATTCAGTAAGATTAACAGACGTTTTCTAAACCAGAGATTTTCATGTAATGCTGGTTAGGGTCAGAAAATTATGGAAAGGGAGGGGGGCATAGGGGAACATCTTACTGGATTCTTACTGGTAGCGCCTTAGAAGAAAAAGAACAGTAACAGCGAGTCTTATCCCTGTCAACTCCCTCCTGGCATTACTGTTGCTTTCTTTTGTGTCACAAAAACATCTCTGCACCTGGAGTTATCTGAAATAGCATTCAAAACCCAAGAGGTAATTTTGCTATATCTTTATGCCCAGTTCTAATATGCTGCTGCCACGAAGGAGTCTAACAGGTCAGTTTTCAAAGCACAGTGCTGGCACCAGTCCCACAGAACAGAATCTGGCCAGCACTATGGGAACAATTTTAGGACTGTAGGATCCAAATAGAAGTTTTATTCCCATTCTTATTTCACATAACACTTAACCACATGCATGTTCTAACAGGATTTTGTAGCACAGCAGAATATATTTCAGAAAATTGAGAATGACAAAATGAAGCATTAACACCCAACTACAATGAAATTATATTGATTGCACATTCAAGTGTTTTCTTTTTAGCATTGCTGCATTGCACATTAACATGCAAAACAAATACCTATTTTAGATTCATTAAATAAATAAGCTTGAAGAGAAAGAACTTCTATCCTATGTCCTCCTCTCTCTTTTTTACATATTCATATTTGCCAAGAAGCAGGTTAGTATTCTAAATATTTTCAAAAAAGAACTGAAAAGGCAGATGCTACTGTAAATGCTTTTCATGCTCCTAATCAGTTCTCTGTACACTATTTTGAGGCATATTTTAATACAGAAACACTTTAAAATGGAAATAAATCTAGTTACCAACAATTTCTCACAAAGCTTATGGGACACACTTGTGAGTGCAGTGTGGAAGGATCACTGTAGGAAATAACAGAACACAGTTGTTTCCCCATCCTTTTAACACTTGTGACCATCAGGTGAAATGGTACATCTGTGTGCAGTTTCTATATTGTCATCCAACTGACCCTCTTCCATTTTGTCATGGTACATAAACTCTGGAGGTCAAGAGCAGGAATGGTTGGATGGGGTCAGCATGCACAGGCCTTCTAATCCCTAGGTTTCCCTGTCACAGTGCCCATTTTCTAAGAGGGGAAACTAAGTTTATTTATATGCTATACAAATCACTATATATAGAGATGCTGCACCTCCAATAGACTGTACGGAGCCCTTTGTCTTTACCTGAAAAGTAAGTTTTTCAAAATATTGTAACAGTGTTGACATAGCTTTTTTGCTTTGATACATACCACAAGTGCCGAGGAGGTTAAGAATTCTGACATTTAAAACATGACAGAAAAAAGGGCAAAATAGCTAGGGCAAATACATGTGAACTGTCCCTTAGCTGCCAAAAAGACAATACAACCATATGATATTTTACTGGCATGGTATACAAGTATTACCCCAAATGGTATGTGTTGCCTGAAAAGAGCTGTCTCCTATTTTTGTTGGGGGAATAGAGCTTGTGAGACAGAGCTTGTGAGAGGAGGGTAATCTAGTGAGATCCTCCTACCAGAGTTTAGGGAGAACTCTTAACCAGTCCATGCTTAGCCAAGAAAAGATTGTTTTATTGAAAGAGGAAATAATAAAATAATGCACATATACAGAAATAAATGCACACTTGAAAGCAAACACAGAAGCTAACAGAAATATAGGAAGGAGTAAGAATTCAGGAGGGCTTTAGGGGAGATTATGTTTACAAATCCAGAAGAGGCAAAGTCCAGGAGAACAGCAAGGCATCCAACACCTTGGGTGTGCAGTTTGGATACCGGAAAACACACAGAGAATGCATAGAGCAGAGCATGTCCAGTTATATGGCAAAACTCTACCTGAAGGCATAGTCACATGATTGCCCCTTAGAACAATATTTTGATGGGGTTAGCTGGAAGTAAAACAATGTGTTGAAAAATGCTGAACAGCATTCCCAGGAACTGACAACAATCTGGAGGAACTCATGATATTGTGCATTTAAGCAGTAGAATGAACGTGTTGCTCTGCATGGGTCCTGGTATTTCTACATAATAATAATAATAATAATAATAATAATAATAATAATAATAATAATAATAATAATACTTTTTATTTATATCCCGCCCTCCCCGCCAGGGCAGGCTCAGGGCGGCTCACAACACGTAATATACAATAAAACCATACATAGTAATTACAATTACAATTACAATAATAAAATCATCATTACACCATTAGGGATTGTAGAATCTTTCGGGCTCAAGTGCCGTGTTCTACTGGAGAAAGTTTTCCTTCCAGACGTTTCGTTCTTGGCTGTGGAGAACATCCTCAGTGGCGTTGCAGCCGGAGCAGGCGCTCTGACCTTCTTGGCTGCTGTGCATTGAGTGAGGCCAGGGCTCAGGCCAGGGCTCATCATTAAACCATTAACAACTGTATTAAAACTAACCTTGTTTTGTATTAAAACTTGCAGGGGCTCAGGTAACGAATATTAGGAGAGAACTTTTTTTTTTTTTGCCTGAGATTGTAGAAAGCCATTCCTAGTCAAAACTAAATTAGATAGATCTGACTTGTATGTGTGTAGCTATATATATATATATATATATATATATATATATATATCTTTAGCAGCTAGACATACTTAACAATGTTGTTGTTTTAAATTTCAAGGAAATAAAAGAAAAATCTGAATCTTCAGCCACTTGTGGTGTTTGAGCACTGGAGGATCATGGTGAAATTATTTTAGACTTGGGTGTTGATGATACTGGGAGGGAAATTTCCCAGTTGATTTGCCAATTTGATTAATTGCTCCACTTCGGAATTGTCACTGATGAAAATGACAGACCTATAAGCCTATCTTCTGTGGAAGCAATGCCAGCAAGGTGAAAAATGAAAAAAAACCCTATATGATGAAATAGTAAGCCTCATTTAACTATCCAGAGTATTGCAGTGACAAGCAAATTACATAGTTGTCAAGTGCTAAATTGGTAACAGTAACAATAGTAAGTGTGTAATTACTGATTACACCATTTTCAATGAAGTAACAGCAATTAGTCAACAGCTTCCATGGAAAAACATTGATTTTGCTGCAAATAAGCAATAAAGTCACATTAGCAATGAAACTATTACGTGATGCTAATAACGGCATTTGGCACATGGGATTATTTAGATCTCAGCTGTGGATCTGTCAGCAGACAGGCTTTCAGCAGTAAAATCTATAAGGTTTTTATTTCTTCATGTACAACGAATCAATTGAAGCACCACCCAAGCTACAATGTAAAAAAAAATCATCAGTGACTTAACGATACTAACAGAAAGAGCTAATATTGCATAGGGGCTCAGAGGCTGACCTGCGAACCAGGGAGTCCCAGACTGAAATTCACCATCAGATAACCCACTAGCCTCAAGAAGGCTAGCTTCACCCATTCTACTTGCAGCATGGGAGCAATCTTGGTAACCTATTTTACAGAGGTGTTAATGTAAGACAATGAATGTGAATTCCTTTGAACTTTTAAACCTTTATTTAAATTCTTCACATATATAGAATTATATGTACACTTTTAAAAATTATACACACAGGCACATATATATAGTGTTTTTTTCTTTAAAAAGGGGAGGGATTCCAGTACTCATACATATGGTTGCCCAATTTCCACCAGTTCCTTTCTTTCTCTGAAGCTCTGCACTAGACTGTTCCCGATGCCCCACTCTTTCTTCTTCTATCTGAGTGGGGCAGGCTGGAACATCAGGATCAGGACTTGGAGAAGTCCCCCACAAAGGTACTGGTACTGTACCAGTGCTTATCATCACAAAAAAGGTCCAGTGTGAGTGATTGTTTGCACATCTATTTCTCAACAGAACCAAATCTGAGGATACTTAAATCAAAAGATGAACAAGGCATCTTTCTAAAAAATACTCCAGGTTTGCAGAAAAATCTGAAATCTAAAAAAACAAAAAAACAAACCCAGATCACCAAAAGCATTGGGCAGCAAGGAGTGGGGATGGGGTTAAGTGATAAAAGGAACACTTGTAGCTTAAAAAAACAGGTGCCATCAGTGGCTATTGCTAGGTAGCCACAACAGCTTGAGTTGCAAGCCACCAGGTGGGAGAGGGGGATCCCCCATTTTGCATGCTTCTGCCCACCACTGGCCAGCTGACTGACGGGGGGAAGTCCCACCCCCAACAGCTACAATCTGGTACAATATCCTCAATGTGATGAGGATGCCATTATAGTGGGGACATCACCCTACGCTCCTGAAAAGCTCCTTCCCACATGCTACTGGTGAGGAGGTAAGACCTGGCAACCCTAGTAACAACTTTGCCAGCCTTTCAGGCTTGGTTTCTGTCAGTAACAGGCAAGCAGAAGGGGCAGGAACTTTCCAGGTCTGCTTCAGTCTTTAAAAGAGGACTCATTGGGGCCAGGCCTGGTAGTAGCCACAGGAGACTTGATACCACATGACTCACCTATGCCTAATGTTTGTTCCCATGAAAACCAGTATAATGTAGTGGTTATAATTTCAGATTAGGATCAAGAAGATCCAGACTGAAATTCCCATTATGCTGTGGAAGTTCACTGGGTGACCTTGGGTCAATCACACACTCTCAGCCTAACTTTCCTCACAGGTTTGGTATGAGGATAAAATGGAGGAGAGTAAAATGCTGTGAGCTGCTTTGGATCCCCACGGGGGGGAGGGAAAGTGGTTTATATATGGAGTCAGTAAATAAATATAGCTGAAGATGTGTGTGTGGGGGGGGGAAGGGTTCAGATGAAAAGAATGCTTGTTGATGGGTAGGCAGGAGACAAGGTGTGATGATTCTAGACTTAGTGCAGCCTACAGGAATGGAGAAGCCTACATTGGAGTTGCTGGTGGGCCTACACCTCCCAGGATCCGTTCTTTCCTTCTGACTAGGTGGCAGAGATTTTGGAGGGAAAACAGGCCAAGGAGGGGTGGAGATCTCGGAGGAAAGCATAAAAGGCCAAGCCAAAGATACGGTGTGTTCTCTCTGGAAAAGGCTGCAGGAGAGAAGGCAACAGGAGACATCCCTTACCCAAAGATGGTGGTAAGTTTTTGGAGTTATAGCAAATGAACGTCAGTAAGATGTGTCAGGGCTTTTATTTATTTATACCAACCTTTACTATTTTCTACATTTTACTGTGCACTAAAAGTTTTACTAGCCACTTGTTCTAGATCACTTACAATAAATTTCTTGTTATTGTTAATTTGCCTGTCTCTTCATTAACAGTTAAAAGGTTTTGCTAAAAAGGAAGCTACAGGGTAGTTGGGTGCTCTAGGCCCTCTCAGTCAGACACTTACCAGAGTGGTGGTAGCCAGTAGAAAGCCCTTCTTGGTTCTCTGCAGTATGACACATGGTAACAAGAAAAGCTGAAGATAAGGGGTCTGCCAAGAGTAGAGAAAGAAGCAATTGTTTGGAGAGGCAGGTATAGGAAAAAATGAGGTGCCTCCCACAAATCCTTACAGGTTCCCCACCATATGACTTACCTCAGCCGCACCAGTACCAAGCAAGCTAGCTACATTTTTTTCTGGCAAAAGGCTGCTGGGGGAGGGGAGATAGCTGAAGGAATAGATAATAGGTTAGCTGGTGTAAGGGAAGGAAGCAAGAAAGGGGCTTTCAGGAAAGGAAAAGAGTAGTTAACAAGATAGCGGAAAATAAAATGCACCCCGCAAGTCCTTGATGGTCACCCACTTGTATTTATGTTTAAATATCAACACTAATCATCATTATTGCTAGACTAAGACTAATATACATGCATTTCTTTTTGAAATCCCATCCTTCTACTGAGAGGGAAGTAGAGTTGCCAGTAGGCTTCCCAACCCCCCTGCCCTGGTGGAGGACCCCCAAATTAGCAGCCTCCTCCCCCGCTCTCCAAAAATCCGGAAGCGGCGGGGGGGGGGGAACGGCACCAATTTTGGTGCCACTCTCTCAAACAGAGACAGTCTTTCCCTCCCTGCCTCCCTCACAGGCTTCAGGCTCCTCCCTTTCTCCGGGTCACAAAGACCCCTCCACTGCCGGCCTGCTATTCACTCCAGTCCGGCCTCCCTTCGTGAGGTGCACGCTGGGACTCATAGTCCTTGTGTCCTCTCTGGTGTCTCCTTGGGGACTAAGTTTCCCGGCGTGTCCCGCGTGGCTCCTTCAGCGGCTGGGCAGCTGTGTGTGGCGGCCGAATAGCAGTGCGGGGCCGGCAGAGGCGATGCTGATGAGGGGAGTCAGGCCATAGCCGGAGAGCGGAGGTGAGGCAAGGCAGCCACTGGCATGTTCGGGCAGTCGTGCAGCTGGGGCACCGGGCACGGCAGCGTCGCCTGCAACGTCCACTCCCTCGACAACCTCAAGTGAGTCTCCCAGGCAGGGGAGGCGGGAGGAAGGGGGCTCTAACACGGGCTCAGGATGGGGCACATGGCCTTGATCTTGGCTCCACCCCCAAAGTCTCCTGGCTCCACCCCCAAAGTCCCCAGATATTTCTTGAATTGGACTTGGCAACCCTAGTTGCCAGGCTGCAGGCTGCAAACCCCCCAGGAGCATTTTGATGGTATGGACTGACACATTGGCATCACACTGGAATGCTGATGTCTTCTAGTGAAAACTGGAAGTGACATCATGACATCAGGGAGAATGTTATAGGACTCTGGTGGCGAACCTATGACACGCGTGCCAGAGGTAGCACTCAGAACCCTCTCTCTGGGCATGTGCGCCATCGCCTGTTCCTGCCTCTCCAGCTATCCATGCTGCCTGTTTTCGCTTCCCCTGCTCCCCCGCTGCTCGTTTTTCCCTCTCTCGCTTTCCCTGCCACCTGTTTTCGCCTCTCTCCCTCTCCCTGCCACCCGTTTTCGCCTCTCTCCCTCTCCCTGCCACCCGTTTTTGCCTGTTCTCCCTGCCACCCATTTTTGCTTCCCCTGCCACTCGTTTTTGCCTCTCGCTCTCCCTGCCACCTGTTTTCGCCTTTCTTGCTCTCCCTGCCACTCGTTTTCAACTCTCTCGCTTTCCCTGCCACCCGTTTTCAACTCTCCCACTCTCCCTGCCACCTGTTTTCACTTCCCCTGCTCCCCCACCACCCATTTTTGCCTCTTTCACTCTCCCCGCCACCTGTTTTCGCCTCTCTTGCTTTCCCTGCCACCCGTTTTTGCCCGCAGCTTCCCTCTCCATTTAAACACCCCACTTTGGAGGGGGAGGCAGATCACCTGCCTTTGCCATCTCCCCGCAAGGTGGGGAGGCAGCAAAGGCAGGCTGGTGGCTCCCCTCCACCCCCATTTAACACCCTGCTGAAAAAAACCCCATGTTTTGGTTTTGCCCCCACTCAAAAAATATGTAGATCTAGCCCTGGCTACAACCCCTTCAGCTCATCCCTTTGGGAATGCCCATGTCTTACATACCTATTGGACATAGATTCAGATTTGCATTAGAGCATGGACAGAGTGCCAAATGGAATTGCACTAATCTTGATCATTTGCACTAACCTGCCTTAACAAAGTATTATATATGTGTCCAGAGTATCATGTTTGGAGGGTTTTATTTGCTGAGCTCACCTTAAAAGTATTATAGGGCCTTTTCCATGATTTTGGTTCCAACGTTCTAACCAAGAACAATGGGGTACTGTTAGATACGAGAGGAAGCCTCCCCTTTAGCAGAGACTTCACTGGAGTTGAACAGGGAAAGAGGTGAAACCATAGATATGAAATATAGGGAAGTGAGGCATGGGGGTCCAGATTAGCAGCCTCCGCTAATTAATCTCTCACTTCTAAATTGGGATATGGGACTTATTTGACCAATGAATGTAATCAGAAATGTCAAAGGCGAAGACCGGTGTAGCCAATCTGTGTTGGCCTTTGTTTACAGGAAGGTATAAGATGTTGTGACTATGGGGAAGAATTGTGGAGGAGAACGGGGTGTATGGTTTGTTTTCTCCTCCCCACATTAATGTGAAAAAACAATAAAAGAGATCTGCACATCAACTCTTCTGCGCCTCTGTCGTTCGGGAAGTCCTTTGTTTGGGAAGAAGGTGACTTCATCTATGTGCAACATACCTGTGAGCAAAAGGGAACAAACTCAGCAAGATGTTATTCAGTTGCTGGTAGCCAACTAGCTAGCAGGATCTTCCCTAATTCCTCCCCTGCCAGGAAGGGAGGAAGAAATATGAAACTGCCCTATTTCTTACTGACCGACCAGCTTTTGAATGATTCAAGGTATAGACTGCCTAGGGCTGTCAACCCCCTGATCCGGGCAGGGAATATCCCTCCACGTCGGGCGGGGAACCTCCCTCTGTGTCACTGGCGTGATGATGTCATCCAGGAATGACGTCATCAAAATGGCAGCACCCTGTGCGGGACCGCTCTAGGCATTTCCAGGAAAACTCTATGGTTTTCCTGGATGCTCTAGCCATTTGGGAGGTAAAGCTCTATGGTGCAATAGGTGCCATAGAGTTTTAACCTCCCAAATTGCTAGAGCGTCCAGGAAAACCATAGAGTTTTTCCGGAAATGCCTAGAGTAGCCCTGCAAGGGGGCCGCTATTTTGATGACGTCACTTCCGGGTGGCATCATTTTGTTGCGTGGCGTGCAGCATGTGCACGACTGTCCCCCGCTGGGGGATGAAGAGGACTTGGCAACCGTAAGACTGCCTGAGAAACTGATGGAAAGAATGCGGCCCTCCCCGACCGCGCCGCCGCAGGTGGCTGTGGGCGGGGGCCGTGTTTTGCCTCCCCGGATGGAGCGAGGCAACGCTTCCCGCCCATACGGGGATTTGCAGGGCGGGGGCTGGGGCTTTATAAGCCCAGCCTCGCCCTCCTACACGCACTTCGCCGCGTGTTTTGGTCTTACCAGATCGGGCTCTCGTCTTTTTTCCCGACGAGGCCTGTGGCGGCGGAGGCAGTCAGCTGTTTTCCTTGTCTTGACTTCGGAGCTTCGGCGTGCCTCTCTCTCAGCAGAGCCGTCCTTCGAGCTGCCTTGCCTTGCGTAACGGCAGCGCGCAAGCCGCACCTTGCTTTTCCTCGCGTTGTTTTCGGCTGCTCCAGCTGATCGTCGGGGAGAGGTCGGGCTGTATAAGCGGCGTTCGAGCAGGCTCGTTTGAGCCGCGGCCTGCTTCTTGCGGAGGCGCGCGAGCCGTGCCTTGCTTTTCGGCCCAGACTCAGTCTGCTCCAGCCGGTCGCGGAGCGAAGAGGCGGTAAAAGCGGCTTTTGAGCTGCTGGGGGGGGGGGCTTCCCTTGTTCCCTTGAGATTGGGAGGGACGGTGGCTCAGTTTTAGAGCACCTGCTTTGTTAGCAGTAGGTCCCAGGTTCAATTCCCAGCATCTCCAACTGGAAAGGGTCCTAGGCATGTAGGCATGGAAAACCTCAGCTCGAGACCCTGGAGAGCTGCTGCCAGTTTGGGTAGACAGTGCTGACTTCGATGGACCCTGGGTCTGATTCAGTATAAGGCAGCTTCATACGTTCTCCATATTTTCTCTGTGGGTCTGGGGCTGGTGCCTCTGGGCTTCCTTGAAGTCGGGTGGGGACTGATTCAGTAGAAGGCAGCCTCATTTTGGAGGTGGTTGCCCCCCCCCCCTTTTTGCTAGGAGTTCTTTCTTGGCCTGGGTTAGCCTGGTGATTTGAACTTAGCCTGGTTGGGCAGCGGCAGCCCTTTACTATCCCTGGTGTTGGGACAATGCCTCCCAGGCATTCGGGCTGCAGGCTTATTGCTCAGTGGGGCTTTCAGCCTGCTGTTTGGAAATGGCTTCCAAAACGGCTAGGGGACTTCCAAGGGCAAGTAGCCTGCTAAGGCACAGGGTAAAAGGCCTGTCCCCTCCAGGCCCTGGGTTTGAGTAGGAGACCAACACCTGGCTGCCCATTGTTGAATGTTTGTCCGCTCTGGAGTGCCAATACTCGGATTCTGAAGATGGGTGGGTTCCTGCTGAGGCCCCTGCGCGTCCTGTGGATTGCAGCGCTGCACCTGTTGTGCTTGCTGTGGCGTACCCGGTCAAAAGGTAAGCTGGATGGGCCTGGGCCGATTGGCGCTTGGCCTTGGGGTGTGCGGCCCCACTCTTTCAGCCTGCAGCTTCCCTGCTGGCAACCGCGGGTGGCCCAAGTGCAGCTTCTGGGTTCTCGGGATCCACGGCGCCAACTGACGGTTGGGGAACTTGCGGGCAGGGACGGATTCTCCCGTGGTGCGCTACGTTTGCCTCCTCAACGCCCAGTGCTATGTCTATGTCCCAAGGGTTTAGAGGTCAGGTCACGCAGGGTGGACCTTTGCCATGGGCCAGTTGTGGGTAGGTCTGGCCTCTCGATTGGCCCTGCACCTCCAGCTGTTTTGGGGGTTGCCCCCCCAGCCTTATTGGGGTCGGTCCCGTTTCAGTGTCGCCCCCTTTGGGGTCACGGCCGGGTCGCCGGGTGATCACTTGATGGTGGCCACTGGCGAGAGGATATTTAAGGGCGTGTATGTGGCGTCTTTGGCCTTCTTATAGGGAACTGGAGAAGTAGGATAAAGATGAATTGGATGAGAGGGACAAGGAAAGGATTAAACGGAGGAAGGTGGAAAGAAATCGGGTTAACTGGTAGCCCGGATTTCTGATCTATGCTGGTGTTATAGCGCGTGCACAGCCTTTACGGGCTGCACCGCTATTCCAGTATTGTGATATTGTCTGCAAGGCGTATACGGACCCCTCGGGTGCTGCATGGCTGCAGTTCGACTAGGAGTTCCGGATGAGGGCTGCCCTCTACCCTTCTATGCCTTGGGACCAAATGACTCAGCAGCTTTGGCTGTAGCACATGTCCCCCGCTAAGCCTAATGCCGGGGACAGGTCTGACAGTGGGCACCTGGTTAGTAGGCAGGCTGGTCCGTCTGGTCCCCGCGTTTGCGCGGGGTAGTCGGCCAACCCCGGCTCTTGTGCTGGGAGTACTCGTCCCGGGAGGTTTGCAATCGTAAGACCTGCAAGCACAAGCATGAGGCCCACTGTGTGGGGGTCGCATGCCTTGTCTGCATGCAGCAAGCCCCAGCCCCTGAGTGGCACCAGGAGGCCCGGGGAGGGGGACGGAGCCCATGGTTCTGGTAAAGGGTCCCAGCCCCATCAAAGTGAGAGTTCTCATCAAAATGTTAGCCAGCTTCCCTAGGGTAAGCAATAGAGATTACTTACGTGAAGGTTTTTGTTTGGTTCATCCCATTAGGGTCCTCGTGGACCCTGTATGGCAAAGAATTTATGGTCTGTAGTGGTATGGAGTGAGTTGTTAGAGAAAAGATTTCAATGGAGAGGGCCGAGGGCAGGGTGTCGGGCCCTTTCGATGCCTCTCCTGTCCCTAAGTTGCGGGTTGCACCTTTGGGTGTGGTTCCCAAAGGCCCCTGGTGAATTTCGGTTACTTCCCTACTTATCTTTCCCTAGGGGTGGGTCGGTGAATGACCCTATTCCCGATTTCCGTTCCACGGTCCGATATACGTCCTGCGACCAGGCTGTCAAGGTCGTCCGGCGTGGGTGGACTTGCGCTCAGCTAGCTAAGTGCAACACAAAGTCTGCATTTCGCCTGTCACTGGTTCACCTGGATGATGTTGAGCTCCTGGGCTTTATGTTCGACGGCAAGTTTTTTACCGGGACCGGGCACTGCCCATGGGGTGTGCTGTTTCGTGTTCGGCTTTCGACCGTGTTAGCACTTTCTTGGAATCGATGTGCAGATGATGCCCGACGCTGCTGGTACTGTTGATTTTGGGGTCTATTTCCGTGGCCGATGGTGTGCTGAGTTGTGACCCGCCACGTGGTTGGATATGGCCTTTGCCGTAATTCAACGTTTTTAGAATTTTCCTAATCGCAGTTGCGGTGCGATTGGGGGTAGGATTTGGCCAACCATGTTGTTCACTGTTGGTGTGACTACATGGCTGTGGTCTAGGTGATTTACTCCCTCATGCCCAAGTCGGTCCCGGTTATGTTCCTTGTTCGCTTTTTTACCTTGTGTTGTGTAAGGTTAAACATTTTGTTCCTTTGCCACGCATTGCCCGGTGTGCAACGGGGCGCGGACGCGTTGTCGCATCGTTAGATGGAGCGGTTTCGACTTATCGCACCAGGGGCGGACCTCCTGCCGGCTCGGATGCCCCCAGAGAGGTGGCGGCTTGGAGAGTCGAGGCCAATCGGGCCAGGATGCTTTCCCTAACCCCCTCTATCCGCAAGGTCTATGATCGCTCTGTTGAGCAGTTCGGCCTTCAGTGAGCAGGTAGTATTGGCAGACCTTTGGCCGATTCCGGCGGCTCATCTCATGCAGTTCTGCGTTGAGCTGAAAGGTAAGTGGTTGGTGGTAAGGACCATTTGAGCCAAGTTGGCTGCACTGGCGTTCACCAACAAGGTGAAGGGGTCATCTGACGCCTCTGTTGATTTAGAATTCGTAAAATATTGGAGGGCGGGGCCCGTGAGCAAGGCCTGATACACGGCACCCCCCCCTTTCGCCTGACATCATTGCCAGCGGTTTGTTTTTTCCCTAAACTCGAGGCGTTTTGCTTTTGGCAGCCGCCATGTCCGCCTCCTTTTGGTGCGCTTTGAGTCAGGGAGTTGGTGGTCCGCTCGCTGAAGGATTGTTCTGGCCGAGTTCTCCATGCTGGAGGTGTTAAAAATTACTGGGGACTCCGCAGCCTTAAGGGTGCGTGGGTCTTGGACTGACCAGAGGCAGCGGGACGTCACGATTACATAGGGCTCGTGCCATGGTCGTGATCCAGCCCTGTTTTAGCTTTGGCCGAGACATTGCTGTGCAGGGTACTATGCCGCCCCCCCCTTTTTTTTCCCGGCACGAGGACGGGTCCTCGTTAACTACATTCCAATTTTGGTCCGTGACCAGCCACGCCTCGGACAGGCTTGGGCTGTCGGGGTTTTTGGTCTGGGACCCATTTATTTGGGTTGGGGCGGCATCAATTCCTGCAGCCATGGGGTACATTGGGCCGGCCATTCAACAGGTTGGGAGATGGCGGTCCCCGGCGTACTTGGACTACGTTCGTCCTGTGTTGCCTGGCGAGTTTGCTGGGCTGGGTTTCACATTGTTATTTTCTCTGTTACAGGTGCTGTGGCGCAGGGCGAGAGGCAGAGGATACTGATCGCCGGCCACGGCATGGTTTTGGGGCCGCCCTCCAAGCCCGACTCGAGTTTGGGTTCGCAGTTGGGGCTTAGTGACGGGCGGTCGTTGAGTGGCAGGGCCGTCGGGGCCTTCGCTGGGACGGGCTCCTGCCACTCTTGTTTTGGGGAGGAATGGTCCTCCGCCACTCACCGTGCTTATTCTCCTGGGAGGCAACGATTGGGCCTGGTGCAGGGGAGGGCCCTGTCACTTTTGGCAGTCGTTGGCCTCAAGGTGATCCGGAGCAGGTGGCCCGAGGTGCGGTTACATTGGTCCGCCATTCTTCCACGGCGGGTGTGGTGAGGGCTTAGGACCCCTTTTGGGTTGAGAGAGCCAGGCGCAGGGCCAGCAGAGCGATCCGGAATGCGCTCCGAGGGGGCCTTTGCCGTTTTGTTTCACACCCGGCCATCAGGTCGGACCGGGCGGACCTGTACCGGCAGTACGGAGCCACCTGTCCGTTTCTGGGAACAGGGCATTTTTGGGTCGAGTTACAGCTGGGGCTTCGGCAGGCTTTAGGCCTGCCGGTGGGCCCAGGGGCCTAAGCTGAGGCTTGGCCCTGGGGTGGCGGGTGTTTAAGTTGGTTTGCAGGTTCCGGTGAGCACCCACGGTTTTCCCTGATTTAAGGAAGTAGCGGGATGGGACAGTAGCGGGGTTCTACGGCCCTCTGCTGTCTTGCCTGCTATCGGGTCACCTCTTCGGGCAGGCCGTCCCTGGGTGGGCGGCCGTGCCGTGGGGTGTAAACCTGGCCGGTGCCGGCCTGGCAGCAGCCGCTTTCAGCTGGCTGCGGCCAGGGGCAGGGTGGCTCGCCCTTCCGGACAGGGAAGGGTCCTGGGGTGCCTCCCTTGGCCTGTCCGGTAGCTGGTAAGTTGCCCATGCTGTTTAACTCAATAAAGTTGCCCTGTTTTCCATCCAACTTTGGCGTTGTCTCGTTCTTCCGACTGGGGGGGCAATGCGGCCCTCCCCGACCGCGCCGCCGCAGGTGGCTGTGGGCGGGGGCCGTGTTTTGCCTCCCCGGATGGAGCGAGGCAACGCTTCCCGCCCATACGGGGATTTGCAGGGCGGGGGCTGGGGCTTTATAAGCCCAGCCTCACCCTCCTACACGCACTTCGCCGCGTGTTTTGGCCCTCCCTCCCTCCCTTTAATAGTACAGGTTTTTCGGTCGCTGTTTTTACGGGGCCAGGTAGGAATTTTTTCATCCCAGCTGATTGGCCTTTGCTGGGATGTTTTTCGCCTACCTTGTACTATTTGACTGTAGGTTGGGTCTTTAATTGGTAACTTTATTGGCGGGTGTTTAAGTTGGTTTGCAGGTTCCGGTGAGCACCCACGGTTTTCCCTGATTTAAGGAAGTAGCGGGATGGGACAGTAGCGGGGTTCTACGGCCCTCTGCTGTCTTGCCTGCTATCGGGTCACCTCTTCGGGCAGGCCGTCCCTGGGTGGGCGGCCGTGCCGTGGGGTGTAAACCTGGCCGGTGCCGGCCTGGCTGCAGCCGCTTTCAGCTGGCTGCGGCCAGGGGCAGGGTGGCTCGCCCTTCCGGACAGGGAAGGGTCCTGGGGTGCCTCCCTTGGCCTGTCCGGTAGCTGGTAAGTTGCCCATGCTGTTTAACTCAATAAAGTTGCCCTGTTTTCCATCCAACTTTGGCGTTGTCTCGTTCTTCCGACTGGGGGGGCAAACATAACCAAAAAGAAGGACAGGAGAAAATTAATACCAGTTCTAGCAAGGTGAATGGAAATTATTGGGCATTGCTAAAATATTCTGATCTTCAAGGCTGTCTTTAATATTCTTACTAAGCCTTTTAAAATACACATACCATTCTTCTGATCAATAAAATAAGATTTGATTTTTTAATCTAGTCTCACCTTAAATATACAGAGGATTTTCTTTATTCATCCTATATAGCTTGGGCTGTTTGCAAACAAATAGCCCCTCCTACAGCAGTCCAAACAAACATTTATCTGTTTGATTGATAACACGTTTATGCTTCTCCAAACATATTTCCTCTTATCTATAAATTTTTCATGAATTGCATATTGCAGTTCCTGGTGGAACATTGTTTATGAACTTTACCTACTGGCTTTGGTCTTTATTGTATATTTATGTTAAGAATAGTTTGATTTTTTTCTTTGATGTGATTTATATATTGATGTTTATTGGGTTTTCATATATATAGGTTATTATTCTAATACTTAATGATTGTTCATTTTTCATATAACAATTGGAATGTGTGTTTTTCGATTCTGTAAGGTCTGAGGGCCCCAGTAGCTTTTTCAGTATTTATATCTCTTATAGTGATAGATAGATAGATAGATAATTTTATTTGTATCCCGCCCTCCCCGCCGAGGCAGGCTCAGGGCGGCTAACAACATCATACAAATTTCAATTATACAAAAAGCAAAAAACACAAAATTACATTTAAGCATTAAAAATTCTGATTAGGTTTAAAATTAGTTAATTAAGTTAATAAAAGTGCTAATACTGTTCTTTAGGATGGCGGTTATCATTAACAATTTCTTCCTTCGTCAGCGAAAGCTAGTCGGAAGAGGAAGGTCTTGCAGGCCCTGCGGAATTGTTCAAGGTCCCGCAGGGCCCGCATTTCCTCTGGAAGTTGGTTCCATAGGCTCGGGGCTACAGAGGAGAAGGCCCGGTTACGGGTACATTGCAGCTTCACCTCTCTCGGTCCGGGAGTAGTCAACAAGTTTTTTCCAGCTGACCTCAGTGCTCTCTGGGGTTCATATGGGGAGAGACGGTCCCTAAGGTAGACAGGTCCTCGACCATATAGGGCTTTAAAGGTAATGACCAGCACTTTGTAACGAACCCGGTATGTAACTGGCAGCCAGTGCAGCTCGCGCAGTCCAGGCTGTATGTGCTCCCATTTAGGAAGCCCCAGCAACAGTCTAGCCGCCGCATTCTGCACCAGCTGCAGCTTCCGGGTTCGGTACAGAGGCAGCCCCATGTAGAGGGCATTACAGTAATCCAGTCTCGAGGTGACCGTTGCATGAAGTACCGTTGCCAGATCTTGGCGCTCTAGGAAGGGAGCCAACTGCCTTGCCCGCCTTAGATGGAAAAAGGCTGACTTGGCGGTGGCTGCAATCTGGGCCTCCATTGATAATGAAGGCTCCAGTAAAACTCCCAGACTCCTAACCCGGTGCGCCGCTTTCAGCGGCACCCCGTCGAAGACCGGAAGAGGTATTTCCCCTTCCCGAGCGCCCCGACCCAGACAAAGGACTTCTGTCTTCGCTGGATTCAATTTCAGCCCGCTCCTCCTCAACCAAGTTGCCATATCCTGCAAGGCCCGGTCTAAATTCTCAGGGACGCAGTCAGGCCGGCCGTCCATCAGCAGATAGAGTTGGGTGTCATCTGCGTATTGATGGCACCCAAGTCCGTATCCCCTGGCAATCTGGGCAAGAGGGCGCATGTAGATATTGAATAACATTGGTGAGAGAACTGCCCCCTGGGGCACTCCACAGTCCAGTGTGTGCCTCCGGGACCGCTCGCCCCCAATAGCCACCCTTTGTCCCCGATCCTCGAGGAAGGAGGAGAGCCACTGTAAGGCAGACCCCCTCACCCCTATGTCGGCGAGGCGGCAGGTCAGTAGCCGATGGTCGACCGTGTCGAACGCGGCCGACAGATCTAGCAGCATCAGCACCGCCACACCACCCCGATCCAGATGCCGTTGGAGATCATCTACCAGGGCGACCAGTACTGTCTCCGTCCCATAGCCCGGGCGAAAGCCGGACTGGCAAGGGTCTAGGATGGAAGCGTCATCCAGAAAGCTCTGCAACTGCAACGCCACTGCCCTCTCTATTATTTTACCTAAAAATGGTAAATTGGAGACCGGTCGGTAGTTTGCCAATTCGGCCGGGTCTGCTGTACTTTTTTTCAAGAGGGGTCGGACCAAAGCCTCTTTCAGAGATGATGGAAAACGCCCCTCCAAGAGGGATCTATTTATGATGTCCCGTAGAGGACAATCTAGCTCCCTCAGGCAGGATTTAATTAGCCAGGAGGGGCATGGGTCCAGATCACAAGTTGTAGGGCGCGCAGAGGAGAGGATTCCGTCAACTTCCTCCAGGCTGAGCGGGTCGAAATGATCCAGAGTTAAATCAGAAGACAGGCGTGGGGCCTCGGGCTCATGTACTGTGTCTAAGGTGATGGGCAGGTCTTGGCGGAGTGACGTGATTTTGTCTGCAAAAAATCTCGCAAAAGCCTCACAGCCTATTTCTGATTCACTAGCGTTTGGTCTGCCCTGGGGCAGCGTAGTTAAATGTCCAATTATTTTAAACAATTGCGCCGGGCGCGAGTTTGCAGACGCAATCTTGGCCGCGAAGTACTTCTTCTTCGCGGCCTTGACTGCCATCTCATACGACCTCATAAACGTTCTGTAGGATGTTCTCGCCGCTTCGCCACGAGTGCGCCGCCACTGCCTCTCTAGTCGTCGGAGTCCTTGTTTCAACCGGCGTAGCTCCGAGGTATACCAGGGAGCCAGCCTTGAACGAGGGCGCAGAGGACGTCGGGGTGCGATCTCGTTGATTGCCCCAGATAGCCGGTCTTGCCAGGCATCAACCAGGGCATCAAGGGAATCGCAAGGGGGCCAAGGATCCCGAAGAGCCATTTGGAACCGTTCCGGGTCCATCAGGCTCCGCGGGCGAGCCAAAATAGGCTCTCCGCCCTTACAGGGTTGAGGTAGCGTCTCCATACGGGCCTTGAGGGCCAAGTGATCCGACCATGGTATCGCCTCCGTTGCGATTTCGTTCACTTTAATCCCGGCCGCAAAGATCAGATCTAATGTGTGCCCAGCCTGGTGCGTGGGAGTCGTGACAAATTGGGAGAGTCCCAGTGTCGCCATGGAAGACACTAGGTCCATCGCCCGGATGGAAGCCGCGTCATCGGCATGGACATTGAAGTCGCCCAGGACTACGAGCCCCGGGTACTCCAACGCCCAGCCGGACACCGCCTCCATCAGGGATGGTAAGGCGCTGGCCGGTGCGTTAGGCGGATGGTACACCAGCCAGATCGCCAACCTCTCCCCGACTTCCCACGCAAGGCCGACACACTCAATACCGTCAATCTTTGGGGCCGGGAGGGCCCGGAAGGAGTAAGCCTCCCGTATGAAAATCGCCACCCCGCCCCCCCGCCCGCTAATCCGCGACTGGTGGAAGACCGAGTAACCTGGGGGAGTCATCTGGGAGAGTGCCGTCGTCTCTCCCTCTTGAACCCAGGTCTCGGTCACGCAAGCCAGGTCAGCATCCTGCCGAAGCAGGAAGTCCCTGATGGTCTCGGTCTTATTATTTATAGACCTGGCGTTGCATAACACCAGTGTCGGACGCGGGCAATTTCTCTTGGTCCCTCTACTTGTCACCGTTGGGATGGGAAGTAGACTAGAAGGGGGCCGAGCACTGTTTTGTCTCTGTCTCCTTCTCTCGTATCTCTGTCCATTCCCACCGTCATATCTTCCCCTCCCCAGGAGCACTGGAATCCCCTGACCGGACATCCCAAGCCTATTCTTTGGTGGTTGTATTAAAGTTCAACTGACTAACTTGAATACACAGCAAGATATGTAGGAAAGGCCTGTGGCAAATCTTGGAACGTTTAGGATGTCCCCCAAGGTTCCTCAGCATGATCATCCAGCTACACGAAGACCAGCGAGGCCAAGTCAGACACTGCAACGACCTCTCGGAGCCCTTCCCAATAGGCACAGGTGTAAAGCAAGGCTGCGTTCTCGCGCCAACTCTCTTTACGATCTTCTTTAGCATGATGCTTCAAAGAGCCGCAGTAGATCTAGATGAGGACGATGGTGTCTACATCCGCTATCGCACCGATGGCAGCCTGTTCAACCTGAGGCGACTAAAGGCACACTCCAAGACAATGGAAAAACTCATCCGAGAGCTACTGTTTGCTGATGATGCTGCACTCGTCTCCCACTCGGTATCAGCTCTGCAGCATATGACGTCCTGCTTTGCAGAGGCTGCCAAGCTATTCGGCCTAGAAGTTAGTCTGAAGAAGACAGAAGTTCTCCACCAGCCTGCACCCCAGGAAGTTTATCACCCTCCCTGCATCACTGTGGGTGAATCAGTTCTGAAGACAGTCCAGCAGTTCAGCTACCTGGGGTGCATCATCTCCTCAGATGCCAAGATCGACAAGGAGATTGACAACAGGCTGGCAAAGGCAAACCGTGCATTTGGCCGACTGCACAAAAGAGTGTGGAGCAACAAGCATCTGAAAAAAGGCACAAAGATCAATGTTTACAAAGCGGTTGTGATGACAACCCTCATCTATGGCTCCGAATCGTGGGTTTTATACCGTCATCACCTGCGACTCCTTGAGCGCTTTCATCAGCGCTGCCTTCGCACCATCCTCAACATCCACTGGAGTGACTTTGTGACCAACACTGAAGTCCTCAAGCGGGCAGAGGTTACCAGCATCGAGGCACTGCTGTTGAAGACGCAGCTGCGCTGGGCAGGGCATATTTCTAGGATGGAAAACCACCGCCTTCCCAAGATTGCCCTGTATGGCGAACTCTCCACCGGCCATCGAAATAGAGGGGCACCAAAGAAGAGGTACAAGGACTCCTTGAAGAAATCCCTTAGCACCTGTCACATCAACCATCACCAGTGGTCTGACCTAGCCTCAGATCGCAAAGCATGGAGGCACACCATCCACCAGGCTGTCTCTTCCTTTGAGAACACACGCATAGCTGGTCTTGAGGATAAAAGGAGATTGAGGAAGAATCGCACTGCTACAGGACCAACCCTAAATCAGACTTTTCCCTGAATCCGCTGTGGCCGGACCTGCCTGTCCCACATTGGTCTTGTCAGCCACCAGCGAGCCTGCAGCAAACGTGGACTATTGCACCCTTCTTAAATCTTCGTTCGCGAAGCCAAGCCGAGAGAGAGAGTGATATGTAGTGCATGTCTGCAGATATCTAACTCTGTGGATCAGGGCCATGCTGACACAAAACAGATTTTCTTGCAAGCTTTGGGATCTCCCAGGGTTGCAGAAAAATCTAAAATACATCGGTGGTTTAAATCCCTCCCCAAATAAAAGTGTTATCTGCCCAGGCACAGGCATTTAATTTGATTCTGCATACCTGGTGGTGGTAGATGCCAGGAGCAGCTCCAAGTACAGCCATGGTGGATGCCGGGAGCTGCTCTGGATCTGCCACTGGTGGAGGCAGATTCTGGGAGCCACTCCAGGTCTGGCAGGAGCAGCATATGCCAGGAGCTGCTCCAGGCTTGGAGTGGCTCTCAGACACTGCCACTACTACAGCCAGGCTCAAAAGTGAGTGGTGGTGCCTGGAGCCACTGCTGCAGATTGAACTGCCAGTTAATAATCTGATGGTCCAATGAAAACGAATAAATAAACTCACTGAAACAGAAACAACAAAAAAGTTTTTTAAAAAGTTATAATGTAATAATAAAATTTCTATATATGTTGGACGCTGACTCCCAGCCCCAATTCAACCTTGCCCCAGCTACCTGAACCACAAATGGCCAGGGGCCTGACTCACCCATGCTTGGAGGGTTAGGAGAGGGAGGTGGCCAGAACCTGGGTAGAGCTCTCTAACCTGGCCAGGGAGAAGACAGCAGCAGGGAGGGGTTTGGTAAGAAAGCAAGGCTGAGCCCAGACTTGGGGAAGGCCAGGATGAAAGAGAGCAGTAGGCTACCCTGAGCAGCCAGGGGAAGGAGCAGGGCAGAAGAGGAAAGAGGCAGGGGAGACTTCCTCTTGCTTTTATAGCCTCCTGGATGGAGCAGGTAGAAGGGGATTGGATCCAGTCCAGTAGGGGTTGGAGCCATAGAGACTCATAAAAGAGAAAGTGTCACATCCACCCAGGTAGGGAGGGGCAGACAGATGAATGGGCTGGTGGACTGACTGACCGACAGGCTGACTGAACTCCAAGAAGGTGAAAGAAAAAGCCAGAATGAGCGAATCCAGAGAAAGAAGTTGACTAGGGTGCTAGAACTCCCTCTCCTTCCCAGTTCTGAGGCTGGAGTCAGAGCTTCTTCATCCCGCTCCCTTTGTCTACAGAAACAACAGAGTGGGGAGCCTGCCCTGGGGACAGGAGAGTGTTAGGGTAACTGCTCTCAAAAAGAACTTGGGGAATTAGATTGAGAGACAGCTGGCCCAATAGGAATCTTTGTTATCTATGTATACCAGGATCAACCATTCAGAGAGTGATGCTCAATAAAATGGACTCTAATTTAATGAAATCAATTGTAATTTATTTGAAATAATAGTTCTTCCACACAAGGTACAAAACAATCACACATTCACACAGATCTAAAGAAATATAGAGAGATCGATAGGGGTAACATATAAGGATGGACATACAGGGTGATACTACCTCTCGCAGACTCCAAGGAAGACTCCGATGGCGACGAATGAGGGAATGGGGGATGGACCCGAAACTGATCAGGAATCGGGGATGGATCTATACAGCGGGATATGGGGGTTGCTGAATAGAGAACACACCTGTGGGTAGCTAGTCCACAGGTTATATAGAGTCACCTCAGTCCTGAGGGGATGGGAGGTGACTGGGAGTGGTAATGGGAGGTTCCGCTGATGACCAAGAAGGCTGGACCAATGGCGAGTCCATGGCGACACCTGATTGGGTGTATGCTTCAACCAATGAACATCTCCTTCATCCTGGGCATCCTGGAAACTTCCAAGTTGCAACAGGGCCTGGGGCGGCTCCGGTGATATCAGTATGGAAATGGTTGGGTGATTGGGATGAGATGGGATTATCTGGGAAGGTGACAATAGGGAATCAGATATGGACCTAGGTATTCCGGTGTAGACAAAAGGGCTTGGAGGTAGCAGGACAGATCCTTCCTCTTTCTCATCATCTCCTGGGTGAGGACTGTTGCTCAGGATATTACTGAGTAATTAGGATCAACAGTTGAACCATTAATCCATTCGTAAAATAGATAGGTTGCTTGCGGGCTAAGAATGACTCAAGGTGTGTACGTGAGGTTCCCACTAAGGAGGAATGAAGCCTAACCAGGCAGGAAGATGGCTACATGTGGTGTTAGCGAGACACAGTGGCTTCCATGCTTAGCGTTTCAACACCGTTCGCCTGGACAGCTCCTTGACGGCGTAGCCTCCTCCTCGCCATGGCAGACTCCACGCGGTAGTGGGGAAACGTCCGTGTGCGTCTGCAGACACTCTCTGTCTGTCTCAAGCACTTGTATACTTGGTAGTTGGTACACATGAGTCCCACATAGTTCCTGGATAGTTTTACTCGCACTCACTGGCCAGGCAGGTGCAAGCTCACTTCTCCAGGCGCCCTGGCAACCATGTTTGTGACAGAGGGGTCATTTCCTCACAAGAGCCTGACTATATGTATGTAAGCAGGGTTTTTTTTTTAGCAGGAACACACAGGAATGTAGTTCTGGATGGCTTGGCATCAGGGGGTGTGGCCTAATATGCAAATGATTTCTGGCTAGACTTTTTCTACAAAAACCCTGTGTGAAACAGTGGTGATACCAGGGGGTGTGGCCTAATATGCAAATGAGTTCCTGCTGGGCTTTTTCGACAAAAAAGGCCTGTATGCAGGGCTATTTGCAGGGCTTTTTTTGTAACAGGAACTCCTTTGCATTTAGGTCACACCACCCTGATGTAGCCAATCCTTTTGGAGCTTACAGAAGGCCCTGCACTAAGAACCCTGTAAGTTCTTGGAGGATTGGCTACATCAAGGGTGTGTGGCCTAATATGCAAAGGAGTTCCTGCTACAAAAAAGCCCTGCCTGTATGTATGTACAATATGTATGTATGTATTTCAGAACTAAGTTTGAGGAAGTGTACATGCACATAAAAGCTCATACATTGAATAAAACTTGTTTGGTCTTAAAGATGCCACTGATCTCAAACTTCGTTCTACTACTTCATACCAATACAGCTACTCACTTGAATCTGTATTTATTTGTGTATACATGGAGTCCCTGACATTTTCTTTTTAGATTTTTGTTTTTTTCTATATATTGGCATGCGGAAAAGAATAATAGTTCTGTTGTTGTCAAGACAGATGTGGCAGGATGAAATGTGGTCAAAAGAAAAGTGTTTTGGTTGTTAACAGCAGGAACAACTCTTTCCATTATGTCCAATCTCATTCTAAATGGAATTCCTCTTCCTTCTGTCCCCTTCTGTCCCCCAGAAGCAAGGAAACAAACAAAAAAGTCAGCACAGCAGTAGAAGGAGAACATGGGGACAGTGCCAACAATGAATAATTTTGCCAATGGATGTGGATCTCTAGCCAGCCCAAGCAGGCCACACTCATCCAGGAGTCTCCTTGTGTCAGGTTGCTTTTGGCTGGTGGGGGAGGCAGCATATGCTAATGAGTTATGCTAATGAGCTCCACCACCTATTGTTCTGCAAAATGACCCCTGGGGAAAGGTGTAACATTTAACAATGTTCTCCCTGTCCTTCACAAGTTTGGTTCCTACTACCAATTTGGTAGCTCATCTCTCTTTGAAGGCTTCTTGCAATTTGCAGGTGGTTCTCTGTGTCAGTATCCTATATCTTTAAGGCATATTGGAACTGCCAAAGGATTGTGTAACCCTTACATATAGGTGTTTTAAGTGTTAGCATGCGATAGCATGTGAATGTCATTAACCAATGAGAAATGGGATTGGTTAAGGGGAATACAAATACAATAGCCTAATGTCTGTTCAGTGTGGAGTAGGAAAAGACGGATAGAGCGTGGCATACTGATGGACTGATAAGGGAATTGATGATTGTGGACTGTGACTTGACTATTCTCTTGGATTGAGTATCTGTACCTTTGCCTGGCTGGACTGATTGTAAGTGTATGATTATTGGACTGATTCTTGACTGTGATATCTGCCTGACCCTAATACAACTTTGTTGAACTGGCTGTCTTTGTGAGTGTCTTCATTAGAGCAACAACTGAGACTGCTCTGACCAGAGTGGCCCTGAGGGACGCTTCCACTACTACTCTGTCACTCTGGGTTTGGCTAAAATCCATACAGTGTCAAAAAACCTTGTTACTTGTCTCCCAAATGAAATGTTTCATTTTCTTCTCTAAATCCAATACGAAACCATCCACTATCCAGAATAAATTTGACTGCCACCCATGTCCCTGACCCAAAGTTCAGACAATCACTAATTCAGCTCAGGCCCGTAGCCACGAGGGGGGTGCATGGGTCACAGCCCCCTGACTTATTTGCAGCCCTACTTGGCCTCCTGACTTGCCCCCTGACTCGGCGATTCCAATCACACGCAGGAAGAATAGCAGAAGCAGTTGCCAGCTTTCCCGCCATTTAAAGGCCCCGTCGATCAGCTGATCGGTGGGTCCTTTAAATTGCACCAGAGGCTAAAGGCTGCCTCAGCCATCCCAATGGCATGTGATATGAATGGGGGGGGGGGATGGAAAGAGGCAGTGGCGGTTGGCAACAGCAACAAGAAGGGAAGGGAAGCTAATTGTGTTGGGGCAACAAAATGGAAAGGGAATTGCACCGGGTGTGCAATTTGAGTGGTGGAGGAGAAGGGAGGGAGGAGGAGACAGTGATGACAACAAGAAAGGGAAAAAAAGGGAATCGCGCTGCATGTGTGTGCAATTTGAGTGGTGGAGGAGGAGGAGGGAGGAGGCAATGGCGACAAAGAGAAGGGAAGGAAATCGTGCCAGAGGTTGCCTCAGCTTGCTGACTATCCCCGGGCCGAGAGAGGTAAAGCTTCAGAGTACCCGTGATCGGGCTTTCTCTGTTATGGCTCCACGCCTATGGAACCAGCTTCCAGAGGATCTGCAGGCCCTGCGGGAATTTGAGCAGTTCCGCAGGGCCTGCAAGACCACCCTGTTCCGATTGGCCTTCACCGATTAAGGGAAACTGCTAGTGAAACCTATACAATAGCACCAGTATATTAATTTTAATGATTTTATTGATTTTAGAGTTTTAGTCGAATTTTAATTAATATGTTAATTAGTTATGTTCAAATACCTTGTAAAACTAATGTATTGATTATGTTGTTAGCCGCCCTGAGCCTGCTTCGGCGGGGATGACGGGATACAAATAAAAATTGATTGAAATTGATTGATTGAGCTGCCCCTCTGGTGTGCAATTTGAATGGCAGAGGGAGGGAGGGAGCAGGAAGCAGCCACAGCAACAACAGGACTCGGAAGAAACTTATTAAGGGAAGGGAATTGCGTCAGAGGCTGCCTCAGCTGCCCCTCCAGTGGCCGATTTGAGTTGCGGAGGGGGGGAGAGAGGGAGGAGGAGGCAGTGGCAACAAGACTCAGAAGAAATTTGGGAAGGGAAGGAAATCATACCGGAGGCCAGAGCCTGCCTCAGCCACCCCTCCAGCACACGATTTGAGTACAAAGTGAGAGGGAGGGAGGGGGCAGCGGGCAGGGAAGGAATAGAAGGGTGGGAAGGAAGGAATGTGGAATAAAAGGTGAAGGGAGTGAGGCCACTGATTGCCCCCTGAAAATATTTGGGGCCCCCCAATTTCCCAAATCCTGGCTATGGGCCTGATTCAGCCTCCAATGCTGGTTTCATATGGGATTAATTTCACTATATGTGAAAACAGGGCTTTTTTTGTAGCAGGACCTCTTTTGCATATTAGGTCACACACCCCTGATGTAGCCAATTCTCCTGGAGCTTACAGTAGGCCCTGTACTAAGAGCTCTGTAAGCTCCAGGAAGATTGGCTACATCAGGATGTATGGCCTAAATGCAAAGGAGATCCTACTACAAAAAAAGCCCTGTGTGAAAATTCTTTTTCCACTTTTTTCCAAGACACCAGTAGGAAGAATACCATGCTTACATGGAGGAAGTTATTTTTTTTTTACCTTAAACCTCACAGTAGTTCAAGAAAGCTAAGCAAACATCAGCTCCCCTGGACAGCTGCTAGTTGGCTCATCTCATTACATTAGAAATAGCACTGGTATATGTGACACTGTATAATATTAAGTGAAGCACTGATGAAATTGTACAGTTTGGAAGCCAGGTGAAAAGGAAAGATAAATACAGTGATACAATGGTGATTGTTAAAATCAGTTATAACAAATTGAAAATTACATTTATAAAATTCTACCACAGTAGAAAAAAACTAAGATCATGGCATCCAGCTCCATCACTCCTTGGCAAATAGAAGGGGAAGACATGGAAGTCATGGCAGACGTCACATTTCTGGGATCCAGGATCACTGCAGATGGTGCTTGAAGCCATGAAATTAAAAGTCGTTTGCTCCTTGGGAGGACAGCTATGCTGAGCCTGGGCAGTATAGTAAAAAGTAGAGACATCACCCTGCCAACAAAAGTCCGTATAGTCAAAGTGATGGTATTCCCAGTAGTAATGTATGGCTGTGAGAGCTGGACCATAAGGAAGGCCGAGCGCAGAAGAATAGATGCTTTTGAGTTGTGGTGCTGGGGAGGGACGGTGGCTCAGTGGTAGAGCATCTGCTTGGGAAGCAGAAGGTCCCAGGTTCAATCCCTGGCATCTCCAGAAAAGGGTCCAGGCAAATAGGTGTGAAAAGCCTCAGCTTGAGACCCTGGAGAGCCGCTGCCAGTCTGAGAAGACAATACTGACATTGATGGACCAAAGGTCTGATTCAGTATAAAGCAGCTTCATATGTTCAATCTTGAGAGTCCTTTGGACTGCAAGAAGATCAAATCAGTCAGTCCTAAGGAAAATCAACCCTGACTGTTCCCTGGAAGGTCAGATGCTGAAGCTCAAATATTTTGGCCACCAAATGAGAAAGGAGCACTCACTGGAGAAAACCCTGATGCTGGGAAAGACAGAAGGCAAAAGAAGAAGGGGGATGGCAAAAAATGAGATGACTGGACAGCGTTACTGATGTAACTAACATGAATTTGAGCAAACTTTGGTGGATGGTAGAAGACAGGAAGGCCTGGCGTAACTTTGTCCATGGGGTCCCAAAGACTCGACTGTGCGACTGAACAACAACAAAAACCACAGCAGAAGGAACCTAGAAGAATGTAAGTAATAAATGGAATTTAGCAACATCTACCTGTGCAAGTAAATAAATTTCATTGCCTACTACCTTTTTGGGTATCAATTTATTTTAGAATCCAAATCTCTTTGGGTCTTGTCCTTTTATTCAAATCCACATATTGGATGTCCCTTAATAGTAATCATTGAGAAAGCTGGCACTAAGTTTAATGCTGAGCTCTTAGTTGACAGTTGTGAAGAAAAAGCCAGGAAGCATGTCTTAAACTGAGTTGAACATATTTTAACTTGAAATGCCAGTACTGTCTGCATACAAAGCAGATGCTCTGCCACTGTGTCTTTACTCTCCCACTCCTGTAAATCACCTACGTGTCCCTTTCCCTTCTGTCTACTATCCCACCAGCTATTCAGATTGTCTTATTACTAATCTAAATCTAAACATTTAATTCTTGCATAGATTCCTGACTGTGATGATCCCCTTGGTCTGAATCAAAAGAATATATATATGCTCCTAGAAACTATCAGAGCCCTCACATGGGACGTGGGGCCAGGGGGGTGGGAGGTATACTTTATCTAGGATCTGGAGGTCCAGGGGAGTCTGGCAGCAAGCCAGGCTGCAATTCATATTATCGTGAGGAAAAAATGTGGATAAACTTATTTCTTATATTACTGAAGACAAAATACCACTTAGAGACCAGTGGCCCAAAATTCTACAAGAAGCACACCAAGTAAGAAGAAGGAGAAGAAGAAGAAGATATTGGATTTATATCCCGCCCTCCACTCCGAAGAGTCTCAGAGCGGCTCACAATCTCCTTTACCTTCCTCCCCCACAACAAACACCCTGTGAGGTGGGTGGGGCTGGAGAGGGCTCTCACAGCAGCTGCCCTTTCAAGGACAGCTCTGCAAGAGCTATGGTTGACCCAAGGCCATTCCAGCAGGTGCAAGTGGAGGAGTGGGGAATCAAACCCGGTTCTCCCAGATAAGAGTCCAGACACTTAACCACTACACCAAACTGGCTCTCAAAGTAACAAAAGGCATGAGGATTTTAACACAATTGCCAATGAAGAGAGGGATGAAATGAATGAGGTATCAGAGCCTCATGACCTACAGTTTCAGATGAACCAGAGTCTTTATCCAAAAGGAATATTTTTGATGTAACTTTGGATGATATCAACAGTGCATTAGAGCACAGCTTAAAGCAATCAAATGACTTTGCTTTACATTCTATTCAGCCCTAAAATATGTGACATTAGAGTTTAGGGAACTGGAAGAAGCCTCTAAACGTCTACTTCATAAGTATTCTACGGAATTTTGTGAGAATTTTTCTTGTGAGATGGTGTACCTAAAAAAAAAAACCTACCTTGGGAAAAAAAATATGAACTACCCCCACTTGTATTACTAAATGAGATTTTGTAGAAAAAGTGATGCCCTTTAAATAGCATGGTCCCCTTTAAATAGCACAGGAGGCCGGTGGCTGCTCCATTGCCCCTCCTGCGTGATATCAATTGTGGGGGAGGGGGCAGCGGAAGGAAGAGTGGCCAAAAGAGTGGCTGCTTGAGAGCCACTGCTGCCACTGCTGCCGCCTCCTCCCCTCTTCCACTGCCCCCCCGCCAAAATTGACCCCCCCCCCAATTTTCTAATCCTGGCTATGGCCTTGATGGGGGGGGGCAGTCACCCAAGGCCTCTTTTTTGAGCCCGTTGTGTTTCCCTGCACAACAGACCTTATCCCTAATGCTATTATATTACAAAATCAATTCCAAAAACAAAACATCCTTTCATATAAATGCCATCAACTCAGTTGTGAACTATTATATATGATAATTTAAAACATTTGGCTTCTTCCTCTTTCCCAAGACCTGAGGTGTCTGACAACACAAGGAAAAAATCAAAAGGTATAAAACCCAAAATTAAAACAAACGAAAAGCTATAAGTAAGAGCATCTTAAGTGACTGTGATTGAGCACAGGTAAAAGCACATTATGATGCTTAAGCAAAGTGAGCTCATTTCTCTGTCACCTTTGCTTCTGCACAAATGCCATCCAGTGGGGCTTTCCAGGTTGTGAAGGGGCTCTCATCCTAGACTTCTGAAAATATAGGGCTGGAAAACATACAGGCCTGCTTGATGCATTTTCTAGATAAAATCACTTGCATTTGCCTATACTTGCTTCAGTTCAGTCTCAGTAGAGAACAATCTGGTCCTAACTGTATGGATTATTTTCATGAGGTGAGTCCTGATTAAGTGAACAAGCTGCTCAGAAGTGTGTGGTTTACCATGTCTATACACGACCCTTGCCCTTTGTGGCTGATGGTATCAAGCTAGGCTAGGTTGGTCAAATTGGTCCAGAAGGTAATAAATGCCTCTCCGTGGGAAAGTGTAGTTCTAACCACATTGGAAGAAGAGGAAGAGGAGGAGATTGGATTTATACCCCACCCTTCACTCAGAGTCATAGAGCAGTTTATAATATCCTTCCCTTATTCTCCCCACAACAGGCGCTGTATGAGGGTGGCGGGCTGAGAGAGCTCTTCAAGAACTGCTCTTGAGAGCTGCTCTTGCACTTGTCCAAGGTCACCTAGCAGCTGCATGTGGAGGAATAGGCAATCAAACCTGGTTCTTCCATATTAGAGCCTGTGCTCTTAACCACTACACCAAACTGGCTCCTCCTTATATATATATATAATATAATATAATTGAAATTTGAAAAAAGGGGGGAGGTAAAGGAATACAGAGTAGAATGGGAAAAGGGGTAAAAATAAAATAGAGGCAACAACTACTTCCTAATGCGCAACATTCCATTTTGGGGCAAGGTGCTTGAGCGGGTGGTGGCCATATTGCATCAGACAGTCGTGAAGGAGATGGACCATCTAGATCCATTGCAGTCTGGATTGAGGGCTGGGTTTGGTATGGAAGTGGCCTTGGTTGCCCTAATAAATGAACTTCACTGGGAGAGTGACAGGAGGGGTGAATTCCAGTTTATTCTCCTGGATGTCATTTTGGTATTCAGTATCATCAACCATAAGAACATAAGAGAAGCCATGTCACACAGTGGCAAAAAATTTATATATATATATATATATATATATATATATATATATATATATATATATATATATATATATATATACACACACACACACACACACTGCGGCTAATAGCCACTGATGGACCTCTGCTCCATATTTTTATCTAAACCCCTCTTGAAGGTGGCTATGCTTGTGGCCGCCACCACCTCCTGTGGCAGTGAATTCCACATGTTAATCACCCTTTGGGTGAAGAAGTACTTCCTTTTATCCGTTTTACCCCAACTGCTCAGCAATTTCATCGAATGCCCACGAGTTCTTGTATTGTGAGAAAGGGAGAAAAGTACTTCTTTCTCTACTTTCTCCATCCCATGCATTATCTTGTAAACCTCTATCATGTCACCCCGCAGTCAATGTTTCTCCAAGCTAAAGAGTCCCAAGCGTTTCAACCTTTCTTCATAGGGAAAGTGTTCCAGCCGTTTAATCATTCTAGTTGCTCTTTTCTGGACTTTCTCCAATGCTATAATATCGTTTTTGAGGTGCAGCGACCAGAACTGCACACAGTACTCCAAATGAGACCGCACCATCGATTTATACAAGGGCATTATGATACTGGCTGATTTGTTTTCAATTCCCTTCCTAATAATTCCCAGCATGGCATTGGCCTTTTTTATTTCAAACGCACACTGTCTTGACATTTTCAGTGAGTTTACATTTCATTTTCATCTTTGGGATGGCCTTCACCGATTAAAAAGATACAGGGACTTGCCTAAGAGACTTTCACCATCTGTTGAAATAGCACCAGAATGTTAATTTTAGTAATTTTAGAATCTTAATTAAACTGTTAAACTAGCTATTGCTTTTAAATATTTATTGTATAATTTACTGTATTTGATTTGATGTTGTTAGCCGCCCTGAACCTGCTTCGGCGGGGAGGGCGGGATATAAATAAAATGATTGATTGATTGATATCTACCACGACCCCAAGCTCTCTCTCTCTTGGTCAGTCTCTGCCAGTTCACACCTCATCAACTTGTATTTGTAGCTGGGATTCTTGGCCCCAATGTGCATTACTTTGCACTTGGCCACATTGAACCACATCTGCCACGTTGACGCCCACTCACCCAGCCTCAACAGATCCCTTTGGAGTTCCTCACAATCCTCTCTGGTTCTCACCACCCTGAACAATTTAGTGTCATCTGCAAAGTTGGCCTGCTCACTCCCAACTCTAAATCATTTATGAACAAGTTAAAGAGCATGGGACCCAGTACCGAGCCCTGGGGCACCCCACTGTTACCGTCCTCCACTGCGAAGACTGCCCATTTATACTCACTCTTTGCTTCCTATTACTCAGCCAGTTTTTGATCCACAAGAGGACCTGTCCTTTTACTCCATGACTCTCAAGCTTACTAAGGAGCCTTTGATGAGGAACTTTATCAAAAGCTTTCTGGAAGTCAAGGTAAACAACATCTTTCAGGTCTCCTTTGTCCACATGTTTGTTCACCCCCTCAAAGAAATGTAACAGGTTAGTGAGGCAAGATCTTCCCTTATAGAACCCATGCTGAGTCTTCCTCAATAACCCGTGTCCATCAATGTGCCTACTCATTTTGTCCTTGATAATGTTTTCTACCAACTTTCCTGGTATTGAAGTCAGACTGATTGGCCTGTAATTTCCCGGATCTCCTCTGGAACCCTTTTTAAAGATGGGGGTGACATTTGCTGCCTTCCAGTCCTCAGGAACGGAGGCAGATTTCAATGAAAGAGTACAGATTTTTGTTAGAAGATCCACAAGTTCAACTTTGAGTTCTTTCAGAACTCTTGGATGTATGCCATCCGGACCCGGTGACCATGGTATCCTTCTGAAGAGGCTGGTTGAGTTGGGAGGGGGGTACTGTGCTTTGATGGTTCCACCTTACTTGATTGGCTGATTGTAGATGATCCCTTATAGAACCCATGCTGAGTCTTCCTCAATAACCCGTGTCCATCAATGTGCCTACTCATTTTGTCCTTGATAATGCTTTCTACCAACTTTCCTGGTATTGAAGTCAGACTGACTGGCCTGTAATTTCCCGGATCTCCTCTGGAACCCTTTTTAAAGATGGGGGTGACATTTGCTGCCTTCCAGTCCTCAGGAACGGAGGCAGATTTCAATGAAAGAGTACAGATTTTTGTTAGAAGATCCACAAGTTCAACTTTGAGTTCTTTCAGAACTCTTGGATGTATGCCATCCGGACCCGGTGACCATGGTATCCTTCTGAAGAGGCTGGTTGAGTTGGGAGGGGGGTACTGTGCTTTGATGGTTCCACCTTACTTGATTGGCTGATTGTAGATGATTAAGGAACAGCTGCTGCTCCCATGGCATTTATGCTGTCATCAGGGGATTTGGAGTAAGGTGTTACCAACATGTGGCTGGCACTCAGCTCTACTTCTTCTTAACAGCTGAGTCAGATGGGTCTGTGGAAGTCCTGAACAGGGCCTGCAGTTGGTAATGGGATGGATAATAGCCAGTAAACTGAATATCAGACCAGAGAAGACCAAGCTGCTCCTGGTCATTGTCAAAGCTGCTCAAAGAGTGAGGAGTCAGCATGTCCTGAAGGGGATTGCACTTCCCCTAAAGGAACAGATTCTTAACTTGTGGGTACTGCTGGATCCTGGCTAACAGCTGGAGGCACATATTTCTTCTGTAGTGCCTATCATAAGCTTCAGCTGATACGCCACTTATAAATGTTCTTTGGAAAGCATAATCTGCATCTTTAGAGACAGGTTACTTCTGACTTCCAAATACTGGGGACTATTCAGAACAGGAAGACTTTACTGATTCTGTTCCACGTGGCATCTGATTGGGGAGTCCTTTGGGCCCTGAGAAGGAACAAGAAAGAGAGCTGCTGGAGTGGTGAGGTGGGGTTGGCTTTTCCTTAACTGCTGGGGAGAATTTGCTGAGTGGGAAGATAGTTTTGAGGGTGTGTGGGTGTGTATAACCTGCTGGAGAGTGATGCCTTTTTGAGCAAGTGGTGTTTCTATTTGTCTCTTTTGCCTGGGTTGTAGCTGATTGTAGTATTTCACAAGACTGTATATTATAGCTAAGAAATAAAATACCTGCATTTGGTTTTTCCAGATATCGAAAGAAAAGAGGCTGAAGAATATTGAAAATGAGCTCCTCATCTTTGCTATAAGCATCTGTGACTTTCAGGTATTGAACTGTGATGGGGATTGCAAACCTGCCATCTTTCATGTTTTGTATAGTAGTTGGGCATAAATTTACAAGGAGTTTAGGAGCAGTTTTATCTTGACAGTCTATCTGTTAAGAAGATATATTTGGGGTGATATAATGGAGCAAGGCAGGCAAAATCCTTGCCAGAATACTCCTGAACAGACTGGTGCCCACCATTGCAGAAGAACTCCTCCCAGAGAGCCAGTGCGGCTTCAGAGCTAACAGGAGCACCACCGACATGGTATTTGTTCTCAGGCAGCTCCAAGAGAAATGCAGGGAACAGAACAAGGCTCTGTATGTGACTTTTGTCAACCTTACCAAAGCTTTCGATACCATTAGCAGGAAAGGCCTGTGGCAAATCTTGGAACGTTTAGGATGTCCCCCAAGGTTCCTCAGCATGATCATCCAGCTACACGAAGACCAGCGAGGCCAAGTCAGACACTGTAACGACCTCTCGGAGCCCTTCCCAATAGGCACAGGTGTAAAGCAAGGCTGCGTTCTCGCGCCAACTCTCTTTACGATCTTCTTTAGCATGATGCTTCAAAGAGCCGCAGTAGATCTAGATGATGACGATGGTGTCTACATCCGCTATCGCACCGATGGCAGCCTGTTCAACCTGAGGCGACTAAAAGCCCACTCCAAGACAATAGAAAAACTCATCCGAGAGCTACTGTTTGCTGATGATGCTGCACTCGTCTCCCACTCGGTATCAGCTCTGCAGCATATGACATCCTGCTTTGCAGAGGCTGCCAAGCTATTCGGCCTAGAAGTTAGTCTGAAGAAGACAGAAGTTCTCCACCAGCCTGCACCCCAGGAAGATTATCACCCTCCCTGCATCACTGTGGGTGAATCAGTTCTGAAGACAGTCCAGCAGTTCAGCTACCTGGGGTGCATCATCTCCTCAGATGCCAAGATCGACAAGGAGATTGACAACAGGCTGGCAAAGGCAAACCGTGCATTTGGCCGACTGCACAAAAGAGTGTGGAGCAACAAGCATCTGAAAAAAGGCACAAAGATCAATGTTTACAAAGCGGTTGTGATGACAACCCTCATCTACGGCTCCGAATCGTGGGTTTTATACCGTCATCACCTGCGACTCCTCGAGCGCTTTCATCAGCGCTGCCTTCGCACCATCCTCAACATCCACTGGAGTGACTTTGTGACCAACACTGAAGTCCTCAAGCGGGCGGAGGTTACCAGCATTGAGGCACTGCTGCTGAAGACGCAGCTGCGCTGGGCAGGGCATATTTCTAGGATGGAAAACCACTGCCTTCCCAAGATTGCCCTGTATGGCGAACTCTCCACCAGCCATTGAAATAGAGGGGCACCAAAGAAGAGGTACAAGGACTCCTTGAAGAAATCCCTTGGCACCTGTCGCATCAACCATCACCAGTGGTCTGACCTAGCCTCAGATCGCAAAGCATGGAGGCACACCATCCACCAGGCTGTCTCTTCCTTTGAGAACGCACGCATAGCTGGTCTTGAGGACAAAAGGAGATTGAGGAAGAATCGCACTGCTACAGCACCAACCCTAAATCAGACTTTTCCCTGCAGCCACTGTGGCCGGACCTGCCTGTCCCGCATTGGTCTTGTCAGCCACCAGCGAGCCTGCAGCAGACGTGGACTATTGCACCCTTCTTAAATCTTCGTTCGCGAAGCCAAGCCGAGAGAGAGAGAGAATGGAGCAAGAGAACGAAAACTTGTAGGTTTCCTTTATCCAACTCTCACCTGTGCACGTTGAATGTTAAACATGAGACCTGAAACTGATTTTTTTCCTTCACTCAATATTTGATTCTATTGTGGCAGAAGTTAGCCAAGAACGGCAGATGCCCCTGTTTACGATGTGACTCACTTTGCTGTTGTCTGATGACTTACCATTTAAAAAGTGCAGAAGCAACAATGCAGTGTTTGTTTAATGAAATGAATTTAACTAATTGTATTCTACACAGAGAATGAGAGGAGTTTTAACTGTGATCCTGTTTGGTCTGAGGAGGAGTGTAGCTAAACAACTAATCCCTTATATGCAGTCTTGGATTAGGAGTTTATCTCCCAGTCAGATTTCCCTGAGCACTTTTATACCAAGTTCCCTTCGGTCCTATTGAAAGTTGTACTTAAACTGATCTGATGATGGATGCTACTGGCTTCCAGCAGATAAAGCAAGATCTGGTAATGCTCAGTCAGATGTTTTTAGCAGAGGCAAGGATTCTATAGATTTTGTAGGAAGTATTATCCAAGCATCTAGGACATTGGTGAATGGCTACAAACAGCAGCTGACTACTGGGTGGGCAGTGCCTGAGAGTGAACAAAATATTCTGTGAGCTCAGAAAAAAGGTCCCATAAGGTGACTGGCAAGTAACAATACAGAAGGGAAGGAATAAATAATGTATCTGCTGGGAAGGGTGTTTCATAGTAAGATATGACACAGGAATGTTGGCATTTTAGGAAAATTTCATAGGGCACATCACAGGGCTGAAGAAAGTGGATACAGCAGGACATTTTTTGAGCAGGAACACAGTTCCGGCTGGCTTGGCATCAGGAGTATGTGACCTAATATGCAAATGAGTTCCTGCTGGGCTTTTTCTACAAAAAAAGTCCTGGGACAAAGGAAACCTTTTCTTCCTCTCCAATAATACTAGTACTTGACCAATGAAGTTGACCAACTTCACCAATGAAGTTGATGGGGAATTGAGTCCGGATGTACAAAAGAAAATTCTTAAGTTTAGTCACTTTGAAGAAATAGGAAACAGAAGGCACTAATATTTTAATAAACACATAGTCTTCAAGCAAATTAACTGTTGAATTCACTGCCAGTGGATTTAATGATAACCACTAAAACAGTATTTGATAGATTCATGGAAGACAGGTCCATCAGTGGCTACTAGCCATGGTTATTGAAGGAAACCGTTAGGTCCAGAGGCAGTAAGTCTTTTAATACTAGTGATAGGAGGAAATATTCAAGGAAGGCTTAGACTTCTGTGCTGTTAGTTGGCCTTTTGAGTTGTCTGCAGTGTAAAAAAAGATGCTGGAGTGCACGGACCACTTGTTTGATCCAACAAGGTTCTTTTTATGTTCTAGATCAGGGACCATAGCTCAAAACTGTGTGCAGTGGTAGCACCATATCAGGACTGCTGCCTGGGGAGAAAGATGGGAGAAGAAAGACAAATTGCAAAGAAAAAGACCACAGAAAGCATAAGCTTTTGAAGATTACCCCTCCCCCCAAGTTTGGCATTCCCTATAGTCTGGGTCATGCTCCTTCAAGCATACAGCTGATGTGCAATTTCATTAGAGCAGAAAAGGTGAATGATGGTAATTCAGTCCACTGTGATGTATTCTCCCCAAAGAAGGGATAAAATTGCCCTCCCCATCAACATCACTGTAACTCAGCCAAGTGTTGAGAGTTACACCACTGAGATGCTCATCTATCCAAACTTTCTTCACCTGTTCTGATAATTCGCCCTCCTTTGGGACACACACCTTCATGCCACTGTCCAACCAATTAGTTGCTTGACTGACTGCATTCTGTAGTTCTGAAGTGATGGTTCCCTATCTGACATCTTATGACAACTGATTAGTAAACTAGGCCATGAGTTTTAAGAAACATGCAATTTAGGAGCTGCTTCCATTAACCCTTCACATTCTAAAAGCTATATCATTTTGTAAACCAAATTATCACATCTACAAGGAATAAAAGCATTTGAAGAGGACCAATTATTGATAATCTGTTATGTGAAGGCTGCATACTTCATTGGGAGAAAGTCCCACTGAACTTGTTTTTCAGTAAACATGCACAGGATCATACTATATGTATCACAGTTGACAGCAATCAGAAATCCCCATTTAACAATGTAACATGCCAAAGCATATTTTTACAAGGAAGTTCTTTATAAGGGTATTCAGTAAACCATGAAGACAGGTTATTAAAAAACAAAGCATGTCATGCATTCTCTAAAACAAACAAACAAACAAACAAAAAAATAGGAATGTCAAGGAAAGATATGAATTGGCCGAGATAAGGTTTAGGAAGATTCTGGCCATAGTTAAGTGCAGCAAGGGAGCAGTTAAATGTCATTTAGAATTTGACTGCATTTGGTCACGGACACGTTCTCACATGAGAGCTGGTCAAACCAATCTTTCCGAAACACTGATTCCTGAACTTTTGCCAGAGGTGCCTCTCTCTGGTGGCCACAAAGCCTGATTTACCAGACATGTTAAGCCTCTCAGTCCTGAATAAGCAGTTAAATGTGTACCCAGCATCACAGAGTAGGTTTCAACACACACAGCTAAATTTCACAGTCCAACTGGAACACTTAAATACAGATACAAATTTGATCTATATCCATAGGCCTTAACAGCCGATTCCTGCAAACAGTTTAGGGGCTTGTTTTGCATTTTTCCATGTTTTAAAAAAATATTAGCACTGATAGAATGTGAACATGATCAAGAGGCTTGCTTAAGATTCCATAAATCTGGATTTTTTTCCATTACAACAACTGGAACACCCCAAAATATTTTCTGTGTGTGGCTCAACTAAACATGCAGAGGAAGACAGATTTTAATAGGCCTTCATTCTTAACGGTTGAAAAGAAGGCAGAAGCCAATGCACAGGCAGCATTCTCAAAGTACATCTTCTCTAAGAAGAAGGGACTTTGACTCGATGTAAAGTAGATGCCTTGCATGAAGAAAGTCCTAAGTACAGTTCCAAGAATCTTCAATTGCTGGGAAAGATCTGCAGAGCTGCTATCAGCACAGATAATACTGAGCTAGATAGACTGGTTTGGTATAAGGTAGCTTCATCTATATATACAAAAACAAGTGTCCTGACTGACTCATCAACGCCTAGCCCAAAACCCTGAACCTAGAAAACCAAAATTCAGGGAGTGAATTTCTTTCATGGCTGGCTGGTTGATGGTTGGCTGAGAAGGAGATTGGGTTGCCAACTCCAGGGTGCAAAATTCCTGGAGATTTGAGGGGTAGAGCATGGAGAGGGTGGGCTTCTCCTAGGTAAAGGCTGCAGAGACGGGGGAGGAGATGGAAGGCAGAATCAGTTCCTCTATAGAAAACAGCTGCCTTGGGTGGGTGAGAATTAATGCCTTCAATTGGAAGAGTGAGTGGGAAGAATTAATGCCTTCATTTGGAAGAGTGAGTAGGGAAGACTTCAAGGGTGGAGGGAGTCACTCAGAGCCTCTTTCTAGAACCCGTTGTATTTCCCCTCACAAAGGGTCTTATTCCTACTGCTATTATATTACAAAACCAATTTCCAAAACAAAACACCCTTCCTAAAACACCAAAAAAAAATTATCTACCCAGAAATATTATGATTTCCAGACTAATACCCAGACGTATTGTAGTATTATATCTGGCTGATAAGGCAGTTGGTTCCCTACCTCGAAAGCAAAGACTTGATGACAGTGATCCATGCTATGGTCACCTTGAGACTGGATTACTGCAATGCCTTCTACATGGGGCTACCCTTGTCTCAAAGCTGGAGGCTCCAACTGATGCAGAATGCTGCAGCTAGACTGTTATTGGGACTCCCCTTGTGGGAGCACATTCAGCCTATGCTGGAAGGGGTGCACTGGTTACCTGTTGCATACCAGATTTGTCTCAAGGTTCTGGTACTTACCTTTAAAGTCCTATATGGCAAAGGACCTGCATACCTTCAAGACCGCCTTTCTACCACGTTCCTCAGAGAGTATTACGGTCAGGGTTCCAAAACCTTCTTTCAATCCCTGGCCCTAAGGAAGTCAGACTAAAGACAACTAGAGCCAGGGCCTTCTCTGTCACACCTCCACGCTGGTGGAATGAGCTTCCTGAAGATGTGAGGGCCCTGAGGGCCGTGAAGAATCTATCTCAATTCCACAGGGCCTGTAAGACAGTGCTCTTTTGCTAAGCCTTCAGCTGTTAAGATCAGAAACTGCCACATTAAATGAAGTAAACAAACCACCTGAATGCACAGACCTGATCTTATATCTCACCAGAACATCTGGATGAAATAGCTGAAATTATGAAACAGATATGTTTCCACCATAATTAAATATATTATCATCTCTAAAATTGTTGATAAAGCATCTGTTATTGTTTTAAATGTTTTTATTATCTCATTGGTTATATTTCTAATATTGGTTTATGTAATAGTTTTATTGATATGTAAGCTGCTCTGAGCCTGCTTCAGCAGGGAAACGAGATATAAATCTAATAAATAACTGGATTAAAAATAGTTAAATACTGTAGCGAAGCATGGGTTTCATGCTAGTAAAAAAAATAAAAAAGAGCCCCATCCACCTTTGCATTCAGGTATCTTAATTTTGGCCCACACAAGGGATCTTAGATGACAATTTCTAATGACAGACCTCTGTAGATTATATCTCAGGACTCATGACTCCCACCTTCACTTTTGATATGGTAAGTCATCTCAAGCTGATCCTTGTAAGTTTTAAGAGATGCCTATTTCTTAAAAAATATATCCCCATAGCAACAACCAGTACTTACATCAGACAGTCTACTAGTTCTCAGCCTTTCCTTTTTAACAGCAAATGCTAACTGCTTAGAAACTGCATATTAACTACATTTCCCCCATATACAGGAGGGAAATGTAGTTAATATGCAGATACCTATATTGTAAAATCTATAGGGTCTTCTCTCAACTGACCATTAACCAAAAATCCATGATTGACTTGGGCTGTAGCTATAAATGAGAATTTATCCATTTGTCCAACACCTCCATTGCGTAGTATATATTCATATAATCGATATCCAGCTATGTGACCTGGACTAGTTGCAAGACAGAATCTTCAATGTACAAATGCCCATACTGTGGATGCTGAGTGATAATATAGATAGGTTTTTTACTGGTCTGTCCACATCTGTAAGCTGAAGAACAGCTGGACTTAAAATCCTTTACTGCTTTCTACAATATGGAGACCTTTGTTATTAAGCAGGGCAGATGAAATGTGGTCAATATGATCGATGTTCAGTTCCAGAAGGGCATTTTCCTCCACGTGACCATTGCTGATGGTGAAACTATTTTGGAAAAGAGGGAGGGAGATAATAATTACAATACAGAGTGTTAGGCACAATTTAATAGGCTCTTACTCTGAGGAGTGCAGAATCAGATACCAGTGAAAGCCACAACAAAATGGAGAGGAAAGCATCAAAGATACAGAGGAATTGTGAACATATGTACAGGGCCAGATCTAGGGGAGCAGATGGGGCACCCACCCCAGACGCCATCTGGGGGTTGCCAAATTGGGCACCCCCAGAGGGCAAGTGGGGGGAGCAATAAAGGCTCCATCAATTGGCAGGCCTTGAACACCTTCTCCTCCTTCCACCCCCACCACCCCACTGATTTTCTCCTTCCTGGGTCTGTGCACAAACCCAGGAAGGAGAAAGCAGAGGCGTCACAGCAGCATGTGATCCATCCTTGGAGCAGAGGATGGAGCAAATGCAATGATGATGCCTCCCCTTTCTCCTTCCCAGGTCTGTGCACACAGACACAGGACGAAGAAAGCAAGGGCATCATGATAGCATGTGCTCTGTCCTTGGAGCTGAGGATGGAGCAAATGCTGCAGTGCTGTCCTCCACCGCTTTCTCCTTCCTGGGTCTGTGCACAGACCCAGGAAGGAGAAAAGGGGTGGGTGCCTGTGGTGTAAGGAAAGCCCCCTACTTTTCATACATATGGACATCGTGATCACCAGTATGGTTGCCAGGGTGCCTGGAGTTTTGACTCTCAAACATCTGCTCTAAGAAGTGGACTTTGCCCACGGTTTCTAAGGCTTATGTGGATACTATAAGCCTCAGCTTTGCAGCAGCATTCTACTCATTGTGTGCCCAGTCTTGGCTGCTGCAGAAAAAGAAGCCATGCCACCATGAACTGTACAAGCAAACAGTTTCCAGCCTGTTTCCATGAACCAAAGGCTAACACCACCAGAATCCATCTTGTTTTCCTGATTCCATCTCCAGCATCTGCTTCAGCTTTTGCATAAGGCAATCAAGCTTATCCAGGCATGGATCCTGCCAGACCACTCAAGCCTTTGTCTAATGAAACCCAGGACAAAGACTGGTGCCTGGAAGAAGATAGAAAAAGAGGAAGACTATCTCCGGCCAGAGCCAAGTCTTTTGTCTAATCCGGGGGACACCTAGGTCAATATTTGATTCTCTATTGTCACCTTTTCAGATAAGTCCATCTAATCTTAAGTGTTCCCCACTCAGTAATCACTTCTATTCTATCACTTTGGAGCCTGTCCCACGGCCTGTTTCAATCTGAAAGTTCTTTCAGGTACACAGGACCCAAGCAAGTTCATTGGTCAAGAGCAGGTACCCAATTGGGTGCCACCAAGGGACTTGCTATTGGCTCTGCAATAGTCCAGCCCTCCTGGTCATTGCAGAGCCTCCCCTTTCTCCTCCCTCCTACCTCCCAGCCCCTGAGGGTCTAAGCTAGTCTATTTAACCTCTGACCAACTCCACTCATGTGTGCTTCTAGCAGTATCCCAGTTCCGCTGTCTAGATCCATCCCCAATTCTGGCCACAGTTTTGGGTCTATTTCCCCCATCCTCTTTTGTCGCCATTGGAGCCTTCCTTGAAGACTACGATAGGTAATATTACCCTGTGTGTCTACCCTTTATGTTCCCCTATCGATCTATCTATATTTCTAAGACTGTATGTGTGATTGGATGTGTATTTTTATCTTGTATGGAAGACTATATTTTTCTTAATAAATTATAATTGGTTTTACTAAATTAGAGTTCCGTTATTTAAGCATCACTCTCTGGTTGGTTAATCTTGTATACATAGGTAAAAAGATCCCTAGTGAGCCAGGTGCCCACCTAACTAATTCCCCAACCTCGTTTTGAGGGCATTTCGGCTTACAGTGGGGGGAGAAGGCTGGGGTGCTTTGTCCATGTGGGGGTGGGGTCATCTGGCCTGGGGCGGTGGGCATGCCCCCACACCATTTTTTGAGTGAGGGTGCCATTTTTTTAGTTTCCCCCCAGTGCCGAATTAAACCGTGTGGAGGCTCCTAGGCAGTTGAAATCTTGGGGGCCCCCTCACAAATTATCTTGAGTTGGAGCACCCATCCCACTGCTCATGGCCCCCGCTGCAGCCTGCAGGCACCGGTGGCTAAAAAGGCAAATACAAAATTGGGCTGTATTAACAGAAGTATAGTGTCCAGATCATGTGAAGTGATAGTATCGCTTTACTCTGCTCTGGTAAGACCTCACCTGGAGTATTGTGTTCAGTTTTGGGCATCACATTTTAAGAAGGATATAGACAAGCTGGAATGGATCCAGAGAAGTGCGACAAAGATGGTGAGGGGTCTGGAGACCAAGTCCTATGAGGAAAGGTTGAAGGATCTGGGCATGTTTAGCCTGGAGAGGAGGCGGCTGAGAGGTGATAGGATCACCATCTTCAAGGACTTGAAGGGCTGTCATAAAGAGGATGGTGCAGAAATGTTTTCTGTGGCCCCAGAAGGTAGGACCAGAACCAATGGGTTGAAATTAAATCAAAAGAGTTTCTGGCTCAACATTAGGAAGAACTTCCTAACAGAGCAGTTCCTCAGTAGAACAGGCTTTCTCAGGAGGTGGTGGGCTCTCCTTCCTTGGAGGTTTTTAAACAGAAGCTGGATGGCCATCTGAGAGCAATTCGGATCCTGTGAATTTAGGGGGAGGGATTTGTGAATTTCCTGCATTGTGCTGGGGGTTGGACTATATGACCTTGGAGGTCCCTTCCAACTCTATGACTCTATGGCTGGTGAGGACTGGGAAAGTTATTTTAAAATTTACCATATGCCACATATATGAGAATATGCTTACATTTCATGTTGAAGATGATAGCTAGTACATAGTGACTAACACAGAACAGAATTCACAATATCTGGCATGTACTGGAAAGTAAGTGTGAAAGAGGGAGCATCAACCATTCTGTGACTCTTTAACTACCCTGATTGCAACTGCAAGTAGAAATGACCTTCAACAGATATGCATCCTATTTAAAGGTAAGCATGCATACATATTCTATAGGAAGGAGGTGCTCTAAAACTGCACTGAACATTGGTTCTCATATTGGTTTGGGTCACATGTGGCCCATTTCTTGTAAAAGGTGCCTCATATTCAGGTGAGAGTATTCTATGTACTACAGGGTACTTTCTCATTGTATTTAAAAACATTTATATCCTACCTTTCCTCCTAAGGCAATCAGTAACATATTTCTAAAGACATCTTACATAAAACCTGTCAGGTGTCAAAACACATAACCCCCCCCCCCTTCATTTAAAATGTCCACAGAAACAAAACAGTTTTGTCCTTCTGAAGACCAACAGCAATGTGATCCTTATTAGTTCCACAGAGAGCTTATTCCACAGAAGCAGAGCCACTACAGAAAAAGTTCATGAGCATCTGGTTGCCAGCTCTGTCACTCTCAGGGAAGGCAACACTAACCAATATTGATCTTAGAAGCACACTGATGGCATCTGGATTCACAGAGACTGATGTCTTTCAGATATTCAGCATCACAGTGCTAACCAGGACTCATAGCCTTTTAACATGGTCTACTAATGACTATAAAGCAGGGGTGGCCAAACCTGCTTAACATAACAGCCACATAGAATAAATTTCAGATGTTTGAGAGCCACAAGACATGAATGTCAGATGTTTGAGAGCTGCAAGACAGGAAAGAAGGAACCTTTGAACTAAGTGACAGTCCTCATCTAGGATGCAGAAACAATAGCCACATTATACTTTTTATTAGGTTCAACCCAAATGACTCCCAATATTGCTCAAGCTTTCTCCAGAATTCTTCATCAGTGAACCTCAAAAGCTCACACATTTTTGTATCATCTATTTAAGTTATATCCCATCTTTCTCCCCAGTAAAGACCCGAAGCAGCTTACATCATTCTTCCCTTCTTCATTTTATCCTTACAACAATCCTGTGAATTAGGTTAGGCTGACAATGTCACCCAGCAAGCTTCTATGGCAGAGCAGAGATTTGAACCCAGGCCTCCTAGAACCTAGCCTGACACTCTTAACCACCACCCCGCACTTGCAGTAAATAAAAATAAATAAAGGAAGGAAGAATGCACAAAGGCCATGCTTTCAGCTGCCATGGAGAATATATGCATTGATGGTGCCAGCCTTCCTGGGAGTAAGTCCCATTGAATAGACCAGAGTAGGATTCTGAGTAGACCTGCTTAAGACCCAGAGTCATTGTCAGCTTAACCTACTTTCTCAAGTTGTGAAGATAAAAATGAAGGAGGGAAGAACAACATTGTGAGCCAATTTGAATCCCCACTGGGGAGAAAGGCGACAGGATATATATATTACAGTAAGTAATGATTGGGGGGAAAGTCACAGTGCTGAATTAGGGCCACTGTCAGGGAGCTGGAGTTCTCTGGGAAAGACAACTGATCTCCAGAATTTACCTAAAGTAAATGGCCACTTTCAAGGGTGGATCTAGGGATCCATTCAGCTCCCCCCTGCCTGAGGCACAGCCCCCAGTCTCTAGGAATTTCCTAAACTGGATCTGGCAAACCTACTGGGACTTACTCCCAAATGAATTGGAGGGAGGGGAGATAAGATTGCTTCCTGCTGCAGTTGGGAAAATTTCAAAGTTCCAGTAATGAGAGTTAGTTTTCCCCTCTAACAGCTCATCTCCGGTTGACCTAGTAAGACGCCGAAGCGTTAGCTAGCTCCGGACAAGAGAAAGGTGAGGGATCTATAGGGAAAGCCTCCGCCACCCCTAAAGTCTCCCAGACCAGCTCCCCAGTCTGTGAAGTGTCGCCTGACACTTCTTTAGAGGTATCCTCACAGGGAGGACCCCCCCAAGAGCTAGATAAACAGAGCACTCACCGGAGCTCAGTGAGAACGCTCTGCTTCACTACGCCATGAACCGGAAGTCCCCTAATGAGAGGCGAGTAAGGGGCAAAGTATAAACGGCAGCGTACCTCGGCAGAAAAACTTTGGTGAGTGTTTGTTCGGGAGGAGAGACGATGGAGACCACGGGGGAAATGGCGGCGGCGCACCACTATCGGGGCTGAGAACCGAGTGAGGTTGAATCCAGCGAGGCAGAGCGGAGGCTGGCGTGGCAGAGCGAAGTCTGGTTTCCCAGGTCTTTGGACGTTTGGACGTTCAGCGTTGGGCGACGGTGCGGACCCCCGGAGTGGTGACTGACTGAGGAACGACAGTCCTCCCCCAGAACGATGTATGGCGAACGGTGCAGAGAGGCTTGGTGCGGGAAAGCCAAAGGCGGAAGAGAAGCTGCGGCGCTTGAATTAGACGGGAATGGACTGTAAGTAAGTGATTGAAGGGTAGGGGCATGTAGAATTAGTTGGCAGTTGTAAGTGGAAGAAGAAGGCTGGAGAAGGGTGTTGAGAGGCATAACTGACAAGAAGGTTTAAAAGAAGGTTGCGGACTTAATTAGAAAGTTACAGGAAGGACACAGATCTAATAAAGAAGGCGAAGGGAAAGCGGAGGACTTAACTATAGGAGTAATCTATTGATTGTTCTGTGACGCCCTCTACTGGAGAGAGAGAAGCAGATGGAGTGAGAGACGAAGAGGATCCCAAAGAAGGAAGGGGTGGTTTTTAGCAATCTCTTTGCGGCCCCCCCCTCCCTTGAAGAGTGGTTTTGTTTTGGATGTATAACTACCATTGTAGCCACGCTATTTCTGTTTGGCTTCGGAGTCGGTCTTTGCTTATAAGGGATTTAGGTGGACAAAGTTTGTGACTGAGGCTATATGAAGACGGAAGACATCAGAGGCTCAAGATAGAAAGTAGAACCCATAGACAGGACAGAAATATATAAGAACAATGAACAAGAAGCTAAGAAGAACAGAAGGTAAGAAGAACAGAAGAACAGAAGAAAGAAGACGAGAGGAAAGAAAGGGGACTGTGGGTTGTAACATTAAATAATGCAATATATCTGTAGTATTTAAGTAATTGATTTAATTAACTGATGAATTGATGATTTGATGATTAATTGTGTAACTGATTAATTGATTAATATGAGTGATAATTAATCTTAGTATTAGTATTAGTTGATTGATAATAGTGATAATAGATTGATTGATTAATGTGACTGATTAGCAATAATACATTGATTTGGAGGTATTAATTAAGGTTGAACTAATTATACAGCATCCATAATAGCACATAACCTTTATATTTAATAATTAAAATACTCTGGAAATTGTAGTAGGTAATAACAATAAGATAATTCTGGTTCAAAATACTTTTTAGAGTAAGGTGGGAACTATTCTTTTTATTAGACATAACCTTTTGTGTTCCTAGAAATGGAGGCTAAAATTAAGAAAGGTGTTCAATCTACCCCACCCGGGGGGGAGTAAACCAACCGCCCCAGCTATTACTCAGGAGGCCTTAGATAAACTGCAAAATTTAATGACAACGGGCTTTCAACAAAATCAAGCAGCATTGCAAGACGTGAAGACTGACCTAATGAGCGAGATTAGGAAAACTAATGAACAACTGGGAGAATTCCAGAGGCAACTTTTGGCGAACACGCAGCAGGTACATGAGCTCTCCGCTAAGTTTGACAAACTTGAAGAACAAGAGGCTGCTACATCTGCTAACATTAGAGAAAATCAGGCCAGTCTGAGTATGCTTGAAGATCGCTTAGCAAGATTGGAGATGGATAAAGCAGCATACCTCTTGAGATTTCAAGATGTTCCAGAGGAGAGAGGAGAAGATCTAGAGAGCAAGATGCTTAAGCTCTTAACAACAGATGAAGATAACATTTTAAGCAATGGCAAAGCGGATATTGAATGGGTCAGAAGGGTGGCCTCTTCCCACACTAAGAAATTTAACCTCCCAGGTGAAATCCAGGTTAGATTCACACGAACTTCAATTTGTGAAAGAGTACTGAAATTGGCGAGAACAAAGGGCCTGAGGTGGGGTGACAAGAATATTAAAGTCCTCAAAGACATACCCTGGTCAATAAGACAGAGACGCTTTGGCTATAAGAAGATGACCACCTGGCTAATGCAACACAACATACAATATAGATGGTTGATTCCAGAGGGAGTCTTCTTCTCTTACCAATCAAGAAGATACAATCTAACCACGCTAGACAAGATGGAAGAATTTTGGACCAAATTCATGGAACCGGACAGTCAAGATTCTGGATCCGGAGAGGAGCAGGTTGAGGGGCTTGAACATGCCCTTAAAAATACAACTGGAAGAGTTAAGATGAGGGCACAAACACAAAAAGAGAAACGGAAAATATTTGATAGTAAATGCCCCACAGAATGACGGCAAGAAGGGACATGCAGATCTTCTCGGTCAACGTCAATGGACTGAATGAACCTAAGAAAAGAAAGAAGTTCTTTTTGCAGCTACAGAAGACGAGATCTCAAATTGTGTGTCTACAGGAAACACATATCAAGAAAGATGACAAAAAATTTCTACAAAATAAAAAGTTAGGCCAACTCTATTGCTCCTGTGACTCGAAGAAGAAAAGAGGGGTTGCGATCTATGTGCAAGAGAATGTTGAATCTAAACTACTATATAGCGATGAGATAGGTAGAATAGTTTTAATAGAAATAGAAATTAATGGTCGCAAAACAATTTTGGGGAATATCTATGCCCCTAGTGATGGTCAAGAGAAATTTTACACTTTACTACATCAGAAACTGCTTGAACATAACGCAGATAACTACTGCATCGTGGGGGATTACAATGCAGTCTTCGAGCCTAGCATGGACAAGAAAAATGACCCTATCAAATCGACTAAATTTTGGAATGTGTTACCCAAATCTTTTATCCAAACGGTAGAAGAACTTAATTTGATTGACGCATGGAGAACCAAAACCCCACAAACTAAGGACTACACTTTTTTTCGCATGCGCACAAGGGCTGGTCGCGAATCGATATGTGCTGGTTATCAGTGGCCCTAGGTTTATCAAATACTCAAGCACATATACTGCCAAAAACTTATGCAGATCACAACCCCATATAAATCAACTTAGAAGACCTTCGTCCCAAATCACGTTGGACCCTTAATCTGCAAATATTAAAAGAAAAAACTTTTATTGAAAAAGCTAAAAAAGAAATTCAGATGTTCTTCCAACATAACTTGAAGAAAGATACCTCGATGTTAGTTATATGGGACACCTTCAAAGCTTTTTTTAGAGGGATTGCTATCTCCTATTTGGCTAAGAGAAAGAAGGAAAAGATGAAAACCTATAAAGACTTATTGCTACAACTGAAAGACCAGGAACTACAACAAAGGATAAGAAATACAAAAGAAATAAAATTAAAAATTCAAATTATCCAACACAAAATTAATTTGATTCTAACTGAAGAAGTAGAGAAAAATCTGAAATGGGCAAAACAACATTACTTTGAACATGCTAACAAGACCAGTAGATGGCTTGCCTACAAACTAAGGAAGGAAAGGGCGAAAAATACTATCTCCTCTCTTAAGAATGAAAATAATGAGGAGGTCTCCCAAATCACTCAAATAAAAGAAATAATACATAACTACTATCAAGATCTATACACTAAACAGGACATCCCAGAACAACTCCAGGAAGAATATTTAGAGCAGGTCCAAATCCAACGTTTAACGAAAGCACAAAAAGACAGATTAGAGGAACCTATCTCAATGTATGAAATTAGTGAAGCCCTTAAAAAACAAAAAATTAATAAATCTCCAGGCCCAGATGGTTTACCTATCGAATTCTTGAGAGCTTTTGAAGAAGTATTGTTAATTCCCTACAAGGAAGTAATAGAAGATATCCAAGAAACTGCTAAAATTCCAGTATCATGGAGTGAAGCGATAATCTCTCTGATTCATAAGAAGGGAACTGACCCACAAGAGGTCAAAAATTACCGACCTATATCTGTTTTAAATGCAGACTATAAAGTATATGCCACGATTTTATCCAATAGACTTAAAAATGTAATCTCGTCTGTAATCCATACTGATCAAACAGGATTCATCCCCGGTAGAAAGATGTGCCAGAACATAAGATACTTACTTAACATACTGGAATATTATCGACAACACCCAGACAAACAATTTGCAGGCATCTTGTTAGATGCTGAAAAAGCTTTTGATAAAGTTAACTGGTCTTTTATACTAAAATCATTGAAGGCAATTGGATGTGGCGGGAAGTTTATTCAACTCGTCCAAGCTATTTATGTTAAGCAAAAGGCGAGCATAAAAATTAATGGTCATCTTACAGAAGCGATTAATATTCAACAAGGCACGAGGCAGGGGTGCCCACTATCACCACTCCTTTTTATTCTGACCTTAGAACCTCTGATTAACAGTATTCGAGATGATGAGGAAATTAAAGGAATTAAAATTAAGGATAACAGCTTTAAGATCCAAGCCTTTGCCGATGATGTACTGCTCGCGGTAGAAGATCCCATATACTCCATTGTCTAGCTTAAGAAGAGACTTCAACATTATAGTTCAGTATCTGGTTTTAAGGTAAACGTTCTGAAAACGAAATTTATATCACAAAACATGATGAGGGACCAAATTACTTATCTGGAAAAAGAATCTGGATTTCAGCACGAGAAGAAAGTTAAATACCTGGGCATATACGTAACCAGTGATTTAAGGTCACTACAAAAGGATAATTACAACAAAATACTAAAAGAAATTCAAGATGATTTAGCTACATATCTACATATTTCATTGTTAGGTAGAGTTGCTTCTATTAAAATGAATGCGCTACCCAGAATACTCTTCCTGTTTCAAATGATCCCAATTTCACTACCCCCAAGTTTCTTCCAGCAACTCAATAAGGCCATTTCAGCTTTTATTTGGCAAACTAAAAAGCCAAGAATTAGGCTTAAAATCCTACAAGATAGTAAGCTAAGGGGCGGCTTAGGTCTACTGGACTGGAAATTGTACTATCGAGCCTGCTGCTTGGTCTGGGCCAAGGAATGGTACATATTAGAAAACAAAAGACTTCTACTGCTAGAGGGTGCCGGCTTAACCCGAGGTTGGCATTCATACTTGTGGTACCAGGCCCCCATGGGAAACAACATATTTCTAAGACATGTAATAAGGAAGTCTATCTTTAAGGTGTGGAGCGAAATTAAAAAAATATATTATACACAAGTACCCTATTGGGTATCCCCAGTTGAAGCCTCCGTACACCCTAATGTTTATAATTGGGATCTTAATTATAATTATGGAACACTATTAGATAATGCCCATAAACTAAAGTTAGAGGAAGAGAATATTAAACTAGATTGGTGGACCAAGATGCAAATCAATTCAAAATTTCAAGTTGATAAAGTAATGGGGTTTTATAACAAATTAAATGAATTGGATATGATTTTACAAGATGGTGGAAAACTTATCTCTAAGGTTTATAATTGGCTCTTGAAGGAAAAAACGCAAGATGAGGTAGTTAAAGAATCTTGGATTAAATGGCTTAAAGATTTCGGCTTTAACATCAAACTGAAGGAATGGGAGGAAATTTGGCGGCAAAATATTCAATTAACTAAATCAGTGATCTTTAAAGAAAACTTGTATAAGATGGCATATCATTGGTACTTGACTCCAGCTAGATTGGCAAAGATTTACACGAATTATTCTAACAAATGTTGGAAATGTGGTAGAATAAAGGGTACCCTTTTTCACATATGGTGGCAATGTAAGCACGCAAAAAAAATTTGGGCTCAAATCCATGATTGGTGCCAGAAAATTCTTAAACTAAGATTCTCTCATACTCCTGAGCTCTACCTATTAAGTATTGTTAAAGAGAAAATATCGAAGTCATCGAAAAAACTTATTGCATGTTGTAACGGCGGCCAGGATGTTATACGCTAAGTATTGGAAATCTCCTAAAATACCTGATAAGAATGAATTTTTATTCAAGCTCTTAGAAGCTGCTGAACTTGATATGCTAACGACTAGACTAAGAGAGGGAGACCTATTGATTTGTAAAAAGACATGGGACCCGTTATACTCGTGGTTAAATCGCATGGGATTAGATATGAGGAACCTGAAATGGAGCTTTGGATAGGCCTCTCCAGCTCAATGTGAAGGGAGGTTGGGTTAGGGTGCTGGATTGTTTGTTTGTTTTTATCTTTTTCCTATTGGTATATGTACCTAGGCCTAGGCCTAGGGTTATATGTTTAGATGATGCCTGTTTGATTGTATGTTTGTCTTGTTCAATACAATATATATCTTTAAAAAAAAAAAAGATTGCTTCCTACTGAACTCCAGACTGAGCATTTTAAGTCCTGGGCCTCCCACTTTTTATTTTACAATGTCAACTTTTCATGCCTAATTTTGGCATTTCCTGTTGCCCCATTGGTTGCTAATAAAATATTCCCGGGCAGGCTAGACTGGCCCTTTTTCATGATAGTTTTGGTCAATGAGCCACAAGTGCAGAAAAGTCCAACTCGGCCATCCTCACACTCTAAGGAGGGCAAAAAAGAGCACCAAGCCCAAGGGATGAGTGCATTCCAAGGCCCCCCCTTAAGTTTCCCTTTCACACTGTGAGGGAGCCAGCAGCTGTCGAAGGAAGTGGAGGGAAGGGTCCAGGACAGAGAAAGCAGCTGGCTTTTCCTCCCCACAACACATTAAAGGAACCTGCTGCTGGTGAGCTCATGCACCCCTCCACCCGCGCCATGCCAGGCACTGGGTCCTAGTGCTCCTCCTACATCTTTCTGTCCCTCTATGACTTTCCAAACAAGTGCCCAGTCCGCCTCCCCTCCCCCCCCCCTCTCTCTCACACACACACAGAGGAACGCACATGGAAGGAGGCCAGCGGGTGCTGTTGCAGGGGCGGCAAGGAGCTCTGCTCGGCTGGAGAAAGAGGCATGAGGAACACCACGGCTATGAAAACAGGGGGGGGCTGGCCCGGGGCCCCCAAAGACCTGGGGCCCCCAAAGACCTGGGCCCCCAAAGACCTGGGGCCCATAGGCAAGCGCCTAGTTTGCCCTGTGGTTAATCCGGCTCTGTCCCCCCCCCCCTCAAAAAATAGGTAGATCCAGCCCTGCATATTTATTGCATGTTTAACTGAAACTAGATACTTAAAAAACAGCACAACTGTGGATTAAAAGAGAGCAGGTTGTTAGATCTGGGCTGGCCCAAGTGGCTCCTCACTTTTCCTTCTCTTTCAATAGTAATAGCAGCCTGCTATGTTTATCAGTTCCATGCAGCAGTGGGAGCACTTGAGGGTGTGGAGACCGGCAAAATGGCATCGTGTGATGCCACAACATAACTTCCAGCTTGGCATCCTAAAGCGATGTTGTCATGTTGTACAACACTCTACAGCTTCCTGGAATCTATATATAGATAGAGATCATGCAACTTGAACCCACTCCCAATAGCATCCTGTTCTGGGGAAGCATTGGTTGTGCATGTACCACAATTCTCCTACAGTCACCTTGGATTTTGGAGCCCATGCCCTACAAACAACTTGCCAGTGAGATGACCTTATCCAGCTAAGTGATGCACCCCAACACTGCCCAAGCAAAACAAAGCCAGGAGTGGTTCTGAAATGCAGCCCCCCTCCCAGAAGGATTTGGCCATGCCTCTTGATTACCTTGCTAGTAGGCAGACTGAAAGGCCATGGTGGGTGCAGATGAGAGCCTCCCTGCTATGTCAACAATGACTGCTGGCCAGCACCATGCACTGATGTTGCTGTGAAGACCTCAGGCCTTTGCAGCCTAGGACACCACAGCACCTCACACCTAAGGGTGCCATGGCCACACTTTGAAAATGCTGAGCACAATGAGACTAGGCGTCAGACCTAGTGTCATCCATGGCGGCGCTGGGACTCTCTCAATATGTAACAACTCCCACCCATCAGGCTGGGCACATTCTGGATTTGATCTTTGCAGCGGGAATGACAGTCGACCGTATTACTGCTGATGCAGTGACATGGTTGGACCACTATGCCCTGAAGGCCCGTTTGAATATTCTGCTCCAACCTTGTTTGGGTGGTGGGTGTATTTTAGCCTGCCCACGGAGCCAAATGGACCCTATGGGGTTCCAGATGGCTCTTCGGGATCCTTGGCCCCCTAGCGATTCTCTAGATGAGCTAGTGGAGACCTGGCACAACAGGCTCGCCACAGCCATCGATGAGATCGCGCCCAGGTACCCTCTGTGCCCTTGTACAAAACTGGTGCCCTGGTACACACTGGGACTACAGCAGATGAAACAAAGGCTCAGACGGCTAGAGAGGCAGTGACGGCAAGCCCGCGATGAAGTGACAAGAACAGCTTACAGGTCGTATATGAGAACCTATGAGATGGCAGTCAGGGCTGCTAAGAAAATATATCTTACGACCATGATTGCATCTGCGAACCCGTGCCCAGCACAATTATTTAGGACAATTCAGTCTTTAACTACCCTACCGCAGGGTATTCCAAATGCTAGGGAATTGGATATAGGCTGTGAAGCATTTGCGAGCTTTTTCACAGATAAAGTTTTGTCACTCTGCCATGACCTCCCTGCCACCTTGGAAACAGTAAGTGAACTCGAGACTCCGCGCATGTCTTCTAGCCAAGTTTTGGATTCTTTCACTCAGAAAAGCAACTTCCTTCTTCTCTTCCTTCTTCCATGAACATAAGATGGGGCTGCAGGATGTTCATTAGAACATAAGAGAAGCCATGTTGGATCAGGCCAATGGCCCATCCAGTCCAACACTCTGTGTCACACAGTGGTAAAAAAAAACCAGGTGCCATCAGGAGGTCCATCTGTGGGACCAGGACACTAGAAGCCCTCCCACTGTTTCTTCTCCCCCCGCCCCCACCAAGCACCCAGAATACAGAGCATCACTGGTCCTCTCTGCATCCATCCCCATCTGCCAGGTAGATATCTTAGGATATGTCTCTTGCTCTTAACTTTCACTATCAGAAATATATTTCTGTAAAAAAAAATAGGTATTGTTTAGTTTCAACTAGAAATGGTGGCTCTGTGTAACTTTGTAACCAGATGGTCTGTTCAGACTCAATACAAACAGCTGCTGCATTAAAACTTAGCGTGCTCTGCTAACTAAAGAAGGATCTGGACCTGCCAGCACAAACATCCTTGAACTGTGCTTTGGACTTTTGATCTACATATGGTTCTATGGACTTCGATGTTTGCTTTGGACTGAGTTTGAGTTATTTATTCACGTACATGACATTTGTTGACTTTGAATTGTATGATATAGCCTTTTGAATAAGGTTTTTCATTTTTCCCTATCTTAATAAGATACACACAATTTTGGGAAGTACTTCTTTATTGTTGCTTAGTTATTGCTACTTTTTTGGCGCTTTCAATCACAGTATATATTTTCTTTGCCACTTGGATGAATAATGGTGGCATGGGAAGGAAGACACTTCCCTCTGGAACTTGGACTTTGCCCCTGCACTCACTTAGCCTGTGAGATTCAGCATGAAGCTCTGACACATGTGACGTGGCACCCATATGCCCAGAGAGGGTCATCCATGCCCTATGCTCAGTCACCTTACCAGCATGGAGATGGAGCCATGGGATGTGGGGAGCCTAATAGGAGCTCATTTAGAGGAGGAGACATTAAAGCAGAAGGTAGCAATGCCTCACCATGATATGCGGGGTCTCAACTGAGTCCATCACAGGCAACCATTCCATGGTGTCCCTCAGTGACTGATGGCTCAAGTCACATCAGGTGCTAAGGGTGGGCATGGGCACCCATGCACTGTGAGGACAACTTGAAGCCCAGGCAACCCAGTGTGATGACAAACACCCAAACCCAACTGCCAATGGACCATGGCCACCTTTGAAGGGACAGATCATGAGAATGGAGGGGGTGGCTCTGGCTCAAACATGCTGCAAACAACCAGGATGACTCTGGAGTAGAGCCCATGACCAGACTGAATATGAGGATGTGTTCCTTGCACTGACCTACAGTGAACACCCAGGGGCAGGATACACATAAACTATCCCTTGCAGTCACCTTGCAGTCACCTTGTCAGTGGGATGAGTAAAACAGGATGGCTCTTGAACTAAAGAAAGCCCCTCCAGGATCCTCTGCATGCCATGTCATATTCCCAACCAGGCTCTTTCTTGCAGCCAGTGAAAGAGGAATGGATGTGATCATTAGTGGCCACAATGAGACCCAAAACTCAGGAAGGAAGGAATTATTCTGCGCTGGTGGACTGCAGTCACCTTGCTGGCAGGGCAAGTGAGGGGAGGTCATGCAAGTAAGCAAGGAAGACAGAAAAGGATGATTGGATAGAAGTTTAACATGACTGACAAGCCCGGGTAACTGCTGGTGGTGGTCACTCAATGTCAGACCCACACCTCCCCAGAAAGAAGCACAGCCTTTAGTCTCACTTTGACAGTATAGAGGCTGCCAACAAAGCACTGAACCGCATCACAGCCAAATGCCCTGAGTATCTGATGGGTTGCCCTGCAGTCGCTTTCCCAGCAGAGTGGGAACAAATGAGAATATTGTGAAGTTAATGAACAGGCAATGAAAAGGAAGGGCATAGCGAGGTGGCTCAAGTCAACCCCCTGAGACCACACAGCTGGGATTAGCCATATCCTGTAATCACCTTCTCAACAGGGTGAATAAAAGGGGTTTTCCCTGGAGAAAAGGAACCCCCCAGATTTCACATCTCAAATGCTCTGTGTCAGACTTGTGCTCTCTATCCTTGTTCCTACCCTTGCTCTGTCTTTCAGCTGATATTGGGCAGCACCAGTGCTAGAGACTCAGATCTGCGACTAACTGTGAGCTCACTTGAAGGAGTGGCCATGCACTCACACTTTGCCAGAAGTAGGAGTGAAAGGGGATGGGTGGCTGGCCACATGAGACAATTTCATCTTATATAAATATATGTCAAAGGGCCATGGAAGTATGCTAAGACTGTAACAGAAAAAGGAATTCCATCGCCACTTCTTGATTTGTGCCCCTGAGGATTCTTGGAAAGTATGAAAGGCAGATAAACAGTCACAAACCCAGGTGCCCATTCTTGCAGCATATGAAATGTCCCACAGTCTTCTGGAGAGATGTTCATGAAATTTATATAATATATATGCTGTACCAAACCTGTTCTCAGCATTTTTTTTGCTTTTGTTTCCTTAGCAGATTTTTGATTGATTTTTCAATCCACTTTCCCCCCTTCATCAGGGTTTTTAACAGTTTTCAAGAAACACTAGTGTTATGCAGTGAATGGCATTGGCATTATACTCAGAACCATTTTATGTCATGCTGTCACATTGTGTATTGAATGTGAATGGCTGACACAGCACACCTGACAATGTTTGCAGGAGTAAGACCCAAAGATGAAAGTGGCAGAAGCAGAAACAGAAGAGGCATGCTGCATTTAATAGCCTCGGGTCCTGTAGTGTAATCTCTTGAGAAAGTCAAGGATCAGGGTGTGAGAAGAGCTGTGAACAGAATATGACAGAACTGTACTTTGTGCACAGTGTATTAAAACCTGACTGTGAAATAAACTATGCACAAGCTTCAGTGAAGACAGGGATTTTCAGAAAAAGCTGCTTTTGGGGTAAAAACTTCTTTGAAACTCCAAGTTTCAATCCAAAGCAGTCAGGAGCATGTGAAAGTCAATGGTCTAGTAGTAGCTAAACTGTGGTACAAAGAGGGGAGGGCTAGGGGGATAAAACTAGTGGGAGGTTCTTGTTTCCTTGGGGACTGTGGAGCTGGATATTGATTTCATGATTGATTTCATATAATTTTTCTTTTGGATCTGGGTGGTGTAAGAGAATCGGTCCGATCACATGAGGTATTTGGCCCAACCTAGCCACACCTTCCCTCTGGATTTAATGTGCACAATCCCATGTGCAAATCTACCCCCTGAGTCCTGTTTGTACTTACCTCATCTTAGGATGAGCTGGGACCAGATAAAATCATTTCAGGATGAGCTGGGACCAAATTAAATCTCTAAAGTGCATGCAGAGCATGTTTCCCAGCTGTCTGAACATCTGGGGCACACAATGCACATGACCTGCAAGCACAGGAGCAGTCTGAATGCTCCTCTTGCATGTGTGCGGCCCATGCCTCTCCTGGCAGCAGGGCAGGGGCTGTGTGATTGCTGTGGCATGCATCAAAGTGAATACAGGAATCTCCTTCTTGGACATCCCCTCTGCCACAAATTCTGTAGGTGGCCTTCAGCAAATATGTCTGAGATTCAGACCTCTATCTACAATACAATTATATTGGATTGGTTGGATACAATTATACAACAATACTGTTGTTACATAGTTGTTATATCCAACAATACTGTTGGATAGATTGATGCAATTATATCAACCTATCCAACAGAGAAGTTGAAAATATTGATACAATCTACTGGTTTGAACACTTTAAATCTCTGTTTAAATGCTAACTATTATTATTAGGACTATGTACTGGCAAAGCTCAGAAGTATGGCCCAGCAACCCCTCCCTTCAAACACAAAACCACCCAGACACCTACCCAAAGCAGGAGGAAAACAGGTTTTCTAAAAGATAGAAACAAAAACCTGCTTATAAAAATTCCTCAATCCCCTTCCCCACAATAAGGAAAAAAAGGAAGGATCTCACCTAGTCAGATGCTGAAGTCCAGGTCCAGGATTCAGGATAAGGATCACCATACCAGGCTGCAGAGAGCAAAGCAGCAGAGCACTGTGCCAAAACAGCAGAGGCTCAACACCAGCTCACAGTCTCTCTATGGCAACAGGAACAGCAATGGAGACTAGGGGGCAAGAGATGGTAAATAAATATCCTCTCTCTGCCCAGAACAGAACAGTTTGAAAATAAATTGTTCTGTTCTCTGATTGGCTTGAGCAAGAAAACATGCAATTCCATTGGAGAATTGCAGTTTCTCCCTTCCCCCTACTTTGCACAACAGAAACAGCCCTGTGAGGTCCTGCAAAGCCATGCATTAGCAATCTGCAAAAATGCATGGCTCTGATTGGTCAGAGGCCTCCTCCCCCCATCCAGAGGCGGGAAAAGGCCAGGGAAAGGCAGGAAAGGCAATCACAGACTGCCTTTTGCCTTTCCTCATTGTTTTCTATGGAAGCAATAGCTTTACCAAATATTTCCAAAAAATCAGGTATTTGGAAATACAAGATAGGCTCAAAAGTCTATACAGAATACCTATTTCTGAATATTTACTGAAAGGCTTCTATTCGGTAAATATTCAGTAAACCCTTTACCGAACACACAGCCTGTCATGACTCAGGGGGGTATTACCAATTGCTGCCACCACTCTGGGTTAAGGGTTCCCCTTGAGAAGGCCCAGAGTTCCCTCCCAAGCCCTTCAGGCCTCTTGTAGCTTAGGCCAAATAATAGGTGAGAGGACCAGGCAGAGTGAACAACAACAAAAAGGTTTATTTTAAGGTCAGTGCAATACAAACAAACAAGGTGCATAAAACAGTAAAAGGGGTGAAGGGAAAAATAACCAAATGCCCTAACACGTCTGAACTTACTGTCTCAGTCAGACCTGGGCCTACTCACCCTACCTCACAGGGTGAGGGTCTCTCCCTGGCAGAAGCTCTTCCTCAGCTCTGCCTCCGAGGAAAAGAACGCACACTTCCTGAGGCTGGCCTTTATACAGTATTCTCTTCCCAGGCCCCACCCCTCTCTGCTTCTGTTTCCCCCCAAAACCCTTGCTACCCAATCAGAGGGACAGAGGGGATCCTGGGAGATGTAGGCTTTTCCCAGTAACTCCTAAGCAGGCTTCCCTGGGGCCTGCAGGCCTCACTAGGCCCAGGATCATGACCCAGCCCTACACACAAGATCATGGAGAATAATTAAACAGATTCTTTGGAACTTCTGACTGCAAACAGATAAACACCTGGAGCATAACACTCCTGATATCACAATTGTAGAAAAAAAAATGAGAAATGGGGTTTGGTTAATGGATATTGCAATTCCAGGAGACAGGTGGAAAACCAACCCACATGTTGTTTGGATTGATTACAAGAAGTCATTTGATTCACTCCCTCATACATGGATCCTGAAAACACTAGAAATGTTAGACATCAGCAAAACTGTAGTAATGTTTATCAAAACTGCCATGAGTACATGGAACACCAGGCTGACAGTGAATGGAAAAGAAACTGGAATAGTTAATGTCAAATGAGGCATTTTGCAAGGAGACTCACTATCACTGCTGCTCTTTGTCATTGCCCTAAAAGCACTCACAGTCATTCTCAACACCACAAGCCTAGGATACCAGCTTTCAAAGACAGACCCAAAGATTTCACACTTATTGTATATGGATGACTTGAAAATGTGTGGAAAGTCATAATCAGAGATCTTTATTAAATCCTGTTGAAATATTCAGCAAAGATATAGTAATGGAATTTGGCCTTGACAGGCATGCAATATTAGCATTGAATAGAGCAAAGATCATTGAACAAGAAGACATAAAGATGCTAAACAACAAAAAACATTAAAGCACCGAGCTTTGAGGAAACTACAAGTATCATGGAATTTTGTAAGCTGACTACATCAAACATACCCTTGCTAAGAAAATACAACCAAACAGTATTACCAAAGAGTTAAAATATATTGCAAAAGCATTTAAAATTCTTACCTGAAGCTATTTATCTCCACAAAAGTTACATCATATTTATCCAACTTCAAGCCCACAGTGGTGGAAGTTGTGTGGTAAACAAGCTTCTTTTTATCATTGCTGGTAAGAGTGTGATCTAGCCTCTAGAGGGACTTAATTTGGGTTATATCTTTAGTATAACTGGGGTACAGATAGAAAAGCAACTGGAATTGTTGTTGCTTTCATTTTGGCCAAATACTGACATGCCAAGTTCTAAAAAAAAATTTGAATCATTTTTTTAATTAGCTGCTGCAAGGCAGCAATAGCAACACAATGGAATAAATTACCCCCTTCACTTTTGCTATGGATGGACAATGTTTGATGCCCTTTCGTTATGGAAAAGATTTCTTATCATAATCAACTTTCTGATAAAGAAGAATGTATTTTTAGTTTTGTTTCTATGGGCGTTTTCGCACTCACCTTCAGCCAGCGCGACGCCCCTCTTCACCGCGCAGGATCTGCGCGGATTTCGCACTAAACGCCGCGGAGCAGCCGGAAGAGCCGGAAACTCCCGGCGCAAAAGCGGCGCAAATGGAAACTGCTTTTTGGTGGTTTCCGTTTGCGCCACAAAAGCGCCGGGAGTTTCCGGCTCTTCCGGCTGCTCCACGGCGTTTAGTGCAAAATCCGCGCAGATCCTGCGCGGTGAAGATGGGGGTCGCGCCGGCTGAAGGTGAGTGCGAAAACGCCCAGTATGATTATTGGTTGGATTATATGGTGTCAAGGAATAAAGTTCCAAGTTGGGTGTATCCTATAGATTTGTTACAATAGTAAAACTGTTATTGTATTTAATGTATATTTATGTCTGGCTATTCTAAAGTTGTTATGGTATTACCCAGTACTATGTTTATTGCATTGGTTGGTGCCACTATTTATAGTTCTAAGAAGTTATTTTTTAAAAAAGATATTGCAAGCAAAATTAAATGGAGGCAACCCAGTAAAGGCAATTAACATATGAGTAGTCCCAGTTCTAAGATACACAGCTGACATTATTGATTGGGGGGAAGAGCAGAATTGGAAGCAACGTATCACCAAAACCACAAGATAATGACAATGCATCACTCACTACATCCTAGAAGTGACGTTGATTGTCTAATTACCAAAAAAATTAAGTGGAAGAGGTCTTCTGAAAGTTAAGCAAGCAGTTATAGTAAAGTTGACAGGAAGAAAATTAAGCAAGCAGTAGAAGAAAAACAAACACTGAATGACTACACCAAGAAAAGCAGAGAGAAATTTCTGCCTGAAGTGTCCAAGGCAGATTTATTTAAGGTTACAGAAACTAAAGATTACAAAAGATTTAGATCAAAACTCACTTTGACAACTGGAAGGAAAAGCACTTGCATGAGTAATAGCTGAGAACAAAATTGATAATGAAAATACCTAGAAGTAGCTCCAAAATGGGCACTTGAAGAAAGAAATGGAAGGACTCATTCTAACTGCACAAGAGCAGGCACTCAAAATGAATAGCATGAAAGCCAAAATTCAGAAGACCAGTGATAACAGCAAATGTTGACTTTGCAAGACAAAGAATGAAACAGTTGGCCTCATGGTCAGTGCCTGCAGTAAACTGCTCAAACTGACTATAAAGAATGCTATGATAGAATTGCAGCTATGTTGCAAATTTTTTTTTAAGAATTATGTCTTACCATCAGCCAGAAATTCATGGGAGCACAAACCAGACAAGATCATGGAGAAGGGTGAAACTAAGATTCTTTGGAACTTCTGAATGCAAACATACACCAGAAGCATAACACCCCCAACATCACAATTGTAGAAAAAAAGTGAGAAATAGAGTTTAAATAATTGATACTGCAATTCCAGGAACAGAAAAAAAAGAACGGGAGATCACAAAATACTAAGACCTACAAATAGAGTAGCATCTCTGGGAGAAGATTACTTTCATGCTGGTTGTTGACCACTGCCTAGAAATCTCAAGAAACACCTGGACATTGAGCAAACAATACCAGCTCAGCTCCAGAAAACACTGTTGCTTGGAACAGCAAGCATCCTGAGAAGGTACAGTACATATGCAGTTCCCAAGAACTTGGCTAGATCTTGAACTGCAAAACACCATCTACAAGTCAAATATTTGATTGTGACAATTCATCATCATCATCTCCATCATCTCATCCTGTTCTATTTTCTTAGAGACTCAGTTGCCTTTTTTTCCAGGAACACAACTGGATTCTCTCATTGAATTCTTTTTTGAACCAATACCCTAATAATTTATTCAAACACAAATCTTGGAAGATATCAAGTCTTTGGGCACATGAGCTAATTTTCTTCCTTAAAGCTGCTTTCAAGTAGCTCTATGTTTGTGTGTATGTGTGTGTCCATCTGCCACTTTTCTAGGCACTTCTAACACATTAGCACTAATTAAGACAATTGCTGTCTGCTATCAGCACTACCTTACTACAAACACACGCACAAACATAAATGTAGCATGATTTCCAGTGGCTGCTGTGTGAGAGAAAATGAGTGATAACAGTGTTCTAAGGTTAAGCTTTCTAATCACCATTTGATTTGAATAAAGATTAACATGATTAGGCAACTATCTAAGAACATAAGAAAAGCCATGTTGGATCAGTCCAATGGCCCATCCAGTCCAACACTCTGTGTCACACAGTGGCCAAAAAAATTATATTTATATACACACACATATATATACACACTGTGGCTAATAGCCACTGATGGACCTCTGCTCCATATTTTTATCTAACCCCATCTTGAAGCTGTCTATGCTTGTAGCCGCCACCACCTCCTGTGGCAGTGAATTCCACATGTTAATCACCCTTTGGGTGAAGAAGTACTTCCTTTTATCTGTTTTAACCTGACTGCTCAGCAATTTCATCGAATGCCCACGAGTTCTTTTATTGTGAGAAAGGGAGAAAAGTACTTCTTTCTCTACTTTCTCCATCCCATGCATTATCTTGTAAACCTCTACCTGACTGCTCAGCAATTTCATTGAATGCCCACAAGTTCTTGTATTGTGAGAAAAAGAGAAAAGTACTTCTTTCTCTACTTTCTCCATCCCATGCATTATCTTGTAAACCTCTATCATGTCAGCCCTCAGTCGATGTTTCTCCAAGCTAAAGAGCCCCAAGCGTTTTAATCTTTCTTCATAGGGAAAGTGTTCCAACCCTTTAATCATTCTAGTTGCCTTTTTTGCACTTTTTCCAATGCTATAATATCCTTTTTTGAGGTGCGATGAGCAGATTTGCACACAGTATTCCAAATGAGACTGCACCATCGATATATACAGGGGCATTATGATACTGGCTGATTTGTTTTCAATTCCCTTCCTAATAATTCCCAGCATGGTGTTGGCCTTTTTTATTCCAATCGCACACTGTCTTGACATTTTCAGTGCGTTATCTACCATGACCCCAAAATCTCTCTTTTGGTCAGTCTCTGCCAGTTCACACCCCATCAACTTGTATTTGTAGCTGGAATTCTTGGCCCCAATGTGCATTACTTTGCACTTGGCCACATTAAACCTCATCTGCCATGTTGACGCCCACTCACCCAGCCTCAACAGATCCCTTTGGAGTGCCTCACAATCCTCTCTGGTTCTCACCACCCTGAACAATTTAGTGTCATCTGCAAACTTGGCCACTTCACTGCTCACTCCCAACTCCAAATGATTTATGAACAAGTTAAAGAGCATGGGACCCAGTACTGCACCCTGAGGCACCCCACTGCTTACCGTCCTCCACTGCGAAGACTGCCCATTTATACTCATTCTCTACTTCCTATTAATTAGCCAGTCTATGATCCACAAGAGGTCCTGTCCTTTTACTCCATGACTCTCGAACTTTCTAAGGAGCCTTTGATGAGGAACTTTATCAAAAGCTTTCTGGAAGTCAAGGTAAACATCATCTATTGGGTCTCCTTTGTCCACATGTTTCTTCACCCCCTCAAAGAAATGTAACAGGTTAGTGAGGCAAGATCTTCCCTTACAGAACCCATGCTGAGTCTTCCTCAATAACTCATATTCATCAATGTGCCTACTCATTCTGTCCTTGAAAATGATTTCTACCAACTTTCTCGGTATTGAAGTCAGACTGACTGGCCTGTAATTTCCTGGATCTCCACTGGAACCCTTTTTAAAGATGGAGGTGACATTTGCTGCCTTCCAGTCCTCAGGAACGAAGGCAGATATCAATGAAAGATTACATATTTTTGTCAGAAGATCCACAAGTTCAACTTTGAGTTCTTTCAGAACTCTTTGATGTATGCCATCCGGACCTGGTCACTTATTAGTTTTTAATTCATCTATCTGTTGTAGGACCTCCTCTCTTGTCACCTCAATCTGACTCAGGTCTTTCAACACCCCTTTCAAAATTAGTGGTTCTGGTGTGGGCAAACACTTCTCATCTTCCACAGTGAAGCCAGAGGAAAAAAATGCATTCAGCTTCTCAGCCATTTCCCTATCCTTCAGTAATCCTTTGACCCCTTGGTCATCCAAGGGCCCCACTGTCTCCCTGGCTGGTTTCCTGCTTCTAATATATTTGAAGAAATTTTTATTGTTGGTCTTTATGTTTTTTGCAATATGCTCCTCATAGTCCCTTTTTGCCTGCCTGATCACAGTCTTGCATTTGATTTGCCATAGCCTATGTTCCCTTTTATTAATCTCACTTGTAGTAGCTTTCCACCGCTTAAAGGAGTCCTTCTTACCTTTTACAGCTTCCATTACTTTGTTAATCATGCAGGTTTTTTCTTATACCTGTTCGTGCCTTTCCTAACTTGTGGTATATATTTTATCTGAGCTTCTAGGATTGTAGTTTTAAGTAGCCTCCAAGCTTCCCCAAGGGTTTTGGCTGTATTTACCTTTCCTTTCAGTTTCCTCTTCACATGCTTTCTCATCTCAGAGAATTTACTCCTTTTCATGTTAAATGTGGTCGTGCTGGTCTTTTGGGGCAACTCTCTATTTATACAAATGGTGAAATCAATAACTTTATGGTCACTGCTCCCAAGCGGTGCGATCACTTTTACATCTCTCACCAAGTCTTGGGCATTATTTAGGACCAAATGCAGGATCGCCCCACCCCTGTTAGGTTCTGAGACCATCTGCTCCATAGCACAGTCATTGAGAGCATTAAGAAACTCAGTCTCTTTCTCTCGACCAGAATATATATTGACCCAATCAATCTGCGGGTAGTTAAAATCACCTATTACGAGATAGTTTTCACGTTTAGCCACTATCTTTAATCCTTCCGTCATATTATAATCGTCCTCTATCTTTTGATTTGGTGGGCGATAACAAACTCCCATAGTTAAATTTCCTTTTGGGCCCTCTATTTCAACCCAAAGCATTTCTAGAAGGGAATCTAATTCTCTGACCTCAGTCTTATTGGACCGTATACCCTCTCTGACATACAGAGCCACCCTACCTCCAACCCTTCTCTCCCTATCCTTCCGATATAATTTATATCCAGGAATCACCGTGTCCCACTGATTCTCCTCATTCCATCAAGTTTTGAAATTCCCACAATGTCTATGTTTTCTCCTAACACTAAACATTCCAACTCACCAATTTTACTTTGAACACTTCTAGCAATTGTGTACAAACATCTATAATTTCCCAGGCAAGCTAGGCCCACAACCTTCCTCCTGCTGCCTCGAGACTTTGGGAGACAGTCCATACTGTTTGTCACCATCTCAGTGGACAACTCTGACCCATTACCCGGTAGAAAAGTAACAGCTAACCCTTCATCTCTTTGAGATGAGTCCTCCCGAACCAGAGACATTTAATCTCCTGTCGGCTTTCCCCCAAGATTTAGTTTAAAAACTGCTCTGCCACCTTTTTGATTTTGATCGCCAGAAGCCTGGTTCCATCTGGGGACAAGTGGAGACCATCTCTTTTGTACAGCTCCCGCTTGTTCCAGAAAGCATCCCAGTGCCGGACTTCCGGGGAAGGAAGATGCCGAGCTGAACTGTCTCTCATAACGGGAGCAGGCTGAAAGTTTTGTTCGGGGTAGTAGAGGGCAAATCAAAGCCCACTGCCTACCTTTCTCAGTGAGAGAAAGGTCCAAGACTTGCACAGAAACTTTGATAAGAGATTTACTTTGGCTGAAAAGAAGCCCTGAAGGGGTTTTTTTTTTTGAGGCTTTGAGGGGTCTCGGGAAGTTTGCATAGTCAACGTCTGCAAGACTTTTCAGAGTCATTGATTTTACATAAGCTCGTCAGGATCCTAACCTTCTTGGACATTTCTAAACAACTAAAGCTTTGGAAGACCAGTGGAACTTGGATAAGTGGAGAAAAAGGTACAGAAGTTCTCTTTTCACTCCGGAGCTATTTATAGCTTAAAGGGACATATTAAAGGTGGGGAAAAGAAAAAAATATAAAGCTTGCAAGTAGAAGAAGGAAAGGGTGAAGTTTGGATTGTTTAAATATAAAGGACAGTGCTAAAAACTGCTAAAAACTGAAAAGCGATTAATGTTTAGTCTACCTTGCGGTTCTGGAAAAGAAAACAGCCACGTCGCACTGGAATACACTGGAACAGACCTGCAACACTTCTGAGCAAGACAGGAAGTACGTCAAGTATCATGAGATCTCCATGAGAGTTGATGGTGACAGAGGCAGGAAGCAGTAAAGAAAAAAGCCTACTCTATACCATAGAGAAACATCGGCAGCCATTGCTGGGAGGTCTAATTTAAAACATTGTTTTTAAAAGATTTGGGACTTTAAAAATTGACAGAATCAACTGGAAAAAGGGTAAGAAGACAGGAACTATTGACTACATTATTTGTGGGCTCCTGGGGTGATTTTAAAAGGGAAATTTTTTTAAAAAAAGGAGCAAAAATCGTGGCCGCCATTTTGGAAATTTTAAAGACTTTTTTGATAAATATCTTGACTTTGGGGGCTCAGAAACCAGCGAAATTGGGCTTGCTGGAAAGCGCAAGCCCTACTCTATTGAACCTGACTGTCAGATTTCAGATTGGTGAGGTTAAAAATTTCAACATTTTTTAAAGGGAAAAAAAATCTTTAAAAAATTATATCTGGGCCTGGGAAGCTCAGAAGAAGACAGAATAAAGTTTAACTAAGAGAGTAAATTTAGATCTTTTGAATTTGGTAGTTAAACTTGTAATTTGTGAGACCGAAATTTTGGGTATTTTTATTTCTTTTATCCCTTTGTTTTCTGCCTAAATGTCTGAACCCAGGCAGCCCCGAACAAGGGCTCTTTCATTAGAGAAAATGCAGGACCAAATGGAGGCCATGGAAGCCAGAATCATGAAAGGAATTAAGAAAATGATAGATGAATTAAAGGAAGAACTTGTTACAGAGATTAAAAAAGAAGTGGATGATCTCAAAAAAAAAAAAACTGAGGAAACAGCTAAGAAAGTGCAGGAGGTGGAAGAGAAAGTTAAAGTACATGATACCACCTTGTTGAAAGTTCAAGAAAAAGTGATAATCCACGACTGCAAATTAATGGAAAATCAGATACGTCTGAGAGGAGTACCTGAAGAAGAGAATGGTGATTTGAAAGGATATATAATAAAAATAATTGCAGAATTTTTAGATGAAGACCCTGATGAGACTAAAAGTATGTATGATCACATGTATAGAGTTAACTCGCTTTTTGCCAAAAAAAATAATCTACCAAGAGATATTGTTGTAAGATATATGACAAAGGAAATGGTGGGAAGGATCATGAATAAAAACTTTGAAAAGTCACTGATAGTAGGAGGCAGTAGAGTGAGGATTATGAAGGAGCTGCCAAGACAAGTGATAAACGACAGGAGAACATACAAAAAGTTGACAGAAAAACTGAAAGACAATGGCACAAGGTACAGATGGATAATTCCCGAAGGTTTGAGCTTTGAACTTCAGGGGAAGAGAGTCACAATTACAAGTGCCCGGGAGCTGAGGAGATTTTTTGAAGAAAATAAAGAATTTGCACCATGATGGATTACAAATTACTGTCTTGGAACGTTAATGGACTAAATTCACCACAAAAAAGAAGGGCAACATTTCATTGGATCAAGAAGCAAAATTGTAATATAATTTGTTTGCAAGAAGTACATATTAAACAAAAGGATTATAAATTTTTATGGAACAAACAATTGGGAATGGAATTTTTTTCGTTAGCTGAACAGAAGAAAAGGGGAGTAGTTTTTTATATTAAACAAGATCTGGAGCCAAAGTTAGTATTTAAAGATAAAGATGGAAGATTTGTAGCAGTTGAGATAATATTAAGTGGGGAAAAAACGTTGTTATTGGGACTATATGCACCCAACGGTGCAAAGGATGTTTTTTTTTTAAGGACATTGTACAACAGTTAGATGAGTTGACTTACGATCAAATACTCTTAATGGGAGATTTTAATGGAACAGTCGAGAACTCATTGGATAGATCTGGAGGGAAAAAAAATGATGGGAAAGAAGGGAAACTGCCAAAGTCTTTCTTTGAATTAGTTAAACAAGAAAACTTAGAAGACATATGGAGGAAGTTTAATCCTGAAGTGCGGGACTATACTTTTTTTTCTGCAAGACATAAGACTTTTTCTAGAATTGACATGCTGTGGGGAACTAGAGACTTAGGCCTCATAACAAGGAAGATAGAGATTCTACCTAAAATTGGGGCTGATCATAACCCAATAATGTGGATTACAAAATTGTCCAAAAGATTAAGAAGATGGAGACTGAATGAAGATTTGCTACAGAGCAAAGAAACAGTGACATTTCTAGGAAAAGAAACTAAGGAATTTTTCCAAGTGAATGACAAAGAAGATATTGACTTTCAGATGGTCTGGGATGCTTATAAAGCAGTAATGAGAGGGTTGTTGATTACTCTGAACAATAAAGACAAAAGGAAAAAAGAAAAACAATTATTGGACATTCAAAATGAAATAAAGAAAAAAGAAGGGGAGCTGAGGAAAAGACCAGGGAAAAAGAAAATTCTAAGGGAAATTTCGATATTACAAACTCAATTAAGACATTTGTTAAACAAAGAAGTGGAATGGAACCTGAAAAGGCTTCAGCAGAAATCGTTTGAAGGGGCAAATAAGACGGGGAAGTATTTGGCGTGGCAACTGAAGAAAAAGAGAGAAAACAAAATAATTAGTAGAATTGTGATAGATGAAAGAGAAGTAGTTACCCATGAGGGAATAAAAAGAGAATTTTTTAAGTACTATGCCAAGTTGTTTAAAGGTGCTAAAGTAAAGAGAGAAAAGTTAGATGAATATCTACAAAAAATAAAAATTGAGCCCCTAACTGAAAATATGAGAAAAGTTTTGAATGATCCAATTGAAAAAATAGAAATTGAAGCAGCAATCAACGCGATGAAAAATGACAAAGCTCCCGGGCCAGATGGATATACAGCTAAATACTTTAAAATTTTTAAGGAAGAATTAATACCAAAATTGCAGAAGCTGATGAATGTAATAAGAACCAAAGGGAAGGTACCAAATACATGGAAAGAAGCCGTTATTTCTTTGATATCTAAAGAAGATAGAGATGCCACAAATGTGAAAAATTACAGACCAATTTCGCTTTTGAATAATGATTATAAAATATTTACAAGAATTCTGGCAGAACGACTTAAGCAACATTTGATAAACTTTATAAAGGAAGATCAAGCTGGTTTTCTTCCTGTTGTAAATATTGTAGAATATTATGAAAGACATCCAGAAAAAGAAGTAGCATTATTCTTTGCGGATGCAGAGAAAGCATTTGATAATTTAAACTGGGACTTTATGTTTGCAGTGATGGAAAAAATGGAGCTTGGAGAAAGTTTTATAAGAATGATAAAGGCAATATATTCTGAACAAAGGGCAAGGTTGTGTGTTAATGCAGATCTTACAGATGAAATGAAAATCAGCAAAGGTACTAGACAAGGTTGCCCGCTTTCACCATTGTTGTTCATAATGACTCTTGAAATTTTATTGATGCAGATCCAAGAAAAAAAAGATTTAGAAGGGTTACAAATAAAAGGATATATCTATAAGTACAGAGCATTTGCTGATGATATAATGTTTATAAATGAAAATCCCATACAAGCTACACCTTTGTTACTAATGAGAATACAAGAGTTTGGGGAGTTGGCGGGACTTTATATAAATAAAGAAAAATCAAAAATTTTGTGCAAGAATATGCAGGTAAATAGACAACAAGAATTACAAAGACTAACGGGTTGTGAAGTTACCTCTAAGGTAAAATACCTAGGGGTAGAGATAACAATGAAAAATATTGATTTGTTCAAGAATAACTATGAGAAGCTATGGCGTAGAATAGAGGAAGATATGCTAAAGTGGAACAAGCTCAAATTGTCATTGTTGGGCAGAATAGCTGCAATAAAAATGAATATTCTACCAAGGATTATGTATCTGTTTCAAACTATCCCTATTGTGAAAGATGCTAAACAGTTTGATAAATGGCGAAGGAAAATTTCAGAATTTGTGTGGGCCGGGAAGAAACCAAGAATTAAAATGAAAATTTTGACAGATGCAAAAGAGAGAGGTGGATTTCAATTACCAGATTTGAAATTGTATCATGAAGCAGTTTGTTTAGTATGGAAGAAAGAATGGATAACGTTGTTAAATAAAAAACTTTTAGTGCTGGAAGGCCATGGAAAAAAATTCGGCTGGCATGCATACTTGTATTACGGAAAAAAGAAGATGGATGGCCTTTTCTCTCACCATTATATAAGAAGTAATCTACTAAATGTATGGATAAAGTATAAGAAATATGGTGATGAGAGGAGACCTTTGTGGATAGTGCCAGCTGAAGTGATAAAGATAACGGCTAAAACAGCCAAAGAAAAACGGCTATCATACAATCAGCTACTAAAAATACAAAGTGGGAAAATAGAACTGAAAACTGCAGAAGAACTGAGTTACAGATATGATTGGTTTCAAATGCAACAAATAAAAAGTTTGGTGGAGAATGATATCAAAACTGAAGGAATAAGGAAGGAGCAAACAGAAATGGAAAGAGTTCTGCTTGGAGATAATGAGAAATTAATTTCAAAAGTATACAAATTACTTTTACAATGGTCTACAGAAGATGAAGTAGTGAAATCTCAGATGATAAAATGGGCAATTAATGTAAATAAAGAAATAAAGATGGAATCTTGGGAATATTTGTCGAAAAATTCTATGAAACTTGCAACATGTCATAGTATTAAAGAAAACTGCTTTAAGATGATGTATAGATGGTATATGACTCCAAAAAAATTAGCAAAGATGAACAACAAGATGCCAGATAGGTGTTGGAAATGCAAAAAGCATGAAGGCTCTTTCTACCATATGTGGTGGACTTGTGAAAGGGCTAAAATGTTTTGGCAGATGATTCAGCAAGAGATTTCTAAGATTTTGGGATATGAATTCAATAAAGTGGCAGAGACTTTTCTGCTGGGATTACAAATGGAAAAATTTCCAAAAGAAGATAGAACTTTAATATGGTACTTGCTCTCAGCTGCTAGGACATTGTATGCGCAGCTGTGGAAGCAAGAAAAAATACCAGAGAAATGGGATTGGATTACAAAAGTTATGTCATGGAGTGAAATGGACAAATTAACAAGAAAACTAAGAGACTATGATTTGGAACTTTTTAAGTTGGAGTGGAAGAAATTCAGAAGATACGTAGAAAAAGAGTGGAAAATAAAAGGACATTGGACAATCTTTGATGAGGATTAAGATTTTTAAAATAAGAATATAACTTTTGGGGTTTTTTTTGTTTTTTCTTAATAGTTAAGGGTACCTTTAATACTTGTTTTTTAAAAGAAAATAACACTGGCGGGGGTCAAGTAACGGAGGGAGGGGTGGGGGGAAAGTAAGATAAGGGGTAGAAAGATCTTTCTTTTATCTTAAGCTTTTTATAAGTTGTAGATATAGTTCTGCTACCATATGTTACTAATAAAATTGTTTATATGAGAAAGCATCCCAGTGCCTAACAAACATAAATCCTTCCTCCCTACACCATCATCTCATCCACACATTGAGACTTCTAATTTGTGCCAGTCTCTCCTGCCCTGCACGTGGAACAGATAGCACTTCTGAGAATGCTACTTTGGAGGTCCGGGCCTTAAGTCTCCCACTTAGCAGCCTAAATTTTTCCTCCAGGGCCTTACGACTGCATTTCCCCACATCATTGGTGCCAACATGCACCATGACCACTGGCTCCTATCTATCAGCCTATCTACTACACGCATAATGTCCTCTACCTTTGCACCAGGCAGGCAAGTCACCATATGGTCAGTACGCGGTTTTGCCACCCAGCTGTCTACTTGCCTAAGGATCGAATCACCAACTACCAAGTCCCGCCCCCTCTCTCCCTGCCCAGGGTTTAGTTCCTTGGCACAAAAGGATTCCCGCTCACCAACTGAAGAAGAGGTCCCTTCTGAGGGCGCATTCCCCTTATCCTCAGCATGGTGCCCTGTTGCCTCTCAACCCTCATGCTCCCTGGCAGCAATGGGGCTGCCACGTTCAGAGAGGGGCTCATCTAATACATCCCCAAGAGTCTTCTCCTAACTGACTGTCTCTGCTTCTGCAGGTGAGTCACCTCATCCTAAGGGTACGAACTCATTCCCTGAGGACCATGAGCTCCTTGCATCGAGCACACACCCAAGACTTCTGTCCTGTGGGCAGATAGTCATACATGTGACACTCAGTGCGAAACACTGGAAAGCCCCCACTCCCCTGCTGCCATTCTAACTTCATGATAGCTTTTTTTAAAATAAATAAATAAATATGCAGTCCCCTTTAAATCCTGTTTGTTTATGTGGTTCCCCTTCTTGAGGGTCAACTTACCTTATTAGGAATACAAGGAAAATAGGGATCTGGATTCCTGGTCCTTACACAGCCCCCAGGCAAAGAGCCACAGTCCAAGAGCCCTTTATCTCTCGCCATTCGGCTCGCGCCTCTGGCAAGGCGCACCTTAACAATGAAAAGAGGGTGGAGAACACAGCCACTCCTAATCCATCAGCAACAATCACCTTCAATCACCTTCACGTTTAACCCACTCAACCAAACAAACAGCAGTTCCCCAGCAAACCACAAACTCAGAATTTTCAGCAGTCACACAAACTCAGAAATTCTCAGCAACTTCCCCAGCTGCTCACCCTTATATCAATTATTCTCTGCTCTATCTCAGAGCTTCTTTGCTCTCTCTCAGAGCTATCTAATTGATGTGAGGAAAAGCCCCCTACTTTTCATACATGTGAACATCATGATCACCAGCATGGTTGCCAGGGTGCCTGGAGATTTGACTCTCACACCTCTGCTCTAAGAAGTGGACTTTGCTTACAGTTTCTAAGGCTTATATGGCAGCTTTGCATTCTACATCTCTGAAGAGTGTTAGCCAGAACTACAGGCATGCTCCAGCTGCTCCTTGTGTGCCCAGTCTTGGCCACTGCAGTGGAAGAAGCCAGGCCACCATGTTTCCAGCCTATCTCCATGGACCTAAAGCTAACAACAGCAGAATCCAGCTTGCTTTCCTGACCCAAGCATACCCTACCAGGCTGAACTCATTCCTTCTTAGTGGGAAAGTCACACGTACACACCCTGAGCCTGCAAGCAACTCATTTACCTCATGAATGGATTAATAGCTCCACTGTTGATCCTAATTGCTCAGCAATACCAGAACAATAAATCTTGCCCAGCAGAAGATGAGAAAGAGGAAGCACATCTCCTGTCTCCATCAAGTCTTTTGTCTACACGGGGTGGTACCTAGGCCAGCATTTGATTCCCTATTGTCACCTTCCCAGCTAATCCCATTTAATCTTAAGTATCCAGCCATTTCCATTCTCACCCTAGTCTAATACCTTGGAGCCGCCCCAGGCAGCATCGCAGCTTGGAAATTTCCAGCTTCACCAGACTAAGGTGAAGTTCATTGGTCAAAACTGGCATCCAATTAGGTGTCAGCAAGGGATGTCCAGCCTTCTTGGTCATCGCAGAACCTCCCATCTCTCCTCCCTTGGACCTCCCAGTCCCTAAGGGTCTGAGGAAGCCTATTTAACCTCTGACCCAACTCCACTCATGTGTGCCTTCTATTCAGCAACCCACCTTCCGCTGTCTAGATCCATCCCCAATTCTGGCCACAGTTTTGGGTCCATTTCCCCTGTCCTCTCATGTCGCCATTGGAACCTTCCTGGAAGAACTACGATGGTAAATATCGCCCTGTATGTCTACCCTGATATGTGTCCCTATCAATCTATCTATTTTTCCTAGACCTGTATGAATGTGTGAATGTTTTGTATTTTACCTTGTGTGAAAGAACTACTATTCTAAATAAATTACAATTGGTTTTTACTAAATTAGAGTCCTTTATTGAGCATTGACCATCTGAACGGTTGAGCCTCGTATACACAGATAACAAAGATTCCTTTTTGGGGCTAGCTGTCTCTCAGTCTAATTCCCCAAGTTATCTTGAGAGCAGTTTCCCTAACAGAAATTGGTGGAGAAAGCTTGGGCATTATCCTGTTTGTGTGAACGCACGCGAGTCGGCACGCGTGTCTTCATACAGACAGACGTAAGGTTGCACCGTTCAGAAAGTCTTGCTAGCGAGGCTATTGCGTGAGTGATTGAGTGAATGAGTTCTGTGTGAACGGCTCTAGCGAGCATCTCTGTATTTGTGGGTTGGGCTGCTCCCCTTTCTATCATTCAGCGTTGGACTTCTCAGCCGCACCTAGGAGGCCAGACACCTCGCAAGAGGACTGAGCCCGATAGAACGCAAGGGGGAAGTCCCGTGAAGCCTGGCCGCCGTCCCGAGGCCTTTCTAAACGCGTCTATCGTGGGAGGGAATGTCAGGATAGGTCAGAGCTGTTAAGATCTGGATAGAGCACCCTTCCCTTCTCCCTTTTCTTTAGAGCTTAGTGCACACACGCACACACACTACATACACACTCAGACACCTACACACACACACCCAAGTCCTTACACGAGTCTAGGCCAAGGCTAGTCTAAGGCACCCGACAGTCAAGAAGGCAGGCGGGCCAGTGGACCGATGCAATCTGACTGACGGGCAACATTTTGGGCCGAGGCGCAACCGGTGGTTGGCTCATGCCTTCATTTTGGGTCGAGGCGCAGCCGGCGGCTGGCTCGTTCCCTTAGCTGTAGTTGAGGCGCAGCCGGCGGCTGGCTCACTACCCTTTCTTTGGATCGAGGCGCAGCCGGCGGCTGGCTCACTACCCTTTTCTTGGATCGAGGTGCAGCCGGCGGCTGGCTCGTTCCCTTAACTGTAGTTGAGGCACAGCCGGCGGCTGGCTCACTACCCTTTCTTTGGATTGAGGCGCAGCCGGCGGCTGGCTCGTTCCCCTAACTGTAGTTGAGGCGCAGCCGGCGGCTGGCTCACTACCCCTTTCTTTGGATCGAGGCGCAGCCGGCGGCTGGCTCGTTCCCTTTAACTGTAGTTGAGGCGCAGCCGGCGGCTGGCTCACTACCCCTTTCTTTGGATCGAGGCGCAGCCGGCGGCTGGCTCGTTCCCTTTAACTGTAGTTGAGGCGCAGCCAGCGGCTGGCTCACTACCCTTTTCTTGGATCGAGGCGCAGCCGGCGGCTGGCTCGTTCCCCTAACTGTAGTTGAGGCGCAACCGGCGGTTGGCTCACTACCCTTTTCTTGGGTCGAGGCGCAGCCGGCGGCTGGCTCGTTACCCTAATTGTAGTCGAGGCGCAGCCGGCAGCTGGCTCACTACCCTTTCTTTGGTCAAGGCGCAGCCGGCGGCTGGCTTGACATTTAAACCCCTAACCAAAGTCAAATAAAGAAAACTAACTAACATACGCCGCCATGCAACGCTTGGCCGAGAAGGAAGAAATCCCCAAGCTAGAAAAGTGGCTGATAAAGAAAGGAGATAACCCTTGGAAGAAGGGAGCCTTTGGCGAAGGCCCAGACCCCCTTCAGACCCTCCGAGAGACCTTAGACGAATTAAGCAAAGACAAAAAGATCAGCTCTGGAAAAAAAGATCTTTTTGCCACGTGGGGCTTGTTTGAAGCCCTACGAGATAGCACTACCCTGAATAGACAACTCAGGGAACAGCTTACCCAGAGGGAAGAGCAAATAAAACAGCAAGAGGTGCAGATAGAAAGAAAGGAACAAGAATTAGAGGCAAGCCTTAAGAAACATGCAGAGGTGCTGGAGGATGAGTTCCGGAAGCATACCGCGGAAAAGGAACTCGTACTCCAGACCCATGCAGCAGAGATAGATACAATTCAGCAAAACCATGAGGCAGAAAAAGCGGAAATTCGGCAAAACCATGAGGCAGAAAAGGCAGAATTTTGGCAAACCCATGAGGTAGAAAAAGCAGAATTGCATAGAAAACACGCCGCAGAGATAAATAGACTGGCGGCGGAAAACAATAGCTTGGACCTCGACTGGCAACATGCAAGTCGAACCATAGAGGAGATTAAGGCAGAGAAACACACCTTAAATTTAGTACACCAAGACACCATGTCCGCTCTAAAAAAGGCCCAATCGCAGGTAAAGGCATTGGGAAAGGAGCTGGAGCAAACAAAAGACCGAAATAATAAGTTGCAACATGCCGTTGAGATCGCCACAGAAGCGGTGAGAAAAAACAAAGAAGCAGCCAATCATGAGGCATGCAAAAAGGAGATCGCTCTCCTGCAGAATAAGATAGACCGCAAAAATGCTCTCATAGCGGCTGTCTCTCCATCCAGCCTCTATGCTTTTTCATCAGATGAGGAAAGTGAGGATGAGGAGGCAACCAAAGTTAGTGGAACTGCCCCCGCCCTGGTATGTCCGGTAATCACTCGACAGACCACCACCAGACATGGGAACGGCAAGGAGACAGTACAGGTGGTAGAAGGAAATAAAAACAGCTCAGCCCCAGTTCGTCCTGTGGTCACTAAAAAGACCACAGCCAGAAAACAGAATGAAGCTGAATCTGTAAAAGTAGTGAAGGAAACCAGATCTTGGGGAGCAGAGGACATTAAAATGACTGCCAGCTTCCTTGGCCCCTATAACATAGACACCTCAGTGTTGTGGATGGCCAGCGCTAGAATTCACTACAAAGAAGCCTCCTTAACTGAATTAAACCATGTGCTGAGATTATGCGCCTCAGGCCCTGAACTAGACAAAGTAAGAAATGTAATGTATTGCCTGAACCCTTCTAGTGCCACCATCTTAGAATGGATGGCTGAGGTACTATCTTACACGTGGGATGGAGATGATATAAAAGATCTCTACCATCAGACCTTACAAGGTCATGATGAGCATCCAGTGAACTATCTAATAAGGAAGAAATTCCTAGCAGAAGCAGCTAAAGTAGTATTACCCAAAGACAGTGGGGAACCAGATTATGAGAATCAAAATTTCATATCTGATGTGATCAGAGGTCTCAATATACCCACCGTGAAGTGCTATGGCATAACAATCATGGCAAAAACCACCTGGAAAGATCTAGAGGCTAATCTCTACAACGTTGGCAAATTTATGGTAAGAGAGAGTAGAATGAAAGCTGACTATGCAAAAAGGGAAATAGTTCATGAAGACTACACAGCTAGATTAAGTGATTATGAGAAACATGAGCTCCTGAAAGACAAACAAAATCTAACCCACGCTCTCCATGAGGTCAAATGCAGACTGGAGAATGCTTTAAAGCATGCCCAAGTCTCTGAACAAAAGGTTGCTGTTTTAGAAACACAGCTCACTCAAGCACAATTAAATAGAAAAGGCCAGCACCATGCTTACTGGAATCAAGAACAGGATGGGCATGGAAAAGAAAGCCAGAACTGGAAGTTCCAAAACAGTGGCTTTGGTTCCAGCTCTTCCTGCCATCCCCAACTTGCCCCAAAGGTTCCCCTCAACAAGCAGGCTGGTGCTCTTAGGCAGACACAGTCAGCCTCTGGGCAACCCTGGCCTCAGCGGACCCCTCGAGACAAAGTCAGAATGGTAGCTTGGTCCCAGCTTAGAGCCACTGGAGCAGACATGAGGCAGTTTGATAAGCAGCCCACACATGTGCTACTTACTGCCCTTTCAGATGCCATGAAGCCGCCAGGGCACATGGTTCCCAAAGCCCCAGGGTTTGCAGAAAATGGAGCTAGCTTCCCCAAAGCTACTGCTTTGGAAAATTTCCCTAATAAGGAAAGGGTAGGGAAACTTACAACTCCTACTCATGAAAAAGATTTAGAAATCCAACAGCTTGCTGAGAAAAATCAGGAACTTCAGAAAAGGTTAGAAGCTAGGAAAGAAAAGGAAACTGCCAGTCTCCTGCAACATGTCCTGGAATCTTGCAGGGCCACAGAGAGGAGACTGGAAATTCTGGAAGTGCAGGATAAAAGGAAATATGGCGGGGCAAACCCAGCTGTGCAGCCCCAGACTTTTTTCCCCCATGAAAATGAGAAAACAGTCCCTATTTCAGTTCTCTTACCCCAAAATCATGAAGGAAATGTGGTCTCTGAGCCTATGCAGAGTTCCACAATCATGGCACAAGGTATTCATTTTAGAAAGGACTTGCTCCAGACACTCCTACAGGAGCAAGTCTCAGCCCTTCTGGCTAGAAATTTACTGTCTTTATCTCATCCCATTTGGGGAATTTGAAAGCCAGAATTCAGTGGAACTTCAGAGAATGGTAATCCCACATGGGCAGGCAAGGTTCCTTTGTCTCTGAACCTCCCCCCACCCAAAGGAAAATCTAACATCTAGACTTGAATGTCTCTTAAAACAGAGAGATCTGGCTTTATTAGGTTTAAAGGTAACAAGGGCGCCTTTTCCCTTGACTAGATAAGAAAACATACAAGCAATGACTTGGACTACAATTAGACCAGGCCATTTCTCCAGGTGAGGCCTGGAGATCTCCTGGAATCCCAGCAAGGGTTCCAGCCTGCAGAGTTAGTTTTCTCTGCAGGGTAATGGGAGCTTGATGTAATATATATTTAGTTTAACCCTTTAAAGATGCCAGCATCAAGTACCTGAGAAAGAGAGACTGCACTAGTTTTTGTTAATTCAAAACAATTAGAGCAAAATGTAAGAAACTGACTGTTTTAACTTTCAAATTGGCTGAATGAAAATCTGTGAAACTCACAAGTTCATCTTTCTCTCTCTTGCTTATAAAGTCAGAAAATATTTATTGCCTCAGTTCTATGAATTTTAAATGGTATAGCCTCTGAGCTTGTACAGAGTGCCTGCAGATTAGCCCGAATAGAGCTGGCTAAAGTATTGCAAATGCTCAGCACTCTTGCCATCAGGAAGAAATGCTAATTGTTCTCCCTCTTGCTCAATGGAAATCTGTAGCAGTAAAGATCTGATAAGTAACTAAGGCAAAGGAATAGAATTTTAAATGCATTGCCCTGAGAAGTTAAATTTTTGTTTATCTCAGGTCTCCTTAAGGTACAAGCAACTCAGTGTCTTTGAGAGAAAGCCTCATTTTCTTATAGACCTATAACTAGCCAGTGGCAAGAGGAACCACAGTTTTTGTTTGCCACCATTCTTGTAAAGAACTTTTTGTCCCAGTATCTTCCAGTGGATGGCTGGCTAGGAAAGTTTTCTTGCAGAGCCTCAGAAGAGATCAAATTCAGTGTTTGTGATGTAAGAGGTGTTGCCTCTCCTTCTCAAAGGTCACAGCAACACAAGACAGCTAACCTCAAATGGGCAAGTCTGTCATTTAAATTTGAAAGTACAGAAAGGAGAACATCCAGCTGCAGGAGCAGCAACAACTAATGTAGTACTGATTGGCAAATCTCATGCAGACCCTCTTGAAATAAACTCAGCCAAATCCAGCTTGAGTTAAAGAAACTGGAAAGAGTTACAATTTTGAGCCACACCCAGGCAGAAAGCTCATCATTTTCCTCTTCTTCACCTTTCTTTGTAAAAACTTATCAGGATTAGATAAGAGTACTGGCCAGATCCATTGTGTCTGTTTTAGCCTTTTGTTAAGCTAAACTTCATGCAAGAGGGAAGGCATTTTGGTTTGTCTGTTAAAACCTTCCCCTCCTTTCACATCTAGGGGGGGAGGGTGGAAATAGGGTGGAAATACAGTTGAGGTATTTTTGTGCTATTTTGAATTCCCATCTCCTGATTTTGGGTCCAAAAAGATATAATTTCACCAAACTTTTTTTTTAATATTGCAGTCTCTCACAGAGACAGCCTCTTCCCAGCCAGAGAAATACCTGGATGGAAGATGTGCATACTACTTTGTTGTTGTTTTTTTGTAAGGTTGCCAGTCTCCAGGTGGGACCTGGAGGTCTCTCCCAAAATCATAGCCTTTCCCCCAGTACATCGAGGCTAAGCCTCTGGAGGAAATAAGTGTCCAAGGAGACGGACTGCATGCCTTGTGATTTTCAAATTTGATTCAAAATTTCAGGAATCTCCAGCCTGGAGCTGGCATCCCACAGCTCTACTTACAGCCAATCCTTCTCTGCTAGAGAAAATCCCCTGCCTGTAAACTGCCCTAATACTAAGAGTTCTCCTAGATTAGAAGCTTGCTTTCTGTTACTTATTTTTGTTTTACCTTTTAAGTCTCAAAATATTTTTCTAGTGACTGGTACCAACCTCTCCTATACTTAGATTTTGTAGCTTTGATTTTAAGGGAAACGCTTTTAGGAAATTGCTCCTCAAAGTCTATTGGGCAGTCCCAGTGCTTTGCTTTGCAATCTATAGGCCCTTTGCTAAACATTAGAGCTAAGAAAACTTTACCTCACAAAATTTTGGTTCCTACAAGAAGTATAGGACATCTGTACACTTCTTTGGGGTAAAATTACCCTCTCCCTGTGCTTTTTCTCTCTTAAGCCTCAAGAACTAATACTCTGGTTGTTGGCAGAATTCCTGAAAGCTCTTGGTTTCCATTAGAAATCTGGATTCCTCAAATGTGCTTCAACTATTGATATCTTCATTTTCTCTCTGAATGCCATTTGCATCATCAATCTTCCCTTTTAGTTATTTGGTGAAGCTTGAGTTTTAATTTTAATTTAATCCTGTCTGCCTGTGGAAAGAGGTATCCGCATGTTCTTAAAAGGCCCCACCTTGTGGGCTCAATATCTTTGTTTGGTCTTAAGCAATATAATGACCACTGAATGGTTCTGCCTCCACCTATATCTTGTTAGAACTAGACTTTTTCTGAGTGAAAACCCTTTTCTATTTTCCATGTTCTCAAGGAAATGAGCAATAACCTGTCAGATTCTTAATGTAGATTCCTCAGAGTTCATTTCTAATCATGATTTTCTTCTTGCTACTAAATGCCTTTTGTGTTATTGTTGCACCTATCAAGGCTCCCCAAATTAAGTCTTGTTGTATTATGCTCAAATTTTGGTCTACTTGGTATTTCTGACAGCATGTTGCCTTCTAGCAACACATTCTTTGCACTCTGTGTATGCACAGAGGAAAATCATTCTCTGGCACAAGCCTTAAACCTGGAGCATTGTGCCATCATCCTAGTTCTACCTTTTACTCCATGAAAGGTTTCTTCTTCAAGGGATATGCTTTCATGCTTCAAGTCTTTCTTTTGACTTGCTCTTGCAACAACTCAGCATTTTCTCTTGGTGCTACAGATGCCCTGCCCCCATCTTTTCTCTTTTTATGAATTGCTTAATTTGTTTGTCAAGGTGAATTAACCATAATTTGATTTCTAGGATTTGTTTTGTTAAGTTTGCTCATCTTTTCTTTCAATATAGATGTGCAGGGAATCTGGACCTGCAAATCAAGTCTAATGCATGCTCAGTAGTTCTAAGAGTTGTTGATAGTCCTGTTAAGAATTGTTTTATGTATGTGTAACCATTATGTTGCTTTTCAGAATTCTTGTTTTGTTAAGTTTTTGTTGAAATCTGTGCTCACATGTGAGATCATTTTAGCTGAACTAGCCTAGAGAAAAACTGGATTTAGTGGGACCTGATCAGCTCACTTATGTCCAGGTTTTTAATTTCTCTGCTCTAGCTCACCTGCCATTTTGGGTATGATCCCTCTCATATAAAGCTAGCTAGCATTGTTCTATTGAGGCCTCAGTTTTTGTTTTTGCAGTTTTTATATTGTTTTGACAATTTATTATATTCTAAGGCTATAGCAAAAGTTTTCTTTTGTCTCTTCTTTGTGGAACTATTTTCATTATGGGGGACGCCCCAACTATGGTCATTTTCCTGGAGCTCCAACCTTGCGCACAATGTTTTATTTTAAGTTTTATGTTGCAACAAAGTATATTTGGGGTTGTGTTTTCTGAATTGTGTATGTTACTTCCCTTCCTTGACAAGGAAAAAGCCTCCTAAAGTCCTGAATGATTAGTGTAATAGGCAAACTGGCCCAATGCAGGCCCCTAACATGACATATGTAAGCTTGTGACGTAAAAGCTCACTGGTCACCATACTCTGGACAGGAGGACACTTCACTAATAGCTTTTTAAAACTCCTTTCTTCATGGTTGAATGTATGCATTTTTGATCTGCTGTTACTGCTCCCTACTCTGGTACAGAATCATCCCCCATGTGGTCATGTATAAATGTTTTTGGTTCCTTTTTGGTTCTTTCCTCAAAGCCCACTGTTGCTCTATGGACCATCGGTGATACAGGCTGAAAAGCACCATTGCCAAGTCCATGCTGGGTTACAGGAAGAATTCCCTTTTAGCAACAATAAAGACAGATTTCGCTGGGTGCTAGGGGGGGTGGGAAGACTCTTTAGTTCACCCTCCACTAGGACTTTCACATACCCAATAGGTACATGGAAGAAGATCCTCTTCAAACCCCAGTATAAGAAGCTTATCAAGGGGGGGAGAAGAAGAAAAGAAGACTCAAGATTAAGATATGGATTCACTTGTAACCATGAATTCTAGTGTACCTGTGTGTTTTCCTAATCAATTATTGTCATGATTGTGTGTGATTTATGGATCAATTCTTGTTACTTATCTGGTTTAAATAGCAGTAATGATTTTATGAACTCAACTTTTATTTCAATGATTGTAACCCTGTGTTTTAATACTGTATGCCCTACAATGTTGCCAATGCCTGTTATCCCTGCATCGTAGTATTCAAAGGAAGGAACCTTTGGCCTATTGGAATATTTTCCAAATTAATTTTTGAGTAGTTTAGATAGTGGCTCCAACCCTTTTAGATAGACGGTACACCCCGATAGACACCTGAAGCTACGTGGACTCGCCGCCTGTCAACTACAGATATGGACATTGTGTTATTGCAAGACCTCGCCACCAGATGGTGACGTAGGTCTTGAGGGGGGGAACTGTGAGGAAAAGCCCCCTACTTTTCATACATGTGAACATCATGATCACCAGCATGGTTGCCAGGGTGCCTGGAGATTTGACTCTCACACCTCTGCTCTAAGAAGTGGACTTTGCTTACAGTTTCTAAGGCTTATATGGCAGCTTTGCATTCTACATCTCTGAAGAGTGTTAGCCAGAACTACAGGCATGCTCCAGCTGCTCCTTGTGTGCCCAGTCTTGGCCACTGCAGTGGAAGAAGCCAGGCCACCATGTTTCCAGCCTATCTCCATGGACCTAAAGCTAACAACAGCAGAATCCAGCTTGCTTTCCTGACCCAAGCATACCCTACCAGGCTGAACTCATTCCTTCTTAGTGGGAAAGTCACACGTACACACCCTGAGCCTGCAAGCAACTCATTTACCTCATGAATGGATTAATAGCTCCACTGTTGATCCTAATTGCTCAGCAATACCAGAACAATAAATCTTGCCCAGCAGAAGATGAGAAAGAGGAAGGACATCTCCTGCCTCCATCAAGTCTTTTGTCTACACCGGGTGGTACCTAGGCCAGCATTTGATTCCCTATTGTCACCTTCCCAGCTAATCCCATTTAATCTTAAGTATCCAGCCATTTCCATTCTCACCCTAGTCTAATACCTTGGAGCCGCCCCAGGCAGCATCGCAGCTTGGAAATTTCCAGCTTCACCAGACTAAGGTGAAGTTCATTGGTCAAAACTGGCATCCAATTAGGTGTCAGCAAGGGATGTCCAGCCTTCTTGGTCATCGCAGAACCTCCCATCTCTCCTCCCTTGGACCTCCCAGTCCCTAAGGGTCTGAGGAAGCCTATTTAACCTCTGACCCAACTCCACTCATGTGTGCCTTCTATTCAGCAACCCACCTTCCGCTGTCTAGATCCATCCCCAATTCTGGCCACAGTTTTGGGTCCATTTCCCCTGTCCTCTCATGTCGCCATTGGAACCTTCCTGGAAGAACTACGATGGTAAATATCGCCCTGTATGTCTACCCTGATATGTGTCCCTATCAATCTATCTATTTTTCCTAGACCTGTATGAATGTGTGAATGTTTTGTATTTTACCTTGTGTGAAAGAACTACTATTCTAAATAAATTACAATTGGTTTTTACTAAATTAGAGTCCTTTATTGAGCATTGACCATCTGAACGGTTGAGCCTCATATACACAGATAACAAAGATTCCTTTTTGGGGCTAGCTGTCTCTCAGTCTAATTCCCCAAGTTATCTTGAGAGCAGTTTCCCTAACATTGAACTAGGTGAATACCTGGGATGATGTCTACTTCTACCAAGGATGCACAGAGTGAAAGCTTCTGGGGCAACAGAAAACAGAAAACTTCCTCTATATATCAACCTTTCAGGTACTTGAAGATGGTGATCATATCGCATCTGAGTCGTCTTCTGTTAAGGCTAAACATATTCAGTTGCTCCAGCTTTTATTCATAGGACCTGGTCTCCAGACCCCTCACCATCTTCATTGCCCTCCTTTGGACATGTTCCAACTTGTCTATATCCTTCTTAAATTAGGGTGCCCAAAACTGAACACAATACTCCAGGTGAGGTCTAACGAGAGCACAGTAAAGTGATACCATCAATTCATGTGATCTGGACACTATACTTCTGTTGAAATAGCCCAAAAGCACATTTGTCTTTTTAGCCGCCACATCACACTACTGACTCATGTTCAGTGCATGGTTCACTAAGACATCTAGATCTTTTTCGCATATACTACTGTCAATACTAGTCTCCCCCATTCTATAATGATGCATTGGAGTTTTCCTACCTAAATGCAGAACTTTACATTTATCCCCAGTAAAATTATTTTTATTTTTTTAGCCCAGTTTTCTAGCCTGTCACAATCATCCTGTATCCTCACTCTGTCTTCTATTGTATTTGCTACCCCTCCCAATTTAGTATCATCTGCAAATTTAATAAGCATTCCCTCCAAATCATTTATAAAGCTGTTGAACAAAACAGGCCCCAGGACAGATCCTTGAGGTACTGCATTTGTCACTCCTCTCCAAGAGGATGAGGAACCATTCACAAGCACACTTTGAGTGTCAGCCAGTTACAGATCCACCTAATGGTAACAGGATCCAAACCACATTTTAGCAACTTGTTAAAAAGAATTGTATATGAAACCTTAACAAAAGCCTTACTGAAATCAAGATGAATGATTCTACAGCATTCCCTTTATCCAGCAAGGTAGTAACTTTCTTATTCTGACATGACTTATTCTTGAAAAACCCATGCTGGCTCTTAGTAACATAGCCATCTTTTCTGAATATTCAAGGACTGACTGGTGATTTGTTCCAAAATTTTTCCAGGTATAGACATCAAGTTGGTAGTTATCTGGATCCTCCTTTCTCCCCTTCTTGAAGATGGGGACAACATTTGTCTTTCTCCAGTCTTCTGACACCTTACCTGTTCTCCAAGAATTCTCAAAAATAATGGATAGAGGCTCAGAAATGACAGCTGCAAGTTCTTTCAGACCCTTGGATGTGGTTCATCTGGCCCCAAGGACTTAGTTTAATTTAAAGAAACTAGGTGTTTATGTAGTCCCTGTATGCTGATCCTAGGCTGCAACTCCTTTCTCTCATTATATGTTCTGGTTTTGCCATGTTGAGCAGTTCTGCCTTTCTTCATTATCTGTTAAAATTCCACTTTTCTGCCCCCACAATTGGCCTACCATACCCGTGTTCTTTTTCTTACGTTGAACATAAGAAAATAACTCCCCCTTTTTGTTGTTTTTAGCATTTTTCGCTAACCTAAGCTCATACTGAGCTTTAGCTCTCCTAACTCTTTCTCTACAAGCACTGGTTATTTGTTTATATTCATCCTTGGTTATAAGACCCACCTTTCATTTCCTAAATTAGTCTTTATAAAAATTGCTCAACTCTTTAGAGAGCTGTTTTCACTTCTTTAGGCTCCTTCCATTTTTCCTTCTCATAGGAATCATTTGTGATTGTGCCTTCAATATTTCACTTTAAAAAAACCTCCCACTCCTCTGCAGCTCCCTTCTTCTTAAGTATTTCTGACCATGGGATTTTACCCAGCATCTTTCTAAGTTTGTCAAAATTTGCTTTCTTGAAGTCCTACCTATATGTCTATGTACAGCTTTCCCTTCTGTAAAACTGTAAATTTCAAAATCTCATAGTTACTACTACCCAGGGTTCCCACTACTTTCTTTTCATCAACCAGTTCTTCCCTGTTGGTGAGAATGAAGTCCATGATAGTAGATCCCTTTGTTTCCTTCTACACTTTCTGGAAAATGAAGTTGTCAACAAGACAAGTCAGGAATTTATTTGACCTTTCATTTTTAGCAGAGTTGGACTTCAAACAGATGTCCATATAACTGAAATCTCCCATTACCAATGTGCCCATTCTCTTTGAGAACTTTGCAATCTGTTGTGGCAGTATCTCATCTGTCTGGCTTGGTGGTCTATAGCAGACCCTGGCCATAGTATCACTATTATTTCTTACTCCTTTTATTTTTACCCAGAGACTCTCAGCTGAACTGCCATGCTCAGATTCATGAATTTCCTCATAAGCATATACCTCTTTCACATATAATGCTATGCCTCCACCCTTCCTTATTTGTCTGTCCCTTTTAAATAAGTTGTACCCCTCAATCCTAATATTCCAATTGTGTTTAAAGGTATTTAAAAATTAAGTATCTTCCCTTCATTGGGGAATGGTGGGGCAGGGGACACACGACTCCACTAGTAGCTGAGCCCCAATAAGAGCCAAATAATATCCGCTTTTATTTGGAGGCAACTAGTTCAGTAGCTGAATATAGGTCTCTGATACTGATAAGGATTTTTTTTGGGAGGGGGGGGTATTTATTCAGCTCAGTATATACCAAGTGCACACCCCTAAGAGAAATGACAAGAGGTAGGTTGAACTGCAAGAGATAAACATTCAATAAACCCAAAATATTAGAGAATGCTCCACAGCTCCCCCAGGGTACAAGTGAACTAAAGAAGCCTCCTGAAGCCCGCTGCATCGCAGCGTGGCTGAAGGGGAAGTTTTGCCCCCCCTTGGAGGGAGAGCGGAATCTTCGGCGCGCTTTTGAGCGTGTCCTGAGGGGGTGGGGCTTCAGCACTGTTGCTGAAGCCCCGCTCGACGCCGCGGCAGTCTCCCGGCGTTTTCGGATGGCTCGGAGCTTGTGTGCGAGCTCCTGACGCGTCGGGGCTGTCTGGGCTGTTTGTGGAGCGTCGGGTGGATCGACTAGAGCTGAGAGCATCGAGGGAGCATTCTTCCTTTAAACAGTTTGATTACCAGAGCTTGCTGTGTGCCCTGGGGATAGTTTGTCTTGTGGGCTGTTGTTGGGTGTTCTGCTGGGTTGGTTTTTTTTTTTTCACAGGGGCTAAAGGAACTTCGCCTTTTGGGGGTAAAGGGGCAGTTCATTGGGATCCCCCCCACCCTCTTTTCTTACTGGCTAGCAGACTAGCCCAGTTTTGGCAGCTAAGCAGGGGCAGCCCTGGTTAGCACTTTGAGGGGAGAAAAGGAAAGGTCCCCTGTGCAAGCACCAGTCGTTTTTGACTATAGGAACATCGCCTTTTGGTGGTAAAGAGCAGTCCATTGGGATCCCCCCCCCCCTCTTTTCTTACTGGCTAACAGACTAGCCCAGTTTTGGATGCTAGGCAGGGTCAGCCCTGGTTAACACTTGGAGGGGAGGAAAGGAAAGGTCCCCTGTGCAAGCACCAGTCGTTTTTGACTCTGAGCTGACGTTGCTTTCTCAACGTTTTCACAGCAGACTTTTTCAGGTGTCTTACTCAGCACTGTGGTGCTGTCAGGGGACGGGGTGGCCATTTGACCAAGACTGGGGGGAACAGCAGGGCTGGGCGGCCGTTTTGAGATGCTTAAGTTCAGGGGTGCTGGTAAGAGTACTTCTCCCTGAGGCTGGGTAGCCATTATTAGCTCTGCTTCTTCTCCCTCAAGCCGTGTGCTTGGGGCGGCCATTTTGAGGTGCTGTACTTCTCCCTGGTGCTTGGGGGCCATTTTGGCCTTGCTTCTTCTTCATCACACCCTTGCTCTTGGGGCGGCCATTTTACGAGGTGTTTAGGCGGCGGCCATTTTAGAGTTCACTGTTGTGGTGGCCATTTTTAGGGCTGTTTTCCCCCTTTTATTCCTTTGCTGGTCTCAGGCTTGGCTAAGCTGGGGGGGGGTGGCCATTTTGAGGGCTGTTTTCCCCCTTTATTCCTTTGCTGGCCTCAGGCTTGGCTAAGCCAGTTAATGAAAGTCTGCTGTTTGCTGTGCTCTTTAGCGAACATGTCGGGTCGCAAAGGCAGTGGAAAATCAAAAGGGAAACCGCCTGCCCCTAAGGCGCCTAAGTTCCTGGCCGGAGGAGCAGAGTTCTCATCTGCGGGCACAGTTATGTGTTTTGGGCGGCACATCTAGCTCAGAGAACTGCTGTTGGCTCTCAGCTGGGGCTCAGCAAATGTGTCACGATAGAATGGAGGGGGCGCCGGGGTCTTCAGTGGCCTGGCTTGCTCCCCCTTTTTGTTTCATGAGTCTGGGGGCCCTCCTCCGCAGGTATTGATTTTTCACCTGGGAGGGAATGATCTCGGGCTGATTAAGGGCAAGGCATTGATCTGACAGGCCCGAGACGATTTCAGGTACATAAGGAACAGATGGCCTGGTACCATTATAGTTTGGTCGGCCATGATTCCGCGCTTGGTGTGGCGCAGTGCCTGGGGGTTTATGGCACCATCCGGATATTTCTAAGGAATGTCCTGACCTCTACAGAGGGGATGGTGTGCATCTCTCGGAAAAGGGTAATGTGCTTTTTCTGAGAGATTTGCGGCAAGGGCTTTTGTTGGTTTTGGGTCTTTTGGGGGGTGCTAAGCCCTAAGTAGAGACTTGGCCTTAGTTGTGGCAGGTTCTACGGGGTTTATGGCACCATGCGGCCTGGGGAGGACCGGTTAGCCTCCCCCTTTTGGGGAGTTAGGGGTCTGTCAGGATCAACCTTGGGTGTGGCTCGAGGTTTGTGAATGCAGACTGTCCTGGAGACTCGATTGGATGGGTGCCTTTCGCTGAGACTCGCGTCTGGTGTTTGGGCCCTCCGGTGCGAGCCTCCCTGCTGGGCCTGCCTAACGGGAGCTGTGGCTCACAGCTCCGGCTGGGGGGCCGGGTCTCTCGCCTGCTGAAAAAGGCAGGGGAGCGGTCTGAGGAGACCCCTGGCCCTGACCTGGCCGCAGTTCGGTTGCCCTTGCCGTTGCTAGTTATTTTAATAAAAGTGGCCCATATTTTCACCAATTTAATTGTGTCCGTCTCTTCATTCTGACTTGGGGGGCAAAGAAGCCTCCTGAAGCCCGCTGCATCGCAGCGTGGCTGAAGGGGAAGTTTTGCCCCCCCTTGGAGGGAGAGCGGAATCTTCGGCGCACTTTTGAGCGCGTCCTGAGGGGGCGGGGCTTCAGCGCTGTTGCTGAAGCCCCGCTCGACGCTGCGGCAGTCTCCCGGTGTTTTCGGCCCGCCCGCCCTGTTTGTTATGCAGGCAATTGCTGGTCGCTTCTGTTTGGAAGGGCCGGGTAGGAATTTTTTCACTCCCCGGCAATTTGGCATGTGACTGGGGGGTGTTTTTTGCCTACCTTGCATAGCATTTCAGTGGATTGAGGAATTGGCTTAGGGTTGGTGCCTTGGTAGAGTTTGGTCACTTTTTAGGGCAGGTTCTACGGGGTTTATGGCACCATGTGGCCTGGGGAGGACCGGTTAGCCTCCCCCTTTTGGGGAGTTAGGGGTCTGTCAGGATCAACCTTGGGTGTGGCTCGAGGTTTGTGAATGCAGACTGTCCTGGAGACTCGATTGGATGGGTGCCTTTCGCTGAGACTCGCGTCTGGTGTTTGGGCCCTCCGGTGCGAGCCTCCCTGCTGGGCCTGCCTAACGGGAGCTGTGGCTCACAGCTCCAGCTGGGGGGCCGGGTCTCTCGCTAGCTGAAAAAGTCTGAGGAGACCCCTGGCCCTGACCTGGCCGCAGTTCGGTTGCCCTTGCCGTTGCTAGTTATTTTAATAAAAGTGGCCCATATTTTCACCAATTTAATTGTGTCCATCTCTTCATTCCGACTTGGGGGGCAAAGTAAACTTTAAGCAGTATTTACAGTAACTAGATCCTTAGCAGGCTGTTGCATCTCCAGCTTCCCCAATTTGTAAAAACAGGGAGAAAAGCCAGTCACAGGAATTCCCCTCTCAGAAGGTCCTGCTAAAAACAGAGAGAACTTTCAATAGCATATGGGTAGCCCAATCCTGACTTCCATGGCAGCTGGCCATGGTGTAACTAAGGTGCCGCTCGTCGACACCCTAAGGGTTTTGGCATGCTCAGATGTGGGGGCAGGGGAGAGAAGCAACGTAGGTCACCACATGTCAGGCCATCACCATGGCAACTCTGCTGGAGTGCAGACTCCCGGTGTGCAGGTGAGGCAGACACAGTAGGAGGGGAGGGACAGCCCAGGCCCCCCAGATTGGCCAGAGCTGGCACAGGTGCCATGGCACATGACAGTTGGGAGTGGGAAGAGGCAGCCCTGGAGAGGCTGATCACCTTTCCCACTCCGCCCCCAGACAGGGAACTGAGCCAATCATGGGCAGATAGTCAAAGGCAAAGGAGAGAAGTCCCACCAACACAGAAAAGGGACAGGAGTGAGGCTGGGCATGCGTGCATGCAAGAGAGAGAGAAACCTGGCTCACTGCCAAGGTGGGTGGGGGGGAAAGAAGAGGAAGTGCAAAACTGCAGGATTGGCCATTCCCATGGCAGCGCCCACCAACTGTCAGAGACTCGTGGCAATGACAAGCAGGCAAGGGGAGTCATGTGCTCTCCCCACGAGCCATAAACAAATAGGGAAAACATAGTGCAGGAGTCTGCAATCAGGGAAACCAGGCAAAATGTGTGTATTGGAATGAGCAGACAGAGTCTCAGCATGCCACCAAGTCCCACAGGGGAGCCCACCCCGGCATGGAGACAGAGTCTCACTCTGATGCCCCCACTGCTTATGGGGAACCCCTCCCTCAGTGGCAGCAGGATACAGAGTGTGAGGCACCAGCCAGGTGCCCATTGCATTTCCCCCCCCTCCTCTCTGCTGTGTGCCATGGGACAAGGGGGGGGAAGTCTCTCTGGCTACCCTGTCCAGCCTTTCGCAGATGTGGCTCATAGTTTAGCCCCTTCCCCAAGAAACAAGCGAGCCCACCCTCCAAGGCATTCCCTTGGGGAGCCCATGGACAGAGTGGCAGAGGGGAGGGGGAAGAGCACAAAAAACGTGCAGCAGATACCAAGCAGGAGATACAAAGTGGGGCACAGTTCAGACTTTATTGTGCTGGAACTAAGTGCAATGGTATTCCAGGTACAACTTGGACAGTCTCGCAAGGGGCAGGGCTCCACTCAGAGTGGCGGGTAGGAACAGCTGACCAAGCAGAGGGGGGGGGGGGTTGGAGCGCCACACATGGAAGCCTCTGTATTGAATTCCCATTGCAAAACAGAGAGATCAAGAGCACCTGAAGGGGCAGCAGCTGGAGCAGGAGGCTGTGTTTCAGCTGGGGACTCTCTTAAAGGGACAGTCTCTGACCCACCTCCCCACAGGTAGCTGAGTCAGAGGACAGATCAAAGGAAGGGGGCTGGCAGCAGCATGGGGGGGGGCAGCAGCCCTGCTTGAGCTTGCTACTTAGTCCAAGTGCCCGAGATGCTGTCACACCACCTGGCCTCGAGTGAGGGAGGAGGAGATTGGGGGTGCACAGTTGCACTTACCCAGCCATGGGCAACCATCCTTGTGCACTGAGCCTCTGGAGGTCGGATACCTGTTGAGACCTGGAAACGAGAGCAGTTAGCCCCAGGGGAGAGATCTCGCCCTCCTCCTCGCAAGTCAAAGAGCTCACCCTCTACTGTCTAAGGGCCCTTGCTGTGCAGTGTCCACCACCAAAGTGCCCCAAAGTCCGCACATCAGGGAGTTCCCTGGCAGAGTCCCATGCTGTGTGCCCTACCCTACCTAAAGAGTTGTGCGGGTCAGGACGGAAGGCTTTGTAGGAGGGGGGGCTGTGATTGGGTGCTGCAGAGGGGGCTTATCCCACCAAGGGTGTGTGGGGATTGGTGTGCCATTTAGTCGGCTCCCAAAGGGGTTTCGAGGCTGCGCTGGGAGTGGCAGCAAACTTTGGTTTTGGGATCCATGGGTCTCTATGAGATACACCTGCATTCTCGTTGTCATAACTTTGCGCCTCTTGTGAGGGCATTCCCCAGCTAAAAGATCTTAGGGAGCTGACTAATGGTGGCCATGCCCTGGGACTGCCCCCTTGTATGCTGAAGTAGCAGTGTGCACCCCAGTTCCACCGCTGGCTGGGCATGGCACTGCTCTGCCAGCAACCACGGGCGGGTGTACACTGAGGAGAATATAGAGTGGCGCAAGTCCCATTTGCACCGGAGGGGAGGGAGTTAGAATGGTGCAACTCGCATTTCCACCAGCATAGCAGTTAGTTTGCTCCCAAAACACTTTCAGCCCTCACCCCTTAGAATTGTGCTGTTAATCATCTGTTGGTTCAGTTCACAATTTCTCTGCAAACTGTAATCAGCATAGTCAAATGTTGGAGAATCTGTTCATTTGTATTAAAACATTTCACATACATTTAATTGTGCAAAAAACCCTAATTGTGCATTACCTAGCTTTTTACTACTACTAGGTAATTGTGCATTACTTAGCTTTTTACTACTACTACTCCCTCTCACTAGCATTTTTAAGTACAGGTAGCATATTAATTGCTGTTAATGACTGATAGGTGTTAGTTTAGTCCCTTATGGTGGCCTGATGTAGTGCTTATTAATAACAAAGGAAAGCAATTTGTCCAGATCTGAACCACTTCACACATGCACATACTCCTACTGCCTCATGGGAATAGCAGTTTCTGCTATACTTCCTTCCGGTAGGTCATATAAATGGAAAAGAGGGGGAAATTGTGAATGATCTGCACTTGAAAATTGAGTAACTTTAATGACTCTGGGGGATATGTGCTTGCACTAGTTATAAAGGAAGTTTTCTCCTCCAACTACACAGGTGCAAAAAGTACAGCACACTAAAAAAAACATAAGCTAGAAATGAGAGTTATTTTACAAGGCATGACTTGCTCATGACCCTGAAGCATACAGAGTAATATATTCAGGCAAATGTATAGCGGCATCTACCTGGAGAGCTGTCCGGCTGAATGCCAGAAACTGCACAGGCACAAATGACACTACATGATACCAGCTTCAGACTTTGAGTAAAGTGTTGAAGTAAGTTGATGAGGGGCTTAGCTCACCTCTAAACAACCAGTTTGTCCACAGTAAATTCAAATATTGACCATAATTTTTTTTAAATGCTTAAAATCCTTGGTTCTCACTTCTCTTTGCCCTCTCCTCTTCCCATCCTCAGGGCCAAAGTAGACATGACAATGTTCACAAGTTAACCCATAGATGCCACTGCCATTTTAATGTGATTTTAAAATGGTGGCAGGGCTTGACCGATGCACCCCACATTGCTGTTTTGGCACTTGAAAAGGTGGGGGGGAGGGACAAGAGCACCTCATCCTGTCATGAGGAGGGCTCAATCTCTTTGTGACATTTTTAATTGCTTCAAAATGGCCATGGATCAGAAACATGGACACCATCATGTCTAGGTTGGCCCTCTCACCACAGTAACACACAACAGCCCAAGCAAGACAAAAAAAGGAAGGAAGGCAGGAAGGTCAGATGGAAAATAAAGAAATCCAAAATTTCTAACTCTCTTCCTTTTGTCATTCCTTAGAGCAAGGAATAGGAACATAACTCAGTGGGAAAGCACGTATGCATGCAGACTCAATCTTTGGCATCACAAGGTAAACAACAGCAGATACTGGCTGAGACTATGAGAAACTGCTGCCAGTCAGAATAGACAATACTGAACTGGATGAACTACTGGTCTAATTCCAACTTCACATGTTCAATATGCAGGGAGGAGCAATACTGGTCCAGTTCACTCCAATTGAATATTTCTTTTCCTACATGTCACAATAGAGAAATACACATATCATCTAATTTGGGAATATCTGAAATGGTTTATGTTAGCTCTCTCTTTTACAAAAGAAATTCTTCAGGCTACAGAAGCCTATTACGCACAGGTGTTTTCTCTCCCTTTCATTGTGCATGTCTGTCAGGATATCTTTGTCATTCTGCATTGATTTTCCTCCAACACTCAGTTCTCTTTCTGGTCACTGTTTCCCTGAGTTTTCTGAGAATGCTTTTGTGCCATTTTTCCCCTTGTTTCACTTCCAAGCCAAAGGTACAGATTCCCTCGGATTACCTCTGCATTTTTGCTGTCCCTCAAAGGTCACTCCCTGCCCACATTAAGGTCATTTTGCTCACTCTGCATTTTCCACCATCCCTTCCCCTTCATTGGTGTACAAGTTCCATTTCCACCTCATTTTAATTTTTTAAAATTTTCTTTACAAGTGGCATGAGTCTAGTGATATAATGAGACTATTGCTAGTCTTGGATCACTGAATAAAAATTCAAACAATGGTGAGGGGGAGTTTAAAAGAAGCTGCATGAGGTTTAGTTCCTTGCTGGTATTGACTTAAAGGGGGATCAGAGTGGAGGTAAACCGTCCTTAGTGTGAAAAGAAAAGAAAAGAAAAAGGATTTCAATGCTGAATGCAAACAAAATAAAGGAGGTGGATCATCAGTGCAGAATGAAATTGACATGAGATGCAGAGAGAGAGAGACTTGAATGGGAAGGCTCAAGCTCTGAAAACATTTTTCCCTTTAATGCTTTAGTGAGCAAAGTTTTTTGGGGGAACCATTTTGACAGTCTCTGAAAGCCTAACATTAAAATGGTGGCTGATCCACATGGACCTTCTTCAAACTGCCAAACTTAAGAATCTTTTGGGATTGATCCATTTGGAGGAAGAGTGCAATCCACAAAGGACAGGCTAACTGCCAAGATCATGACCAGCATGCAGGATTAACGGAGATAATTACAAAGAGAAAACCACACAAATTTGCAAGGAAGGACAGGAAATTAGCATGACTATGCACTGTACTAGGGCATCAGCAAAAATGCCCCCCATTTTCAATTTAGTGATGCAAGACTAAAAAAGCTCTCCAGAGCCTCTACCAGAGGACTCGTCCCCCATACAAATTGCAGCCCTGTGCAAAGCATGGTGGAGTTGAAGCTGACTTTGCACAGGCACACACACATTGCCAGCGATCACAGCTTGCAGTGCCAATGCCAGTAGGTTCTGCTATGCATTCTGTACACTCAACATATTCCTCTATATTACGAGATTGTGTGACTCTTTCCCATTTTTCACAGTGGCTGATAACACAGCAGAGAATCCCCTAGTACAATATGGTTTAGTTTATCTGATTTGCAGCTGCTTGTCAGTTTTAGAAAAAGTTTGGTAAGTTTCAACAGCGGGTTCCTATCATTGCCTGAGTTCCTTTCTGTTCTCTTTTATTCAGTGAACTAATGCTAAAATGCATGTGCAAAACCTGAACCACAAGAATTTAAGTGGAAGGTGCTTGCTAGATGCTACTGCATCACTGCTATAGGGCAACTGAGTATTTTATTTTTTTAAAAAACTTTTGATGTCACCTCCTACAAGTCACAAGTGACATTACATCCCAATTTAGAAAAAGTGTTGTTGTTTTTTAAAAAAAAAAAAAAAGCTGCAGAATAAATACACTGGAGGAAGAATTGTGCATAAAATGGGCACAGAACCTGAAATCAAGATTAAAAATTTACCACTCTGGAAATCTGTAGTTAGATGTATGCACACAGTGGGTCAGAGGTGCTACAAATTAGTTTTACCTACTATGCATACCTGTATTAAAAACAAGACAAAAATTGCCCTTATTTTAAAACTTTTAGGAACTTCCTGGAGTAAATATATTGAAATAGACATTTGGTTTACTCAGTGATTTTATGCACTGTGTATTTTTGGGATGAAGTATATTCTGTATTATAGTCCAGTGCAAAACTCTGCACTCGTAATTAGTTGAACTATATATTAAACTGCATATAACTGTATAATTCACATTGAATCATACTATCCTAAGTTCACTGTAAGTCTTTCTGCAAAACACATATGACTTAGCATTCTCATATTATGCAATCATACTTGTTCTCTACCTGGCCTTCCACCCTGGGCTATCAAAGAGATATACAGTGTATATTTTGTATCTTTGCGTTAGGGTTGCCAGCCTACATGTGGGGGCTGGAGATCTGCAGGATTCCTTATATTATGGCAAGAATTTCCCTATCTGGAGACATGATTGCTGCACAGGGTTGACTCTGTGGCATGATTCCCCACTGAATTTCCTCCCCTCTCCAAATCTTCCCCTCCACAGGCTCCACCTCCAAATCTCCAGGTATTTCCAAAACAGCACTCGGCAACACTATACACACACACAAGTGGGGACCCATAAGAACTTATGAGGGGCAGGCCTTGAATTCCACAGGAGCTCACAGGAGCACAGCTCTTGAACCTTTCTGAGGGTTCCCTCTCTTCCTCCCCACCTGCCTACCTTCTCCATTGAATAGTAGATGCAGCTGCATTACAATCCCTAGATGAGCTCCACCACCTATTTTTCTAAAATATGACCCCTGAGAGGGGCACCTCATTTTCCCTTCCCATACTATTTTTCTTCCCCTTCTCTGAAAGCACTTATAGCCTCTCTACTTTCCCTGCTTCCTTTTCTCCTTCTGACCCACCAGCCACATTATCTTTATCTGTTCCATGGCTTCAGCTTTCCCTCATTCCCTTCCCGTGGCAGCCTCTCACTGGAAAACCTCTGCTTGATTCCAGAAGCAGGGCTGGGGCTAGACCAGTTTTATGGTGGAGAGACCACACAATTACTGGCAGGGGCACCTCACTTTCCCTGTATCCCATTCCCCACACTATTTTTAATTTCCCTATTCCTTGCAACCCCATATATCACCTTTTTTCCCTTCTTTCTCTCCTTCCCATCCACCAACCAACCTACCTTTTATCTGCCCCCATCTTCAGCTATATTTAATATTTGTTTACTTCTTTTACACCCCAGCTTTCTCCACAACAGGACCAAAGAGTTAACATCATTCTCTTCATCTCCATCTTATCCTCACAACAACCCTGAACATAGTCTGAAACTCTAATACACCACACTGGCTTTTGTGGGGTAGCAGCTGGGCCTGGATGAGTCATACAAGTAGAGATGCCAGCCTCCAGATAGGACCTAGGGACCACCCAGATTTATAGCTTATCTTCAAACTACAGAGACCAGTTTCCCTGAGGAAAACGGATGTTTTGAAGAGTGGATTCTATGGCTTTGTACCTTGCTGAGGTCCCTGTCCTTTCCAGGCTCCAGTCCCAAATTGTTTAAGAAAAAGCACAAGCTTTTAAGAATGAATTTAGGTGCAAAGATCCTTAAATGACCCAGCAAATCACTGACTGCTGTATTTGGCTTTGTGTATGTCAGTGTCCACAAACATTCCCTTACAGATACCTGTGGTCACATCATTAACATGTCCAAGTGTAAAGCTGCTTCTGTTTTAAATGCTAATTATTTCTATATTTCCTCAACTGAATCCTAGATCTGTTCTATATCTGTAAAAGAATGAGGTAACACAGAGCTTAGACTTTATCATAATAGACTTTATCACTTCATGTAAAGGGAAGGGATTATTGTTAAACATTCCCCTATTTTCAGTGCAAAACTCGCACAATATGCAATAATAAATCCTCTGTGATTTGCCTTTCTTGGGGGAGCAGGGGATTTTTACATGAGTGATATTGACCATTTCTCCCTGACACAGCCCATTCTATCATGTGATTTTACTGCTTCTGTAGACCAGATCCTAGTTTCAGAGTTGCAATAAAAATATATACATCTTGGTACCACAAGTGCCATTTATATTCCTCTTCAAGAACAGCATTGCAGTTGTGACGATGGTCTGTTCCATTCATTTCAATGGAAGGAAGAAATCCATGAGTATTGAATGAACATGGATATACTTTAAGATAGTTTCACAGGGTAGCCATGTTGGTTTGTGGTAAAACAGTTAGATTTGCATCCAGTAGCACCTTAGAAACAAACTCCTGTCTTTGAGGTGCTACTGGACTCAAATCTAAATGCAGGTATACAAGATCTGCAGGCTACATTGAATCTAACTGGGCATCCTTTGCAGTTCTGGAAATTCTATCTGAGCACTGGAACTTCCATAAGGATTCCCTATATTGTGGCAAGAGTATTTCAGTGAGGTATGGGGAATATTTTGGTGAGGTATGTCACTATTCCCTGGCTGTTTCAAGCAATTTTACATAGAAAAGAAGCTTGAACTGTGATTTTTAAATAGGCACTGCTTCAGTCTCTGAATGCTGCTCTTCATGTTTTAATCACATCTGCTACATAGATGTGACTATGAATAATTAATGATGCCTTCAACATTACACTCATAGATTATGGTGGAGGCAGTGACTATGCACCGTCTCGAACAGCAGAAGCTATTTAGGAAACTGTTATCCACTTTCCCTTTATATTTGCCATGCAATCACTTATTGCTTAAAAGGGTAAATCTTTCATAGCTTTAATTAAAGCATTTAATATAATTTACACTGATGCTCTATGTGCTCAGGGTCTGTCAAAATTGATGCTTTAATAACATGTCATTCCCTTTTTTCCCCTCCTCTCCCGACTGGCCTGAAATCTGTTAAAATTACCACTAATCTAATTGGGAACAAAGTTGTCAAATGCACGCAGCTCTGACAGTTTGTCTTTCTGCAAACTGCCAACAGATTGCAAGTTACGCATGTGTTGCGCAGATGGGTAAGTTAAAAGGAACATACCCCCCAAAAAAGCAATTTATTAAATCACCTGGAACCAGCAGCTCCATTCCAAAAATAGTGAGAATGAAATATAGCAGGAGCTACAAGAGTTGGCACTGGAATATGCCAGAAGGTACCAGTTACAAAACAAGATAAACATTTTGAGAAGCCTCAGCTGTGTAGCAGAATAATGAGGAGTTATTTAACCCGATCTGGATTACCAGTAGAAATTAATTTAGAGTGTAAAATTTTTGTTAGAGATGAAACAAAGATTTTAATCCCCATTTTAACCCTTTCAAAGCACTGGCATGCTCTCTAATTCTCTTCCCTTACCCACCTCTTCCGCAATCTCCCTACATACCTTTTTAAAATCATCTAACGTAGAGCATTGGAAGAACCATACATATGGCATCCTCTCCTACAGATATTTAGCACATAATCTCTTTCCTGTGCTCAACCTCTATTTCAGAAAAAGAGATTGGATCCAACTTCATGGTTGAGAACTAACAATAATATGCCAGCAGTTTACTTTCAAGCCCTAACAGATCAATTTGGAATTTTAATCTTAAAATGAAACTTCAGTTCAAGGTTGAACAGATGTTGTAAAAACTTCAAATTTTTTGTATCTCAATTATCCAAATATCATGACTGTCCGAATTTCTTGGGTGTCCTTCTTTTGTAATCCAAAGTCAACACAGCCCTAAACTTTCTACATAGTCAAAGGAATATCTGGATAAAAGAAGCCGTTAGAATTCTGTGATAGAATTCAGCTGTGAAATCAGTTGTCAGTATCTGGATTGAGCCCACGAATATCCGATGCAATAAGAACAGTACCTTTGTAGAGATGTCTGAGAATGCCTTTCTTTTACCAGCATAGCTTCTTTCAGCCCACCATCAATTGCTCACCATCAATTAGCAATTAAAGCATGTGCTGATATTTGAAACACAGCATGCATTAGTGGTGAGTGACTTTGAGCCTTGCCATGCTCATCTTTTACTTCCCAATTAGTTTACCTAGATTTTTTTTCCTCGGGTGGACCTATATGACCAAAAGTAACACCTGCTGGTATTGAGTAATTGTGGGTAGATAACTATTTCATTCACATTTTGTAGAAAGGTGGTCCCCTTTTTTTGAATACGTCAACAATTATGCAATAAAGGAAAGTGAAATATATATTAACTTCTCATTTTATTGATAGCTATGGTTTTCTGTAATCATCTTTGCAGTTCATTACACAATGTTGCATTTAATCATTGTATTTTGTATCTTGTATGATGTTGATAAATTACATGATAAATAAAAAGTTATATTAAAAAGGTAAGACCTGCTGCAAGAAAAAAAATCTGAGTTAGAAGTCCTGCTTCTTAACTGGGAAGAAGTGGTTTTGGGGAGAAAAGTGAGAGTAGGCAAAGGGTTTGGTTCCCATTCCTGCCCAACTTTATAGGGATTTGACATTATCCATATCAAACCCTGACACCAACAGGTCCAGTTACTGCCCAAGGGTAAAACCACAGGAAATTTGGTATTCAGGTTTCAGTCATGTTTCTCCTTCACAGGCCTCAGATTCAGTGGGAGCTCACAGGAGCACAGCTCCTGAACCTTTCTCAGCGTTCCACCTCCTCCTTCTGAGAGTTCCACCTCCTTGTCCATTGAATAGTACGTGAGCTGCATAACAATCCCTGGATGAGCTCCACCACCTATTTTTCTATAAAATGACCACTGCTCCTTCACAGCAGTTAAGGAGTTACAGACAGCCTTGGACTTTGAACCTTGGTGAAAGGGAAGGGGTTCCTATCCTTGATTTTAAACAATCCTCTAGAAAGATATCGGCACCACAGAGTCAAAGAAGCAAAGAACTGTTCCAGGAGGCAGTTTGTGACTGAAGAAGTAGCACCTGGGTAAAAGGTTAAACCATCCCATTTTCCTGCACTGCAGTCCTGATGAAAAATGGGGTCTCCCATGTTTACTTGGAAAGGATAAAATCTGTGGCAGGTCCTATCAGGTCAGGGGATGGTGAAATAATAGGAACATAAATGGCTAAGAAAGAAGTAGGGTACAAAGCCAAAAGCAGAGGGATGAGAGAAGGGTATAATCTGGAGACTCATTTAGGATGCCTTTAAAAACCCAGACTAGTTTTGGATCACAACAAAGGAACTGGAGTATGGCACTGAAGCCAATATACTTGATCTTTCTGTTTACTTATTTTTTCCTAATAAGGTTTGAGGAAGGAGGGGATGTGGGAGGAGGCTGTAGAGAATATTTTCCTCTGTGCACGCACACACACAGACCAAGGAACTGTGATTTACAAATTATGGTCTTAACCTCACTTACAAAGAGGCTGTTTAAATGATTTATGGATTTCTTCTTCCCCTTGTTAATTTAACTCCTTTTGTAGGAAATTATATCACTTAATCACTGTAAGAATAAAATTAGCTAGAGTGCTCATTTGATGGCAAAAACCGTAAATAACTTTCAATGGACAACTAGAGGGAAAAGGAAACCAGTTAAAGGTGTGTATCTACGTCTGGGGGGAGGTAACTATATGTTCCCACAAATGTATTAGAGAGCCCTAACATCATTTTTAGAATACAAGCTTTAGGGGATTGAAAAGGGGAGACGTTATTGCAGGGAACAAGGCACAATACTTTCCCACTTTGAATCCCCCCACCCAGCAGCACTTTCCTACCCAAGATTTCAACTGTATGCTTGAAAGAGGAAGTGTTACACATCTTACCCCATGCTGCTTTTTCACTCCCTAACATCCTTTTGTGAAGCTGTTTTACAAAAAATAAAAATGTCATCAGGGAACTAATGCTAATCTGTACATTAAGTGAATTTAGTCCTTGAACATGTGAAAAAGAACAAAATAGCTCGAAGAGGATGATAGCCATAAGAACATAAGAGAAGCCATGTTGGATCAGGCCAATGGCCCATCCAGTCCAACACTCTGTGTCACACAGTGGCCAAAAAAACCCAGTGTCCATCAGGAGGTTCATCAGTGGGGCCAGGACACTAGAAGCCCTCCCACTGTACCTCCCCCCCCCCAAAGCACCAAGAATACAGAGCATCACTGCTACAGACAGAGAGTTCCAGCAATATGCCATGGCTAATAGTCACTGATGGACCTCTGCTCCATATGTTTATCCAATCCCCTCTTGAAGCTGGCTATACTTGCAGCCGCCACCACCTCCTGCTCAGCAATTTCACTGAATGTCCACAAGTTCTCATATTGTGAGGGAGAAAATTACTTCTTTCTCTACCTTCTCTATCCCATGCATAATCTTGTACACCTCTATCATGTCACCCCTCTGTTGCCATTTCTCCAAGCTAAAGAACCCCAAGCGTTTTAACCTTTCTTCATAGGGAAAGTGTTCCAACCCTGTAATCATTCTAGTTGCCCTTTTCTGCACTTTTCCCAATGCTATAATACCTTTTTTAAGATGCGGTGAACAGAATTGTACACAGTACTCCAAGTGAAGTATAAATTAAAGGCCAAGCTACACAGGATGCTTGAGGTCTGTCACTAGAATGCCTGAAGTGTTATATCACAATTATGTATATAAAATAATTATGCAACACAAGGTGTTTAAAGCATTTCCCCAGAACACCCTCTTCATTATAATTTGTAAAACACTATCTATAAAATACAATAATACTTCTGTTGAGATACATTCATATTCAACATTTTTTATTTCAAATTCTATAACATGTTTTAAATCTATATTATTGATTTCATCTTTTACTACATATTTGGTGTTATATATATATTGCCACCTCCATCTACTCAGTGTAACTTTTAACAATAAGTCATCTGTCAGAGTATAGAAAGAAAATCTGTTATATATCTTGTAATATGAAGGTAGATGATATTTCCGCTCATGACTCATTTCTTTATACATTTATATTTAAGATGTTACATTTAAAACTTATTTTCATTCTGCTTCTACATCTGTACATTTGTGTAAAAATTTTTGAACTACTCAGTGCAAATTTGTCTTCTGCTTGCATAATACACATTCATTTCTCATCATATTTTGTGATTGATCTATTTCTCAGATAAGTGGTTAATTTTGCCATTACTGCATATTCTTCAAGTTTATTTTCCTGTTCTTTTAGGTGGGGGAAGACATCAGACATCTACTTTCCATTTTGCTGCATAGATAATTCTAGCTACTATCACCATGTATTTGAATATCTCTTCCGGATTTTGTGGTAATTTATTGGGCAGTATACCTAGCAAATGTCTATTTTATTATGTATTTCCTTCAAATATTTTTTGGCTTCTATTACAAGTTCAAAACACACATACACACACACACTTGTTCAACTTGTGTCTTGGCATTTCCATCATTTTCCTTTGTAATTTCTGTTTGCTTTCTCCATGACCTTTGGGGTTATATACCATTTAAAACATTTTGTACCAATTTTCTCTTAAAGCCTGGTTGGCTGTAAACATTATTTCTTTTTCCCATTAGCATTCTCATCAATCCATAGGAATCTGCTGTCTAAATTCTGCATCCATTTGATCATACATTTTCCCACTTGTTCTTCTTCTGTTTCTAGTTGGAGTAGCATCTTTTATATCCATCAAGGTTAATGATCTTTTTGTTTTGTAATCAACTGTTAGAACTCAGTTACATCTCTTAGAACTCTACCTTCCATGTTAATGATCTTCCTTAGTATTTAAACTGACTGATAATATAGCAACCATTGAATATTTATTCCTTCATCTTTAATATCTTGCCAAGACTTGATTTTCCCCTGAGCATTTACCATACATGTTCCCCAGAGGGTACTTAGATCTGGAACACAAAATTTACTATTGATCTCTAGGCCGAGGGAGGCAAGACTAAAAACAACTAGGGAAAGAGCCTTCTCAATTGCTGCCCCCCATTGGTGGAACCAACTGCCTGAGTTCAGAGCCTTGTGGAACCTTGCCCAGTTCTACAAGGCCTGCAAGACAATATTATTTCAGTTAGCTTTCAACTGAAATTACTGAAATACTAGCTCTAAAGGATGCCTAAGAATACTGAATGCCATCTGTAACTAAATGGTAATTAGCACCAAATTGTTTAAATTATTTATTTTGTTTTAACTGTTTTAATTGATGTTTGATTTAACTATTTTATTGTGACTTCACTGCGTGTTGTGAGCTGCCCTGAGCTGCTTCGGCGGGGAGGGCGAGATACAAATTGAATAAACCAAACTAAACTACATTAAAAAGTCATTTATATTTCTTGTGTATTTAGCATGATAGGCTTCTACTGGGGACATAAATGAAGAGTTTGAAGGGCTCAGTAAGTTCCCACATGTAAACCATATTCTGAAAAGTCCATCTCTGATTGATTATATGGCTTCTTTTTTGTATTATGATCATTTTGTTTTATTTCTTAATCAATAAATAAATGTGTTCAGATCTTCCAATTCAAGTTTTATTGTTCTTTGCCTTGGGTTTTTAATCCAATCCGTATCTAGACCAGGCCTGCCACTTGATAATATAATTTTATATTTAGAACTGCTAACCCTCCTCTGTTTTTCTCATCTTGCAATATTTTAAAGGTTACTTTTGGTTTCTTACCATTTCAAATACATTTATTTATCTGTCTCTGACACTTTTTCAGTGTTCTTTCTTCTATACATATAGGTAACATTTGAAATTTAAAAACATAGTTTTGACAGTACTTTCATTTTGAAGAGAGAAGAAGATATTGGATTTATACCCTGCCTTCACTCAGAGTGGCTTACAATCTTTCCCTTCCCCACAACAGACATCCTGTAAGGTAGGTGGGGCTGAAAGAGCTCTTTCAAGAACTGCTCTTGAGAGAACAGCTCTGTGAGAACTAACCCAAAGTCACTCAGCAGATGCATGTGGAGGAGTCCCTTTCTCAACACCATGGTTCTCCCAGATTAGAGTCCACGTTCTTAACCATTACACCAAACTGATTTTTGATTTCAGGGATGCTTCCTAGCCATGTCATTTTACATTTTTTTCCATCTAGATAAATCTGCTTGCATAATTTTCCAAATCCTCTGGTAATTATTTTTGATAGGATTACAATTTTGCTCAGTCACATTTATTCCAAATATTTAATGGGGTAGTTGTTTACTGTGCATTTTATATTCTTTATAATATCTTCTTGTTATGTTAATTTTTGTCATAATTTCTATCTTTTTTCTATTGATTTTGTATTCTGAAAATGTTCAAATTTTTTAATAATTTTTTTTACATACTGTAGTGATTTGGGGGGAGGGGGGATCCATGACTGTTCAAACTTCATCATCCACACAGCTTTTCATTTTGAATTCTATATTGTCCACTTTATTTCCTTTAATTCTTGTGTCTTGTCTGATTCTTATAGTTAAAGTCTATGATAAATAGTCTATGATAAATAGTAGAAGTGCCAAAGGACATCCCTGATGTGTTCCTTTTTCTATAGAGATTTTTTTCTGTTAATTTCCCATTTATTAAAATCTTGGCTTTTTAGTTTGACTATATGCCTTGTATCCAATTCCAGAATTCAGGGCTGCAAATTTTGAAGTGTGTTCAATTCAAAAAGCCACATTAAATAATCAAATGCTTTTTCTGCATCCAAAAATAAAATGCTGCTTTCTTTCTCTTCACAAATTAAATTACACATCTATTATAATCGTATATTATGACATGTACTCATATTGTGACTGTCTTTTCCGCCTACTAGAGCTTTAAGATCCACATAACAACTCTATTCAGTCAAGTTATTGCTTCTAGAAATCCCCACTTATCAGGAGGTTTGGCTACCTTCCAAGATCTGTGGTGTTTTCAGTAATGGTGCCTGCACTGGTACACATGGCATTCTTTCTTGTCAGCTATGGATAATGCAATACAGTTGAGTTTCAGGGGAATTTTGATATCTGATTTGTGAATAGAAATCCAGGAAAGATTTTTTTTCCCCCTTGGGTGGGGAGAAGGGACATTTAGAACAATATGGGTCATATGTTTTTGTAACGTAGTTTTTGTCGTGATGCGACATCACCCCAGAGTCAAAAATGACTGGTGCTTGCATAGGAGACTACCTTTACCTTTTTATTTTTTCTTATTGATTTGTAAGACATTTGAATGTTTAGGGAATTAGGGAAAAATATTTTAAATTAAGACCACATAAATAAGGACATGGGCAGGGCTCTTCTGATCCAGAAAGTCAACTCTCCCTTTCTCAACGCCATGGCCCTGATCCAGATCACCCCTCCAACATACAAACACACACTGTAATTGCTTCTTAGGGCCAAATTATAAACTTGGGATTCTAACTAGGGGTGTTCATTTGGTTCGACTGAACTGAATAGAACGCTGAATACCCCCTGATTCGGAAGTATACGGTGCTGTACACTTCCGAATCCAATTGGAAGGCATTAAACGGGAGCCGTATACGGCTCCCCGTATGCTTCCGAATCAATATTCGGAAGTATATGGAACTCAATGTAAAAGGTGGGAAAAGAGCTTCTGCAGCCTCAGGGAAGCTGCTTGCCTTCTTTCCCGCCTTTGGAAGCCTTTTCCCGCCTCTCCCCATAGTTTCCCTGGGATCAGGGAGGGAGGGGGAGAGGAGCTCCAGCAGCCAATCCAAAGCATGCATTTGCAAAATGCATTGCAAATGCATGCTTTGCAGGGCTGTTGTGTAGCTGATGGCTGGGCTAATCCTCCAGCCATCAGCAACATTGTTGTTATTTTGTTTACTTGGGTATCCAAGTAAACACTGTTCTCTGGCCAATCTCAGAGCAGTGGTATTTTTTGAAACTGCTCTGTATAGGGCCAGAGACCCTTTTTAAGGAGTCTGCCTGGCTGGACTCCATTCCATTGCTGCTGTGTTGGCGTGTGAGAGAGATTGTGCTGTGCTGGCCCTTGGCCTCAGCTGCTGGTGCTCTCTCTCAGCCTTGCCTAACCTGCCTAGAGAAGACATCTAAGGGAAGGCAGTCTTGGGGTTCTTGTTTTTATTTTAGTTAGGATAAAAGTAAAAGGACCTTTTAAGACTCAGAGTCCCTTTACTTATCCAGATTTGGGTGGGTGGGTAGTTTATTTGGGGTTAGGGGGTTCTGCTGGGGGTGGGGGCCTGGGGTGGGGAGTTACCAATTTGCCTATATCTTACTTTAGTGAGAGGACTTTTAAAAGTGCAGTGTCCTTTTACTTTTCCTGATTTGGGTGGCTTGGATTTCTTGGGGTTAGGGTGAAGGTTTTTTTGGGGGGGGAGGGATTGGTTAAGTTCCTGTATTGTTAAAAGTCAATTTTTTTACTGTTTTAAAAGGATTCTGTGTTTGATTTGTTGCTGCTGTGTTGTGCTGCTGTTGTTCCTTTTCTCTTCTGGTTCTTGCGGGGGGGCTGTTTGTCTTATTTTTATTGTTAAAAGATTCAGTTTTTTAACATTTGAGTTTGTTGGCCTTATTGGATTTGTTTGAATCTGTTGTTGGTTTTGCACCTGTCCTGTTGTCCATTTTCCTGGTTCTGTTTTTTTTTTTTGGGGGGGGGGGTGTTGACTGATTTGGCCTGAGGTTTTTTATTGTTTAAAAGTTCAGTTTTTTAACAGTTGAGTTTGTTGCCTTTTCTCAGTTGGATTTGTTTGAATCTGTTACTGTTGGTTTTGCATCCTGTCCTGTTGTCCCTTTTCCTGGTTCTGGGTTTTTTTGGGGGTGGGGGATGGGTTAAAAGTTAAGTTTCTTTCTGCCACGTTTTGGTTTTTTTAATTACCTCTGGTTGGTGTGAGGGGGTTCATGTGTGGGCTGTGTGGGGTGGGCCACTTTCATATTTTTGAGTCTGAGGGTGCTTTCAGTTTGGCTAGGGCCACTAAATAGGCTGCCCCACTAATAAGGGTGTTTTTAGAGATTGTGCTTTTTGATTTTTTTTTTTAAATAATCCAGTTTATGACTTTATCTTATTTCAAAATTTAACTAGGTCAGATAGGGGCAATTTAAAAAGATTTTAGGTTTCTCATAAAAGGCAGCATGACTATTAGGCCACATCAGGCTCCCTTTTAAAGAGACTAGGGTTGCAGTGCACCTTCCTTTCAGCCACTGAAAGCTGGTGCATCCTTAGATTTCCATAGGGTAAACCACAGCTTCTCTCTAATTACAGGGGACACCTGATTTCTAGTTTGCAAGGAAATCTGGTTTGTCCCAGGATCTAGTTAGGAGAAGTTTAACTAGGAGGATATAACAAGGATTGCCTTCATCTCAAGGTAGCCTTTTAAAAACTGTAGCCAGGTAGAGGCAGGATCACCTAGTCTCCTAAACTTTACCAGACTACTACTACCCAAATCCAAAGAAAGACAGGTTAGGGACCAAAAAAATAAACAACAAGTTTTGGTGGGAGGGTTTTTAAAAAGAAGTCAGGGCACCTGTTGGTTCAGGGTACAGTGTAGTGAGTTAAATTTGTAAAAAAACCACTCTCAGTTCAGGTTGTGTGAGACTGGCCAAGGGTGACATGAGTGACAGGCAGCAGAAGAGGTGCCCTGGGGGCAAGGCCAAAGAGAAGACTAGAAAGGTGGAGGGGAGAGGGAGGGGGCGGACCCAGTCCCCCCCCCACACCTGTGCGTAGGGCCACAACACAGCTGCCTTCTAGCACTTCGACCTCTGGCCAGAGTGTAATAAAGACAGCCCACCTTGGGCCCTTCAACAAGACTGCTGCTGGGGCGCCCCCAGCAGAGGTGCCATTATGTGCTGGCACTAAGCAGGGGTCTGATGCTCGGGCAGTCTTTCCTCCAGCTGATGTCGCTCAGCCTCAGCAGCCGGAGGAGGGACAGCAAGAGCAGCTTGGAGATGAGCTTTGGGCACAGTTTTCTGTCCAAAATGATCACCCCAAGGATGGTGCAGAGTGTTGTGCAGGAACTGGAGGAGAAGCTGGTTGAGGAAGACAAGCTCCCTTCTTCAATTCCTTCAGGCAACAGCAGTCGTTCAGGGGATGGCCGGGAGGGAAGGCCGCATGGGGTGGAGGGGGAGGAGATGGAGACACACGAGGTGCCTCCATCTCCACCCACTTCCCCCCAGCGGCCAGCCCCTCCTGCCACCCCGAGACATGATGTGTCTGCTCTGAGCACCTCACAGGAAGTGGCTTTGGACACCCAAGCTGCCAGTCAGCTTGGGCATCCGTACATCTCCAAAGTCTGGAAGCATTTCCAACTTATGGAAGATCCACACTATGTGCAGTGCCAGCTGACTCCGGGGGGGGGGGAATGTGGGACCACCTGCGGAAGCACCACCAGGTGGTGCTTCTTAATGGGGAAAAGCAGGCAGGTGCTGAGGTGCCCAAGCGGCCAACACCACCCAGCCAGGAGGTCCATCCCACCGCGACTACCTCCAGAGCTCTCCAGGAGAGTTCCGCATCAGGGCAGGGACGCCAGGCATCTTTGCCTGAGATAAGAACATAAGAGAAGCCATGTTGGATCAGGCCAATGGCCCATCCAGTCCAACACTCTGTGTCACACAGTGGCCAATACACACACACACACACACTGGTTGTTTTCACACTCACCTCCAGCCGGCGCGACCCCCCTCTTCACCGCGCATGATCTGTGCGGATTTCGCACTAAATGCCGCGGAGCAGCCTTTTGCGCCGGAAACTCCCGGCACAAAAGCCGCTCAAACGCCAAACTGCTTTTTGGCGATTTACGTTTGAGCGGCTCTTGCACCGGGAGTTTCCGGCGCAAAAGGCTGCTCCGCGGCATTTAGTGCGAAATCCGCGCAGATCCTGCGCGGTGAAGAGGGGAGTCGCGCCGGCTGGAGGTGAGTGCGAAAACGACCACTGTGACTAATAGCCACTGATGGACCTCTGCTCTATATTTTTATCTAACCCGCTCTTGAAGCTGGCTATGCTGTAGCCACCACCACCTCCTGTGTCTGTGAATTCCACATGTTAATCACCCTTTGGGTGAAGAAATACTTCCTTCTATCCGTTTTAACCTGACTGCTCAGCAATTTCATTGAATGCCCATGAGTTCTTGTATTGTGAGAAAGGGAGAAAAGTACTTCTTTCTCTGTCCTATGCATAATCTTGTAAACCTCTATCATGTCACCCCGCAGTCGACGTTTCTCCAAGCTAAAGAGCCCCAAGCATTTTAACCTTTCTTCATATGGAAAGTGTTCCAACCCCTTAATCATTCTAGTGTCAAGCATGGTAGAATTCCACTGGTAATTAATTGTTTTAGGGCCCTCCATAAAGCTGGCCTGTGGAGTATCATGGAGGACCAAAGCCTATTAGTTCTGTTATTCTTTCCCCCCTCCCACTTCTTGCTTTATTGCTTGTGAAGTAGAATAGAGAGAAATGAAACTGACTTGAGAAAGAGTAATCTTCCCATACATTCCTCTACGGGAGTGTAGAACATCTGGGGAAAACAAGGTCGGAGTACTGATAACACTGTAAGAATGCAGACATTTATTTATTTATTTATTTATTTTATGATTTATATCCCGCCCTTCCCAGCAAGTGGCTCAGGGTGGCTCACAACATAGAATCTCACATAAATAAGGTTTAAGCATATAAACAGTTAAAATAATTAAAACATTTAAAACATTTAAAACATTAAGGACAGCAGAAATCTAGTAAAACCACACTTAGTTTCTTGTGCCAGCTAGTTATAGGCCAGCCGGAAGAGGGTTGTCTTACAGGCCCTGCGGAACTGAGCAAGGTCCCGCAGGGCCCTCACCTCTTCCGACAGCTGGTTCCACCAGGAAGGGGCCATAACAGAAAAGGCCCGGTCCCTGGTAGATTTTAAACGGGCTTCTTTTGGCCCGGGGATAACAAGGAGGTTTTGAGTTCCCGATCTCAGTACTCTCTGGGGAACATGTGGGGAGAGACGGTCCTTCAGGTAGGCAGGTCCTAGGCCATATAGGGCTTTAAAGGTAATAACCAGCACCTTGTACCGGACTCGGTAAGTTATTGGCAGCCAGTGCAGATCCCGGAGCCCCGGCCGGATGTGCTCCCTTCTTGGGAGTCCTAGCAGCAGACAGGCCGCGGCATTCTGCACTAGCTGCAGCTTTCGAGTTTGGCACAAAGGCAGCCCCATGTAGAGAGCATTGCAGTAGTCCAACCTCGAGGTGACCGTGGCATGGGTCACTGTTGCTAGATCGTCGCGCTCCAGGAAGGGGGCCAACTGCCTTGCCCGCCTAAGATGAAAAAATGCGGACTTGGCAGTGGCTGCTATCTGAGCCTCCATCGTTAAGGAGGACTCCAATAGTACCCCCAGGCTTTTGACCCTGTTCGCCGCTATCAAGTTTATGTGTTATGTGTCCCTCGTCCCCACCCTTTGGAATGCTTTGAAGTATGCCTTAAAAGTATTGTATCAATGTGTCTTTAGCATCACTCTCAAATCTTGGGCCAGGAGAAAGTATCGGTCTATCAATAAACGCAGTTTTGTATCAAACTTGACTCGTCATTGAAACCGCATGCTTGACATCTAGTTGCCCTTTTCTGCACTTTTTGCAATGCTATAATATCCTTTTTGAGGTGCGGTGACCAGAATTGTACATGAGAATTCCAAATGAGACCGCACCATCGATTTATACAGGGGCATTATGATACTGGCTGATTCGTTTTCAATTCCCTTCCTAATAATTCCCAGCATGGTGTTGGCCTTTATTGCAATCGCACACTGTCTTGACATTTTCAGTGAGTTATCTACCACAATCCCAAGTTCTCTCTCTTGGTCAGTCTCTGCCAGTTCACACCCCATCAACTTGTATTTGTAGCTGGGATTCTTGGCCCCAATGTGCATTACTTTGTTTAATGTTTGGTGGGGGTGGCACCTGTGTGCCAAGAAGGGGAATCAGGTACGGCAGGAGGGTGATCGCTTGGAACCTTGCCAGGTCGGTCACCCATGGGCTTCCTTTTTCAGTGGTCGAGAATCCTGGGGTGCTAGAGTTGCTCGAGAACCTGGCGCCGTGGTACAAAGTTCCTGCTAGAACAACCATTAGTAGGACCATTGTGCCATCTGTTTTCAGGGCAACCAGCTCTGTGGTGAAGGAGCATTTGTCCTGTGCTGCCGGGGGGACTGTTCATTTCACCTCAGATATCTGGAGCACACAACATGCGTTCGAGAGGTATCTCTTCCTGACTGCACATTGGTGGCAACCCAGTGAGCTGCAGGGTGGGGGTGGCAGTAGCGGCAGGCGGGGTCAGGGCCTCCAGGCCAGCTATCGCTGTGCCTTACTGCACGCCGAAGCAGTCAACACGCCGCACATGGCGGACATCTCGGAACCATCCTCTCATGGCAGTTAGAGGACTGGGCAGGCAGGGACATCATCACGGGCTTCGTGGTGACTGATGGTGGCTCCAACATCAAGGTGGTTGTCCAGCGTCAGGGCCTAAAACACCTTCCTTGCATGGCCCACCTTCTCCACCTTGTGGTTAAGGATGCATTGGGCCAGACGAAAAGCCAGGATCCTCGGTACCTAGCCGTTACCCATGAGTACCGACTTCTGCTCCAGATGTATCGGCACATCATGGGTCACTTCTCACACAGCAATATGGACTCGTATCTGTTGTGTGAGAAACAGACTGACAGGCATGCCAGGGCACTGCCTAATCAGTGACGTCAGCACACACCTGAACTCCACCTGTGCCATACTGGAGCGCATGGTGGAGCAGAGAGGAGCCCTGAATGCCTTTGTCTCTGATACGAGGGTCTTTTGGGATGAGAACCTTCTCACCCAAGAGGATTGGGTGGTCATTTCTCAGACTGTGGAGGTTCTTGGGCCCTTCAAGACCCACACAGAAAGGCTCTCTTCTTATACGGTGAGCATCGCACTGGTCGTCCCCATGGTCCACATGGCCCATGAGGACCTGGCCTCATTTCTAGTGCCAGCTCAAGGCCGTGCAGACGTTCTTCCAGCGGTGCGCGCCCTGGTTGCTAGGCTGCAGGAAGGGCTTGAGTACCGCTTTCAGATTTTCACCCAGGATAAGGTCTACATGATGGTGACCATGTTAGATCCGTGCCTTAAGGGCACAATTGCCGAGTGGGTCAACAAGCTCGATCACTGGTGAGACAAGCTCTCCCAGAAGTTCGAACGCTGCAGAGTCAGGGTGGGCCCAGTGATGGTAGCTAAGGAGGAGCGGGGTGGAAGCAGCTCATCTGCCACTTCCACTGCTGTTTATCCCCAACCTCCCCGACTAGGCAGTGTTTCCCACCAGACTCATGCCAAGAAGAGTGCCGAGATGATACTAATCGGGTGGCTTGTTGGCCCCTCTGGGAGCGGTAGGCCCCTGAGAGCAGAGACGGGTGCTGAGATGGTGAGGGACTATCTTTCGGAACCCAACGAGTCGCAGGAAACATCTCCTTTGGACTACTGGGTCATGGCCGGTCCTCTCCAACGTGGGGGCCTGGCCGGTCCTCTCCTCCATGGCCAAGGTGTGCAGAGTGAGTGCATCTTTCACATATGGGCGACATTGTCTGCCCACATCGCAATCGCCTGCAACCCTGGACAGTTGAGCAGTTGGTCTTCCTGAAGGTCAACTTTCCTCTTGTTTGGCTCCTCGAACGTAGACTTTGAGAGTGAATGAAGTGAGCACCTACTTGTGCCTGCATCCTCTCTTGGTCTGCGCTTGGAAGGTGGTTGTAAAGTGCTCTGCCACTAAACATAGACTAGAGTCCAAAGACAGCCCAAAAACTCACTAACAAATTGATTGGCAGTTCACTCCCCACCCATCATCCATCCCCAAACTAAAAGTGAATGCTGATTTAAAATCTGCAAAGCAATCAAAATTTCCCCAGTCTCCATCCACACATGCCTAATAATACTGAAAGAGCCATTGCAACCCCCAACTGTAATTGACAGCACCCACAGGCCCAGCCAGGACAACCCAGGGTTTTTTTAGGGGCAGGAGGAAGAAAGATGGAGGTGCCAGTGATGATGACAGGCAGCCAGCAGCCATACCAATGCTGAAGTCCCTCTAATGGGACAGTGATAGCTGATGTGTTGCTGCTGAGCTGAGAGAGAAGGAATGGTTCCCTTCCTCTCACACAATCTGAGGCCCTCCCAGTGATCTTCCTCATTTGGGGTGCAACTCTGGTTCGCCTCCTCATGGTGCACCCTGGGTAATGCAAAAGAGCCTGGACCAGCCAACCATCCATCACTCAAGGTAAGTCTAAATGCTTCTGGCTTTGTGTCAGATACAGAATGATGTGGAGCTAGGTGTAGTCCACGGCTTCTCTTGTTTGAGAGTTGTGTTTTTGGGGGCAGGGCTGGAGAGCTGGCATCTGTAGATTGCGTGTTCTGTGGCAGGGAAGCAGGCATCTGGGTGAGAGACCCAGAACCAACATGCTTGTTGTGCTTGGCTAGCTCTCCCCACGTTGTTTGGGGCAGGGCTGGAGAGCTGGCATCTGTAGATTGCGCGTTCTGTGGCAGGGAAGCTGGCATCTGGGTGAGAGACCCAGAACCAGCATGCCTGTTGTGTTTGGCCAGCTCTCCCCACGTTGTTTGGGGCAGGGCTGGAGAGCTGGCATCTGGGTTTGCTGCAGCCAGGTCTGCTCTGCAGACCTTGAGCAGATAGTGTTTTGTGCGGCAGTAACATTGGCAACTGGGTTTATATTGTTTCCAAGCCTGCAGGGTTCATAGAGTAGATAGATGGATGTAGTGCATTTGGGTCCTATAGAGATTCTCTGATGTGAAGTTAGGTTTGGCTTTGGGTGCCCCAGGAATTGGACCCTCTGGTCAATTTTTTTTTTTGGCCTTGTGGGTTTTGTGTGGGACTGTGCCCTGAAGCTGCAAAGCAGTTTGGGGGGCTCTCCTCTAAACCCCCTGCTCTCCAGAGCCACTTTCCCCACGATAATTACAGTGGGGGAAGTTGCTCTAATTGTTTTTTTCTCACCATTAGGTACAGTGTTCCTTTTGGGGTGCCCACAGATGGGTGCAGTCTTTTTGGGCCAGGGGGGTTGCATGTGGGGGAGTCCCCTAAAGCTGCCCTGCAGTTTTGGGGCCTCTCTCTCAAACCCCCCTCTGGCCAGAGGCACTCTTCCCACAGTAATTATAGTGGAGGAAGTGGCTAATTAGGCTTTCCCCAGCATTGGTGGCAATGGGCCTTTTGGGGAGCCCAAAGACAGGGACCCCCTGGCCCAATCTTTTTGGGACTTGAAGGTTTTGTAGGGGAGAGTCCCCTGCAGGTTCCATGCAGTTTTGGGGGCTCTAACTCAAACCACCTGCCCCCCAGTAGCTTCTGATTATGCCCTATGTTACCATTGAGTTCAATGTCCCATAGGGTATAATGGTGGGATAGGGGCACCCTCTTTGGGTGCCCCTGGAATGGGAACCCCTGGCCCAATCTTTTTGGAACTTGGGGGGTTCATAGGGGAGAGTCCCCTGCAGGCCTCTGCAAATTTGGGAGCTCTGCCTTCTTTCTAGGCGGCTCCCAATATATCTTATTTTGCCATTGATTTCAATGGCCCATAGGGTATAATGGGGCTGTATATTCGGAAATAGCCGTATATCTCCAGTATATATGGTTATTCCAAATACCGATATTCGGAAATATATGGTATTCCGAATATTTTGGCCCCATATATTTCTGAATCTGATTAATTCCAAATTATTCTTTTTTTGCACACCCCTAATTCCAACCACAGAACTTCAGCATCCTCCACAGCTTAGACCTAAGTCCCTATCCTATGGCTCATTTAAACAATATCCCCCCCTTCAGGTGGTTGGTATTAAGAACTATTATTCCATTATTCAATTCTTGCTACATTTGTTGGTATATCAGTAAAAAGAGAATATGAAATCTTCCCCCCCTTCTGTATAAAAGAGATAGAGGGAGGGAATCTCTGCTTTATTTTTTCTCTTCTCTTCTCTGCCCACTTGAGGTATATAAAACCATTACATTTAAGTACTATAATAGCCAACATATGCTTTTCTTTAGAACTGACACCACCATCTGGATTAACTTCTACCAATGATTTCAGACAATATTGTGGATTTCTCCCCTCCCGACTGGGGAAAAAAACCCTACCCCTGGGAGCAACTACAATTTCAAATGTAGAGTAACAATATTAGCAATATGCCTTCCCTGCTACCTGATATATAGGTGGTTGGGGAAAACAGAAGCCTTCCAATGTAATGTATTGATCTGAGTTAATATGCTAATTTATTTTTTAAAAACCATCAAATGTATCCCTCAGTATTTTGTGTACTTGGCTCCCAACACTTTGGCTGTAGTACTTAAAACATTACAGTTTGTCAATTGCTGGTACTTACTGCATTCATGAGAGGATACCCAAATTGTCGCTTCTGTATTTTTATGCCAGTTACTTTAATGTTGTAATGACTGCACAGACAGCAAACATCATAGAGAGGTGGGTAACAATTAGCTTTCCTGAAAGGCTTCCCCACATATTGCAAGGGTGGGGGAGTTTAAAAGGGGAGGCCTTCTCACCTGAATGAATCCTTACTGGCCTCATGGCTATTGTCATGAATGTAGCAAATCTTCTGGGCCACAACATCCAACTGGCTGTAGCGGGAAATGGGCATGCCGGGATAATTGATGTACTCAATCTGACCATGCACAGGTGGCACAGAAATGGCATACAGCAGCTTCTCGGGTTTGCCAGTGCCATCTGTTGCCATAAGAACATCTGTTGTCAAGGTCACCCTGTCACCCTCTGTTAAAGTTACAGGTTTGGTGAATAGAACAATGTCACCTAAAATAAAAAGGGAGGAGGGGAGATACAAAAAAAATCACATATAAGAAGAGAAAGGTGTGTGTGTGTATGTGTAGGTGGGTGTTCAGTTCTTTAGTATTCCACAGAGGGAACCAGCTTGAGTGGAAGAATGGGGGGGGGGGGGGCGGAATAAAAAGTAGTTCAAACACAGATGATGAAGCAGTGATGGAGTTTATCACAGGGATTAACAGAGATAATTTTTGTCAAATCAGGCTGTGAAACAATTCCTTTGATAACTCCTAGCTTTTGAAATCCCTGTGTTAATAGTCAGAATTTATTGAACATTATTTTAAGCTTTATTTGCACAAAAGAAGGATGTATTTCAACATAAATATTCCCTCTTAGGGACTCTGCACAGAGGCAAGCATGCTCAAATGGGTATGCTTAGCAGTATGTATAGACACATCTAAAAAGACCATTTAGCACACATGTGCAGTCACACATGTGATCTGAGCATGCATTCCTGCCTTCACCACAAATGAGTCTAAACTGACTCTTAACTGAAAGCAATCCATTTGCATACAATGAACAATTAAGTTAATAGATAAAATGCCCTAATGTACTAAGCACAGCATGCCACTTTAAACTGAAGGGGTTATATGATGCTGTCACCTTGCCAAGGGTGATCTGCTTTTACTAGCTTTATTGCAGTTTTTCTCTTTTTTAAATTTTAAATTACAGGATAATTTGGCTTACTGTAGCCATAACATTCATTACAAGACTGAGAGTAAACCAGGGTCTCAAGAGTGCCACACCTCACTTTTCCCAGGACAAATCCCCCACTTTTCCTTTGTTGAACTGAAACATTACTCAGCATTTATCTTTGCCAGTGATAATCAAAGGTCTGAAGGTAATTTACTAACCCAGGTTAAGAGGAAACAGGAACTGTGACTATATTGTTGATATAATACAAAATCCTGGCTAAGACTGGGAAGGGAGAGAAGGGCAGAACAGCACTTAAATAGTAAGGATTGGGGGAGGGATGTATGGTGCAATTCTAAGCAGCATTATACCCTTCCAAGTCCACAAATGAAAATGGACTTAAAAGGGTGTAACTCATTTAGGATTGTGCTGAGCAGAAAAAAATGCATTTCACTACCTTTGAAGAAGAGGGAAATTATTTTCGCACTGTCTTGGAGAGCCGAGTCAAACAATGCTGCTTTCATACACTGGTATTCTTAAAAATGTTTGTAGCACCTTCATGTTTGCCATCTTATTTGGTTTAGAATGTTTTAAACTCAGCAAATATTTGATTTTTTTACTGCAAATATTTGTTATAATATTGAACATTTCCTACCAAGTTACAGTGATTAAGAGGTCAAGTCCTCCCCAACATACTAGTCAATAAAGCATGGGAGGGAGTGATCCATCTGCAGCCTGACTACCAGGTCTACATCAGATCCCTGGAATCTGGGATTAAATGTCTGGGATTAAATCTGAAGTGGATCTGAGGAGCAGACTCCCTGTGTCCAATGTCTGAACTCTACTCCCTCCCCTTCACATTTCACAGCCATCCCTAGAAAGAATACTGACATACTGAGATGAACCATGCAGAATTGTAAGCTTTGGTGGTTCTGGAAGGCATCCTGGAGTGAAAGCAATGTCTGGCACTGTAGTTCAGGAAAACCAAAGACTGGGTATATCAGGCAGAGAAGGGTTCTAACTCTCATGCTGATTAGGGAAGATTGCCAGAAAGGAACAGTCTGGCAGCCGCCTCTTGAATTGCACCACTCCAGGCAACTGGCTCCCTGTGCTGCATACGTGGCAGAGGCAGCTCTGGTTCCACAGTGTTTAGCAGGAGTTAAGCATTAGAAGAAATGTTTGTGTATTGCTGTCCCTGATAACTGTTGCCTCTGACATCTTTTGCCATATAAATATAAGGATCAAATGACCCAGTATAGAAGAGTAGATGTAAAATATGGACATTTGCAGGCTGAGACCCATTGTTTAGAGGCTGCTTCCTGGGGTTTTATTTAGTTTGGATTTCCCTGGTTTGAGTGTGTTAGCTAGAGCTGAAAAATATCATTTGTCATATTTACAAATCTGTTTCCAACACTGGGTGTGAACATTTGAATGTGATATTATTATGGGTGCAAATGACTACTGGAAAAAAAGCAGAGAAGGAAGCACTACACTGAATGGACAGTTGGAAAAAAGGAATTTGCATTGGGAACCTACTAAAGAGGAGAATGACAATGCTAAAAAGAAACCATAAGCTGAAAGGGAAGTGTGTTACTATTCCCAAAGCAGTTTCCCCATACTGATTAATTAAAAGGGTGTATAAGCTTTCAGACCCAGAGCTTGAAAGAAAAGTGTCATTGAAGAAGGAAAGATATTACCAAAAAATATCCTAATGCTGGCTTTGGGATCCCACCAAAAAGAATTGTAAATGGGCTCTTCCCACTCATCCTTCCCCCAGTTGTTAATTTTCACTTGATTGCACATATTATTGTCTCATTAACCACAGAAAGTAAAGAGTAGAGAGAATTGCCTCACACACAATCCCATATACTCTTGAAGAATAACACTCAACTGGTGTTTGGGTCAGCTGGAAGATGAAATGGGGTTGCTGCTCCAATTATAAACTGTAAACTCACTTTTTTGTAAATAGTAATCACACTTTGACAACCAATTAGTAGATTTTAGCCTTGCTGGGAAACGAGCCTGCATTACGGAATGGAGCAAAGGAAAGAAATACCAAGATACATGCTCTCATTCTACAAAGGAGGAGTACTTGAAAAATCCAGGGACATGGCATCCAAGGTCTCCTAGTTTTTTGTGGATACTTTTGTAAGGAGTAGAATAAGTCTATAGTCTTTAGTCTTATATCCTATATCTTTGTTTAAAAAAACAAACTGCCCCTTCCTATCTCATTCCTTGTAATGTTGTTGTCTATCCTTTAACATTTCATTTCCCCCCTCCCTTGAAAAAAGTACATGAAATATCCACATGATTATTTAGGATTAATAGATTATAAAAAATGCCAGTTGGTTCTCTGTTGGATTTTTTTTAAAAAAATCTCTGTAATAAATGCAGCTGTTTACTAATAAATAAAGCCTCAGCTGTAACTGAAATAAATTAGATGCATTTAATTGGTTGATTGCAAACCTCCTCTCTTTATGACAATACTGCTCCTTGTTATTTTCTGATGTCAGGGTGGCAGATTGACAGAGTGTTTATGAATCACAGTTTACAGATGGCATCCCTGTTTTCTTCAGCAGTTATGAGCACAAGTCACAGGAGTACTCAATAGAGGGTTTTCGCCAAAGAAGACCCCCAGAGATTTAGCTGCTTCCATTTCTTTTGTGCCAATCTTCTTCTTGACAAGAGCACTATTTTTTAAAAAAAACCTATGTTCAATAAATTACAGCCACCTGGCACAAATTTAGAAATATTTAACACTCCAGTGTATCTCCATGTGATTTCTATTCATTTCCAAGAAGTCTTAACAATAATACTTGGAATGGGCTACTCTCATGTGTTTTTGTGGCCATTCATCCTTGCCTGAACCAAAAGACTGTGAGGAATTGGTTTTGCTTCTAATACCCTTCCACCTCCCATCTACATAAAAGACCTGTGATCTCCTGAGGACCCCTCAGAGTTTTGAGTGTTGAACTCTGAGATCCACCTAGACTCCTGGCAGCTTTGAAATTCATTAGGGATATAATCCTGGATCACTGCATATAAAGATGTTTCAGGAATGAACTCTTCCTTTTGGTCACTAGTCATGAACACATGCAAGGGACTGCAGTCATAATAGTAAATCAACAGATTTGTAAACTTGTGTCATTAGTTATGCACATAATAGATAGAACTTTAATTAGCTTCTTCAAGAGAACACAGGAAGAAGAAGGCATTCTTTAGAGGAAGCTAAAGTACAAACTTCACCCTTGCATTTAAATCACACCAAAAAGGGAGATACACTGAGAGTCTTCTGTTCTCCATATAGCTCTGCAGCATCATACACCCCCACCCCTTAAGTTCCATAGATACTCTTAAAAGCCCATTTCCTACCTTTGCCCACAGTTTTAATGAAGATATAGAAGCTTTCTAAAAGAGAGGTGTTCTGTCCACCTGTCATGACTTTCTGGAACCAGAATGTTAATGTGGAAATACCAGAAGTGGTTCATATCTACTTTATCTTAACTGAAATTCATTCCAAAATGTAGAATACTCCAAGCTGATGCAGTCTGGAAAAAACAGTGTGAAATGAATGGAAACACACACACACACAAAATATGGAGCACCATTTTAACTTCTGTACAATATGTCACTGAACATACACCCTTGGAGACAAAGCTGACTATAAGCTTAATGTCCCAAAACCTGGAAAATGAGAAGGTGAAGGAGCAGAAATTAGAGTTGTGTAGACTAATTCCCCAGGGGGGTTGCATAAACTGCAGCAGAAATTATACAATGCTAGCTTTTGATCATCACTTGTTCATCAGCTGCTGGAAGGGTATTGAGGTTACACTTGTATGAATGCTTCCGTTGCACTCTATTAATAGGCCTTCTGACTTAGTAAACTATTTCATACTGGCATTCTTTAAGATTGATTTTGACTTGATGCTAATTTGAATCCTGCTTCTCTTTGAGGACAAAGTAAATAGGGATTTTCCCCAAAGTTAATATGCACACAAATTCTATGTAATAGATTCGGCTGAGTAATAGCTGCTCCAAATGAGTGGGAATTTGAACCCGGCCTCCCTAGTCCCTGTCTGATTATTTGTCTACTACACTATACTGTCTCATTGATTTGTTAACAATAAACAATATTTATATATATTAGCTTTTCTTCAGTTGGAAATATTTATTGCTCTGATTATTAGACTTTAGTTATTTATTGACTAAAGCAGTTGGAGATACATACACAGGCCTTCCTAATTTATTAGCACTTCCAAAACAGTGTTTTTCTGTATTTCTTTTACACAAACCTCACTATCTTTTATCTATTGGATTCTGCTTCTTAAACACTCATACAGAAAAAGTTTCGGCATATACCTAGAGATGCAGATAGATCCACTGTAGCACACACACCCTCATGTTCATAGCTGACACCCAGGTATCTCATCTTGTTCTTGCTAGCTAGCCAGAAACTGGTTTTATGCCAAGGGGAGCTTCAAGACAATTAGGTGCCACCATGGTAAGTGTTTGAGGATTTTTAAATATTAAGGAAGCAGACAAAATACTGACACTAACATCATACTTTGATGTATAGAGTCAATACACAATTGGCTCATCTACCTGTCTGAAACTTCCATGTTGTATCACCACAACCTTGTCTGACTCTTGCTATCATCATTGGCTTATTTAAGGCATGAACCAGGAATCCCAAACTGAGCCAAGATCAATTAGTCTCTGTGTATCCCTGCCTAGCTGTGCCTGAACAAAATTACTGTGCTATAGAAATCTGTTTCCTCTGCATTGAGACTAGTCTGTTGTCCATTTAATGCATGTTAAGCAAAGGACCACTTAACACAGGGGTGTCAAACATGCAGTTCGGGAGCTGAATCAGGCCATCGAGCAACTGGCTGTCATCTGCTTCCTTCTCCCTATATCTTGCTTCCTTCTGCATAACAGCTTGCTTTGTAAGGCTTGATCAATTGCACAGGAGCTACAGAGCAAAACCTCTATTTTCTCCAATGGCTGAGGCTCCTCCCTTGGGGAGGAAGGGAGGAAGGCAGAGCTTCTTTTGCCAGGCTCTCTCAATTGCACAGCAGAGCTTCTAAGCCAAGTCTCTCTTCCTTCTATTGGCTGAGGCTCCTCCCCTCCAGTCCCCATGGGAAAGAAGGAAAGAGCCAGAGCTTCCTTGCTCAGGAAATAAAAAGAAAGCATCTTTAAGACCAATGAGTGCTAATGTTTTAAGCATGTTTTAAGTTTTTAAAGTATATCTATTTGTGTCTGTGTTCTTTATAAAATTTATATCTCTGCTACCTAATCTTAAATAGGTACACACATGGCCCAGCCCGATCTGGCTCGGCCCAACCTGACATGGCCTGGTCCAACAAGGTCTCACTTATGTCAGATCTGGCCCTCATAACAAATGAGTTCAACACCCCGACTTAATATATCTGTGTAGGGGAAAGCATTGTTTATTGACTACAGCAGTTGGAGATACATACACAGGCCAAAATTATGTTTTTCATAATGTGCTTTTATATTGTAACGGCCAATGGCCATGTACAATAAACCATTCATTCACTTAATATATCTAGCAATCATATGGTTAATTAAAAAATAGAACACACAAGTGCTTTTCTATAAGCAAATCTGTGCAATGTGGCTTCCCATGTGGTTTAGCAGATTACAACTATCAAACCTCTGTCATTTTTGTTTTCACACAGATTTCTAAGTAGAATCCCTACCCTTTTTATTTTCAAACAGAAAACAGCATTTTATTGTTTAAATCAGTTTAAAAGCATAATATTTTATAATTCTGAAACATACGAAATATAAGAATATTACATACTACAAAGCAACTCAATAATATATGCTACAAAGGGTTCTAGGGGAAAAAGCCCAAAGCGAAAAAGCCCATAGAAAAAACCCCACGGACATAAATGCTCACAGGAAAAAAGCCCACATGGAAAAATATGTAAAGCACCATAGATTTTTATAATTGTGGATAATCCTTAATAATATTTTGTTGTTATTTTAGGATTAAAGTATGTCATATTCACATGCAACAAAAAGTGACCATTTTGTTATTTTTATATTGTTATTTTAGGATTAAATTATGTCATATTCACATGCAACAAGAAGTGACCATTTTGTTATCAATGAACTTTATTAAGAAGGAAAAACAATAATAGAAATTAAACTCTGCATAGAAATATATTTAAATAAAATTAAATACTTTAACTTTATTAATTTACAATTTATTTATTTATTTTATGATTTATATCCCGCCCTTCCCAACAAGTGGCTCAGGGCGGCTCACAGAAATCTGGCATAAATAACATTTAAGCATAAAACATTAGAATAATAATACATTTAAGTTTTAAAACATTAAACCATTTAAAATATTAGACCATTTAAAACATTTAAAACATTAGGGACAGCAGACATTCAGTGTAACTATACTCAGTTTCTTGTTTCTTGTACCAGCTAGTCATAGGCCAGCCGGAAGAGGGTTGTCTTACAGGCCCTGCAGAACTGGGCGAGGACCCACAGGGCCCTCACCTCTTCCGGCAGCTGGTTCCACCAGGAGGGGGCCGTAATAGAAAAGGCCCGGTCCCTTGTGGATTTTAAGCGGGCTTCCTTTGGCCCGGGGATAACCAGGAGATTCTGAGTTCCTGATCTCAGTACTCTCTGGGGCACATGTGGGGAGAGACGGCCCTTCAGGTAGGCAGGTCCTAGGCCATATAGGGCTTTAAAGGTAATAACCAGCACCTTGTACCGGATTCGGTAAGCTATCGGCAGCCACTGCAGATCCCGGAGTCCCGGCCGGATGTGCTCCCTTCTTGGGAGCCCTAACAACAGCCAGGCCGCGGCATTCTGCACTAGCTGCAGCTTTCGGGTTCGGCACAAAGGCAGCCCCATGTAGAGAGCATTACAGTAGTCCAACCTCGAGGTGACCGTGGCATGGAGCACTGTTGCTAGGTCGTCGCGCTCCAGGAAGGGGGCCAACTGCCTTGCCCGCCTAAGATGAAAAAATGCAGACTTGGCAGTGGCTGCTATCTGAGCCTCCATCATTAAGGAAGGCTCCAATAGTACCCCCAAGCTTTTGACCTTGTCCGCCGCTATCAGCGGCGCACCCTCAAAAGCTGGTAGGGGGATTTCCCCTCCTGGGCCCCGACGACCCAAGCAAAGGACCTCTGTCTTTGCCGGATTTAGCCTCAGCCCGCTCAGTCTGAGCCACCCAGCCACTTCCTGTAACGCCCGGTCTAGATTTTCCGGGGCGGAGACTGGTCGGCCATCCATAAGTAGATAGAGCTGGGTGTCATCAGCATACTGGTGACAACCCAGCCCATACCTTCGGGCAATCTGGGCAAGGGGACGCATATAGATGTTAAATAACATCGGGGAGAGAACCGCCCCCTGAGGCACTCCACAATCAAGCGTGCACCTCCGGGATAGCTCACACCCAATTGCGACCCTTTGTCTCCGACCTTCGAGGAAAGAGGAAAGCCACGGTAAAGCCAACCCCTGAATCCCCGCGTCAGCGAGGCGGCATGTCAGTAACCGATGGTCGACCGTGTCGAACGCAGCCGACAGGTCCAACAACATCAGCACCGCCGAGCCGCCCCGATCCAGATGCCGTTGGAAGTCATCCACCAGGGCGACCAACACCGTCTCCGTCCCGTGACCTGGGCGGAAGCCGGACTGGAGTGGGTCGAGGACGGAAGCATCCTCCAGGAAGGTCTGTAACTGCATCGCCACTGCCCTCTCGATAAGCTTGCCCAAAAAGGGCAAGTTTGAGACCGGCCGATAATAATAATAATAATAATAATTTTTATTTCTATCCTGCCCTCCCCGCCGAAGCAGGCTCAGGGCGGCTCACAACATAAAATACACATTACATCCATTATACTTATAAAAACATAGTTAAAACAGTTATAAATTATTAAAATTAACATGACAATATGGCGTTATAAACATTAGATTTTTAGTAAAATTCAGAGCATAAGAGCATTTCCAGCAGCATACCTAGCTTTATCACTAGTTTTATCACTAGTCGAAGGCCATCTTGAAAAGGTGGGTCTTACAGGCCCTACGAAATCGATCTAAACATCTTAGAGCCCTCATCTCCTCAGGGAGTTGATTCCACAGTAGTGGAGCGGTGACAGAGAAGGCCCGATCCCGGGTGGCCTTCAGTCTGGCCTCCCTTGGCCCAGGGACGTTCAACTGGTTTTTCCCAGATGACCTCAGTGCCCTCTGGGGCTCATATGGGGAGAGACGGTCCCTCAGGTAGGTAGGTCCTCAGCCATATAGGGCTTTAAAGGTAATAACCAGCACGTTGTAGCGAACTCGGTATGCCACTGGCAGCCAGTGCAGCCCACGCAGCCCCGGCTGTATGTGCTCCCACCTTGGGAGCCCCAACAACAGCCTAGCCGCCGCATTCTGCACCAGCTGCAGCCGCCGAGTTCGGCACAAGGGCAGCCCCATCTAGAGGGCGTTGCAGTAGTCCAGTCTCGAGGTGACCGTAGCATGGATCACCATTGCTAGGTCACGGCGCTCCAGGAAGGGGGCCAACTGCTTCGCCCGTCGAAGATGAAAGAACGCGGACTTGGCAGCGGCCGCTATCTGTGCCTCCATTGATAATGAAGGCTCCAGAAGAACCCCCAGGCTCTTGACCTTATGTGCTGCTTTAAGCTGCACACCATCAAGGACCGGCAAGGGGATTTCCCTTCCCAGGGCACCGCGACCCAAGCAAAGTACCTCTGTCTTCGTTGGATTCAGCTTCAGCCCGCTCAGTCTGAACCAACCTGCCATGGCTTGCAATGCTAAGTCCAGGCTTTCTGGGACGGAACTAGGCCAGCCGTCCATTAGTAGATAGAGCTGGGTGTCATCAGCATATTGATGGCACCCAAGCCCAAACCTCTGGGCAATCTGGGCAAGGGGGCGCATATAAATGTTAAACAGCATCGGGGAGAGAACTGCCCCTTGTGGCACCCCACATACTAGTGGGTGCCTCCGGGACCGTTCCCCCCCAATGGCCACCCTTTGTCCCCATCCTTCGAGGAAGGAGGAAAGCCACTGTAAGGCCAATCCCCCAATCCCCGCGTCAGCGAGCCGGCGGGCCAGTAGCTGATGATCGACCGTATCAAATGCGGCTGACAGGTCCAACAATATCAGCACCGCCACGCCGCCTCGATCCAGATGCCGCTGGAGGTCATCCACCAAGGCGACCAGCACTGTCTCCGTCCCATAATATCGTCCACTAAAACTCCCGCCACAAAGACCAGGTCTAGCATGTGTCCCGCCTGATGGGTGGGCGTTGTAACAACCTGGGAGAGTCCCAGTGTTGCCATGGATGACACTAGGTCCAACGCCTGACTGGAAGCTGCGTCGTCGGCATGGACATTGAAGTCACCCAGGACCAATAGCCTAGGGTACTCCAACGCCCAGCCCGCCGCCGCCTCCACCAGGGATGGTAAGGCGCTGGCCGGTGTGTTAGGCGGTCGGTACACCAGCCAGATCGCCAACCCCTCCCCAACGTCCCACATCAGGCCGGCACATTCAACGCCTGGAATCTCCGGGGCCGGAAGTGCCCTGAAGGAGTAAGCCTCTCGTATGAGCAATGCCACTCCTCCCCCCCGCCCGCTAGTCCGGGACTGGTGAAAGACCGAGTATCCTGGGGGGGTCATCTGGGAGAGAGTCACAGTCTCCCCATCGCGCACCCAGGTCTCGGTCACGCAAGCCAGGTCCATATCCTGCTCCAGCAGGAAGTCCCGAAGGATCGTGGTCTTATTATTAATGGACCTGGCGTTACATAACACCAGTGACGGAGGCGAGTACATTCGTCTGGCCACACTACCTGTCACCATCGGGATGGGACACAGGCTGGAAGGTGGCCGAGCACCACTATGTCTCAGCCCCCTTCACCTATAAATCTGCCTGTTCCCACCGTCATACCTTCCCCTCCCCAGGAGTACCGGAATCCCCAGGCCAGTCATCAACTCCCGGTGGACACCAGCTCAACAACTGGTAGTAACAATACCTCTAACCTCTTTTAATTCCTGTGTTTTGATCTATCAATAATACCAACTACCAATACATTAATTCAAATTTAAGTCTCTCAACCAACCCCCACTAACTCCTTAGCTAAGATTAGTCAAACTTTTTAATATTAATACATTGTGGTTCACCCAGTGACCACGACAAAAGACTATCTAACCCTAATAGTAAAAGCTACAATTATTTAACAACAATAACTCAGATATAATTCTTCATTGCAAATTAGCTAATCTCTTTAAGTATGACAAAACTAAGATTATGGTATTTGCTCGTAGACCTAAATACTATAACTGGTGGTTGGATGAGAAACCAATCGAACAGGTTCCCTTATTTAAATACTTAGGTGTCATCTTCCACCAGTCATGTTCTTGGGCTGCTCATATAGATCATGCTAAGCATAATATTGAAAAAGCTTCAGTGGGACTACTGCGATTCTATAGAAGAAGAGGTGGTTGTCTTATACGCCCAACTGTCAAAATTTACCAAAGGAAATTATTACCACAGCTGCTCTACGGAGCTCTAGTATGGGCCTCTGGAAATCTCCACTCACTAGAAGTTTCCCAGAATAAATTTACGCATAGGCTTCTAGCAGTTCCCCTCTCTACACCTTCGCCAATGACTAGACTGGAGCTATCCCTCCCTCATGTTAGAATTTTAGTCCATAAATTGGCTATTAACTTCTGGCTGAAAATTATTTTCCATATGGCATCGGAACTGCTAATTTTGGCATATGGGGAAATGAAGGATAGATCGTGGCGTAGTTTTATTTTAGAAATAGTGGCTAAGCTTGGGTTTTCAGTTGATTCCCTAGGCTCCCTTGGGTTTGATATGGCTAAATCCTTGGTTAAGCAAAGGTTGATAGATCAATCTATCCAAGCTGACAGGGGAATTATAGGTGAACTGAAAACTTGTGTGATCTATAGCCAGCTGCCCTTGTCGCCTCCGTTACCTCTTCCATATTTTGTAAATTTGACAAATTTTAAGCACCGGAAAGCCTTCATGAGGGCTCGCTTTGATTTACTGCCATTACTGGCCAATGAAGGCAGATTTAGGCAGATTCCTTTTCAGGAAAGAGTCTGCACTTGTGACTTAACATCCATTGAGGACCTCTACCATTCCCTGTTTTACTGTCCTGATTTTATCATTGAACGGAATAGGTTTCTGGATCGTATTTTGTCTTCTCTTTTTGGTATGTCAAATCAGGAGAAGCTAGTCTTCTTGCTGTCTGACAGAGATAGCCACATTACCCTCCAAGTTGCAAGATTTATGACTGGTATTATGGAAAAGAAAATGAAGACTGTACCTCGTTAATTGTTCATTTTGGGTAGTTTTTTTTTTCTTTTTCTCTGATGTTTTAAATTTTATATCTGGTTTTTAAAATTGGGTTTTAATGTATCTTATTGTATTAAGGCATGAGGTATTCTGTTTTTTCCCCCCTTGTACCTCTGTTTTATTGTTGAATTTGGTTGTTTGATGCTATGGCAGTATGTGCTAATGCAATAAATTGATTGACTGACTGACTTTAAGTAACTAATTTTATCTTCCACTTGCTCCTATTGCTGCACAGAAGTGACAACCATGTCATGTAGTGTCTCATATTTCCTATTTTCCACCTCTATGCATTAGCCAACATTAATTTGTGTCAAGCCAGGTCCCTCTGCAGTCCGTCAAATAGAGACCACACACTGGATGACTGCAATGGAACAAAGAATTAAGAGCATTGTGAAATCCCTCACAACAGTTTATAGTCTTTGGTGACCGTTCCAAGGCTGTATCATGATGATTCTATATTCTTATAGCAAACTGAGGATCTCTATCTGCTGCACTCTTAATATATGTCAAAAAGAAGTACATGAGCACTGAATTGTAGCTGTCTTCATCTGAAAATGTGGCAGCAAGCTCATCAAAACCAGTTCTCACATAATTGATTGGGACAAAGGCTAATGCAGCAGGAGATTTCAGTGTAATTTTTATGTTCATATTAGTTTCATATTCAGTCTTCAAGCCAATACTGTAAATTTTCCTAATGAGACTAACACAGGTGAAAATAACACCCTTTGACCTCAGCATGTGGAAAGGTAATCCTCACTGTATTCATACAAGCCTTCTCAAAATCCATTAAAACCTTTTGAGGTGACAGATCTGAAATCAATAGCTTCATTATTTCAAACATTCCATTATAGGTGTCCATGTTCTTTTTTTGAAGTAAAATGTAAATACATGGTGGATATGAATTACCCACATTGGCATGCCATGTGTACAGTTGGTAAAACATATTTGGCACTTTATCAAAGGTGCTATCTCCATAGATGCTATCTTTGTTTAATTCAAGCATAAGATCTCTATCACCTAAAACCAGAATTCTGTCTGGATTTTTTCACACTGGAATCATGAAGTATCAATTGCCTATACTTTTCAGCAGGGCTTTTTTGGTAGAAAAAGCCCAGCAGGAACTCATTTGCATATTAGGCCACACCCCTGGTGTCAACATTGTTTCATATAGGGTTTTTTTTGTAGAAAAAGCCCAACAGGAATTCATTTGCATATTAGATCACACCTCCTGACATCAAGCCAGCCGGAACTGTATTCCTGTGTGTTCCTGCTCAAAAAAAGCACTGCTTTTCAGGGATGTCAAAATGTATGTTTTTTGGGTTAGGCAAATTACTGCCTGCTCTGTGATAGCTTCTCTTTTTTAAATAGCAGTAGCAAAGGCCTCATAGATCTGAAAAGCTAAACAGGGCTGGCTCTTGCAAGTATCTGGAAGGAAGAAATCAATAAAGATAGCTGGAATTAATAAAAAAATGGTATGATGGAGAATTGATTCACTGGTATCTGGTGCTCTGGGGGCCCCCCTGTTTTTAGAAGTAGATGCACCAAATTTGCAGCATAGAATCCAGTACCTCTCCCCAAAATGCCCTCCAAGGTTCAAAAAGATTGGACCAGAGGGTCCAATTCTATGAGCCCCCGAAGAAGGTACCCCTATCCTTCTTTATTTCCTATGCAGGGAAGGCATTTAAAAGGAGTGTGGTCCCTTTAGATGTGATGGCCAGAACTCCCTTTGGAGTTAAATTGTGCTTGTCACAACCTTGCTCCTGGCTTCACCCTCAAAGTCCCCAGATATTTCTTGAATTGGACTTGGCAACCCTATTCCATGTGGGCTTCTTTCCATGTGAGCTTCTTTCAGTATGGGCTTTCCCCCATGTGGGCTTCTTTCCATGTGGGTTTATTTCCATGTGGGCATGTTTCCATGTGGGCTTTTTTCCTGTGAGCATTTATGTCCATGGGCTTTTTTCTTTGGGCTTTTTTTCTTTTGACTTTTTCCTAGAACCACTACAAATGTGTTCTCATCAAGTCTCTCCATTGAGACTGGTCCTGTTTTTATTTCTATAAGGTTTTTTTTAAGTGCATTAAAAGTGACACATTTTATTATTCATCTTCAGCTTTCATAATGATAGACATGAAGGGTGGTTTCACACAAGAGATTTGGCCTGACCTAGGAATGCCTCCTGTTCAATTCAAAGGTGCATATTCACACAAGCACATCTGCCCTCTGAGCCCAGCCCATCCCCAGCCCGTCCCCAGACACCTCCTATCTGCATTTAAAAGCTACTTGGATTCTCCTGGTAGCATTCCCCTGAATTGATTGTAGGCTGCATAATTGGCTGCTGTCTGAATGTCCTGGCACAACTCATGAGCGGAAGAGCTGTGAGTACACCAAGCCGTTTCCGGCACAGTCAGGGTGTTTTTCCCCCTAGCTCCTCCCCACGGTGCGCTTGTGTCCTTCTTGGCATGAGCGTACACAAAGGCGGCCTTCACAGAAAAACCACCCTTTCTGCAGCTGAGCTGGGCTAGCAGTCTGAAGGCAGAAGCACGGATGGCTGTCGGGATGCTGCTGCTTCAGTGGAGGCTGTCTGATCCCCCTTACATGGACCTGTCTGAATTGGGGGGTTTTGCCTCAGGATACTATCACGTCAATTTCCCAGTGTGATAGCACCCAAAATCTTAAAATGCTTTAAAGCTGACACCACAGATATTCCACCCCGAGTTTTAAGTTGGCAATATAGTGTGACTTCTGCAGCTTCTGCACATCTGCTTATGTACAAAAGATTTGATTTGGTATATGGCTTATTTAAGGCATTGGTGTACAGAATTTTAAAACTATGTTGTCAGATGGGAAACATGTGCAGTATACAATAGAATCACAAGTGAGGAGTGGGTTGGAACCTACCTTGCGTTTGCTGAGGAACAAAGCTCTCATTTGGTGATAGCAGCTACCACCATCACTCTTCCTTGTGCTGATAAAAATAAGAATACCTTGTAAGTAAGTACCCGAAGTGGAAGCATCCCATCCCAAACAACCACCTATTGATGGTTTGTTTCCCAACAGGTGAAGGAAGGAAAAATGAGACAAAATTTGCAGAAGCAACATCAAAGCACCAGCCAAAGGCTGTGATTTTATTAGCATTGGATGCATTCACATGCTTTAGTCACAGGTACATAAAAAAAGGCCACAAAGCTTCTCACAGTACTCTAGGCCTTTTTTAAAAAAATGAATGCAATCTAGGTTTGTTTGCTGGGCAGTTTAATTATGGAGCACCTTTGGCATTCATAAAAGTTCTAGTCCAGGAGTGGCCAAACTGCAGTTTGGGAACCACATGTGGCTCTTTCACACATATTATGCAGCTCCTGGAGTTCAAGAAGGAACTTAATGCAGGCTTACTCTCAAGTAAGTGTGTTTAGCATCGGGACCTCAGTCAGCCTGCAAGCACTGACCCATAGGTAGGCAACTGTTTCTGCCATGTGTGAAGTGGGAAAAGAAGGGGGAAAGAGGCAAGCCTGCAAGCTCTTCTTCATCACAGAGGTCACCCAGAGACCTAAACTGATTTCCCAGTCACCTTACGCTGCTCTCACATTTGTCATCTCAGTGGGACTTCCTTCCGATTTTACACTATCTGCCTTGGAGCTGCAGCAAGTGTCGGCGTTTTCACGCAGCAAACAGAAACTGCTAAAAACCAATTTCTGATTGCTATGTGAAAACACCAACGCTTGTTGCAGCCTCAGGGCAGATAGTATGAAATTGGAAGGAAGCCCCGCTGAGAAGACGAACATGAGAGTGGTGTAAGGTGAGTGGGAAATTGGTGCTAGAGTGGGGAAAGAGAGCACATGGTTTCCCTTAGTTTCATAGCTCTTGCAGGAGTGGTATTTACTAAACTGGGTGTCAAGACAAAGAGAGATGCATAATGATGCAAATGGTTGCCAGTGATTTATATGGTACATATGTGTTTCCTTCTCCCACTGGTGCCAAAAAAGCTGGTCTTATGAGAACTTTTTTTTTTTTTAAGCCTCCTTCTAACATGGTCATGTTGTAAAGTGCATACAATGTATTTTATCTTTCTGTGCAAAGAAAGTATTAAGAGTTTTAATAAAGGAAAGGTAAGGTCCCCTGTGCAAGCACCAGTCGTTTCCGACTCTGGGGTGACATTGCTTTCACAACATTTTCATGGCAGACTTTTTACAGGGTGGTTTGCCATTGCCTTCCCCAGTCATCTGCGCATAAAGACGTGTATAAATATTTGTTCATGTCTTGTGGCTCTCAATCATCTGACATTTATTCTGTGTGGCTCTTACATTAAGCAAGTTGGCCACCCCTGTTCTAGTCTGTGATTTTACTGCAATGATCCCATGGATCATTATTTTCCTCTTCTGACTTTCCCTCATTTTAGATCAGTGTTATAGAAAGCCAGAAAGGCCAATATCAGCCATCTTTCAAATTTCTAAGTACATCTAGCCCTTTGAGAGAATTACATCAACAAAACATATTCCTCAGTCAAGTTATGTTGTGATGTTTTACACACAGAGAGTGGAGAGTTTATGAATTCATTTCCTCGGACTTTACAAATTCTATATAATTTGGTCATTACAGGACTATTTGAAATTATAATGATGATGATTGTCTTCCTATTGCTAAATTAGTGGTATTCAGCTTCTTCCAGTGCAGCAATCTAAGTGCATTTGAAGATAATACATTTCAGAGAAGCAAAACAGGAAACCCCCCAAATACTCTTCTCATTGTTTAAAAAAAATCTACAAGTATGTTTTAGCTTCATGTATTAGGAACCACCAAAATTTTAATATAGAAAGGGGTTTGCCAGTTTTGGAACAGATAAAGTAGTTGAGGTATATGCTGCTACAGAAGACAATATTAACTGTTGTAGCACTCTGAAATATTTATTTTGCGTTAGTTTCCAACTTTCCTTATTCTCAGGATGCTGAAAAGCTGGAAGTCCATTTTAAACACACACATACTCTCTTTCTATTTATATTAATAGGTTATGTGAAACTCATTACATTTTATGGTTTTGCACAAAAATCTTAGTTTCCGTCTAATATTATGCAATGACATAATGCCATTTGTAGAAGTGTCACATAAAGGAATTGACTTTTACTGGCTTCTGATGGCAAGACTATCCACTTTACAATTCCTGTTTTATGTAAGTGCTCTCAAAGTTTATTGATCTCTACTGATATCTCAAGTTACTTAATTATAAAAGGAAGTTTCTAGTATAGTAGCTTATTGAAGTAACATATCCAGCAGTTAAAATGGTTTGTTGTAGCTACAGAGAGCTGATTAAAAAAAACCCCACTAGACATAATGCATTGGGTCCTTTCAAGGAGGCATTTAAATAGGGAAGAGTAGTTGACTGAGACACAGACATACCAGCTTCATGTGTTAAGAAAAGGGTGCTGAGTAGGGGATGATTTATTTTTGAGTCCTCAGCAGTGTTCCCTCTTAGATGAGTTAGTGTGAGCTAGCTCACAATTTTTTAGCCTCCAGCTCATACATTTCTGTCTCAGCTCAGGAGAAATGGCCCTAGAGCAAACTAATTTATGCAGCAGCCCCCAACTTTAATGTCAGTAGCTCACAAAGTAGAATTTTTGTTCACAAGCCTCTGCAGCTTAGAGGGAACACTGGTCCCCAATATTATTCTAATTGGCATACAAAAGCCTCACTATTTTGCACACCTGCATTTATCTCACCTCTGTTCTGCAATTTCTGTCACTATTTGGAGGAGCCAGATCAAGGATACTCCCAGTGTGAGTGCAAGTCGAAGGAAGAAAAAAACACTGGGGAATAAAGCCATCAAGCACTAATTCAAGTATTAAAAATATGCAATAAGCATTCATATATATACTTTCTATATTATTTCTCAATGGTTCGCAGCAAGTCTCAGGCACAGCATTATAGAAAAGCACAATGGCATGTGTAAAGACGCAGTACATTTAAATGAACAAGAATCACAAGCTGCAAAATTCATAGAGAAATTCACAAAACAATATTTTGAGTATGACAAAAGCACAAAAACTGTCCAAAAGTCTTTAATTAGACTAAGCCTTCCAGTCGCCAAATGCCCTCAGAAGAGATGTGTGCCTAGATTCTCAGTGCGTTTTGTTTCCTTTATCAATCAACGTAGAATTGGAACTGCAAAATAAAGAGCATACCAAAATGCACCTTTCCAATAATCAAAATATACAGAATTATGACCTATTATGCATTTACACCAGTCTTACCCCCAAACTTTCAAAGTAATGATCAGCAACAGCTTTAATTCTCAAGGTATAATGGGTTCCCCAAGAGGATACCCACCCATACTCCTTTTATCACACACAGATCAAGTATATCCCCAAATTTAAAGACAGAAATCCATTAGATGAATGGTGAAAAATCTAATGCCAAGTTAAGACCAAAAAGTGCATAAGATTTTAACTTTAAACTGAGTCTCCTTTTGAAGTAATATCTGTTAGATGTTTTCTGTTGTATAGCTCTTTCATCAGCGCTGCCTTCGCACCATCCTCAACATCCACTGGAGTGACTTTGTGACCAACACTGAAGTCCTCAAGAGGGCGGAGGTTACAAGCATCGAGGCACTGCTGTTGAAGACGCAGCTGCGCTGGGCAGGGCATATTTCTAGGATGGAAAACCACCGCCTTCCCAAGATTGCTCTGTATGGCGAACTTTCCACCAGCCATCGAAATAGAGGGGCACCAAAGAAGAGGTACAAGGACTCCTTGAAGAAATCCCTTGGCACCTGTCGCATCAACCATCACCAGTGGTCTGACCTAGCCTCAGATCGCAAAGCATGGAGGCACACCATCCACCAGGCTGTCTCTTCCTTTGAGAACGCACGCATAGCTGGTCTTGAGGACAAAAGGAGATTGAGGAAGAATCGCACTGCTACAGCACCAACCCCAAATCAGACTTTTCCCTGCAGCCACTGTGGCCGGATCTGCCTGTCCCGCATTGGACTTGTCAGCCGCCAGCGAGCCTGCAGCAGACGTGGACTACTGCACCCTTCTTAAATCTTCGTTCGCGAAGTCAAGCCGAGAGAGAGAGAGAGAGAGAGAGCTCTGTGGTTGGTAGGCATACAGTTTGTTGTTCAGTCGCACAGTCGAGTCCAACTTTGCGACCTCATGGACAAAGCCATGCCAGGCCCTCCTGTCTTCTACCATCCTCCAAAGTCTGCTCAAATTCTTGTTAGTTACATCAGTAACGCTGTCCAGCCATCTCATCTTTTGCCGTCCCCTTCTTCTTTTACTTTCTGTCTTTCCCAGCATCAGGATCTTCTCCAGTGAGTGCTCCCTTCGCATTTGGTGGCCAAAGTATTTGAGCTTCAGCATCTGACCTCCAGGGAACAGTCAGGGTTGATTTCCCTTAGGACTGACTGATTGGATCTTCTTGCAGTCCAAGGGACTCTCAAGATTCTTCTCCAGCACCACATCTCAAAAGCATCTATTCTTGTGCACTCGGCCTTCCTTATGCTCCAGCCTTCACAGCCATACATTACTACTGGGAATACCTGTTAATATATAGTAGCCTGCTGTGAAGCATGGTAGATCATGAACTGTCAGAATGACAGGTGTCACATGATAGGAGTCACAGGCCTACCCTGGCTGATGCAATAACTAGTAATAACTGGACTTGTCTAGAGGAGTCACAATGAGTCAACAGAATTAACTGATTGGTGGGCTGTACTATATAATCAGCAGAGTGCCAGAATGTTTTTTCTCTCAATGTGTTTGGATTACTGGTGAAGCATTTTGTTACTCTGGACTGTGTATGTATATATCTTCACTGCTGTAAATATTTTGTATAATACACCGTTTGTTATAAAAGCAACTGGTGTGTTGGCTCTTCATATTGATGTTCCTATTGCTAAGGCAACTTCCTGTTGTGGTCTGCCTACACTCTGCACACACTCTTGCCGCCAATACCATCGCAAGTGAAGTCTGTCACTACTTCCATGTCTTCCCCTTCTATTTGCCAAGGTGTGATGGGGCCAGATGCCATGATCTTAGTTTTTTTGATGTTGAGTTTCAAGCCTACTTTTGTGCTCTCCTCTTTCACCCTCAACAAGAGGTTCTTTAGGTCCTCCTCACTTTCTGCTATTAGAGTGGTGTCATCTGCATATCTGAGGTTATTGATGTTTTCCCCGGCAATCTAAATTCTGGCTTCTGCTTCATCCAGGCCAGCATTCTGCATGATGTACTCTGTATATAAATTAAATAAGCAGGATGACAATATATATCCTTGTCGAACCCCCTTTCCTATTCTAAACCAATCAATTGCTTCTTGATCCTTATATAGGTTTCTCAGGAGACATGTGAGGTGGGCTGGTACTCCCATCTCCTTAAGGACTTGCCATAGTTTGTTGTGATCCACACAGTATGGTGTAGTGGTTAAGTGTGTGGACTCTTATCTGGGATAACCAGGTTTGATTCCCCACTCCTCCACTTGCACCTGCTGAAATGGCCTTGGATCAGCCATAGCTCTGGCAGAGGTTGTTCTTGAAAGGGCAGCTGCTGTGAGAGTCCTCTCAGCCTCACCCACCTCACAGGGTGTCTGTTGTGGGGGAGGAAGATAAAGGAGATTGTGAGCTGCTCTGAGACTCTAAGTGGAGAGCGGAATATAAACCCGAATGAAAGTTTAATACGGTCAAAGACCAATAAATTAAATACAAATAACTTAATAAGATACAGTCAGGCAATAGTAAAATGGGAATAAAACATACACAGTATAAAATATAATTAGGCAATACTATAATGAGAATAAAACATAGACAGTATAAAATATAATTTCCTCCCCAAAACACTGATTAAATTCCAGAACCAAGGCGTTCAATTGGGTATTCCCCTTAAGAATTGCTTCCGGAGACTTATGGCTCGCGAAGCAAACTTTGCCACACATAAAGTGGTTCCTTTGTTCCTATCAGCCAATAATCTGTCTAGCTGAAATCTAATATTTCTTCCAGGGACACTGGCACAGATCGGGAGTATATACTCGGCCCTAATATGCTGATATAATTTACATTGGAATAGTACATGCTCCCTATCTTCCGGTTTATTGTCCCCACAAATACACAGTCTCTCCTCGTATAATTGTCCTGTGTATCTGCCTTCAATAATAGCTGACGGTAACATATCAAATCTGAGAAGAATAAATGCTCTCCTATACTCTGCTTTGTCAAGATTTTGCAAGTATGGCATCAGTGTTATTTTATGTAACTCCTCTATTCCTGGTAAATAGCCTTTAAGCTGATTCAGATCATGCTGTCTTTCAACCCAATGTCGTCATCTTCTTAGCATAGTCAAAGAAGCAGATATAAACGTTTTTCTGATACTCCTGTGTTTTCTCCATAATCCAGCGAATGTTGGCAATTTGATCTCTAGTTCCTCTACCAAAGCCCAGCTTGAACTTCTGGTAGTTCCCAATCTACATACTGCTGAAGCCTAGCTTGTAGGATCTTTAACATGACCTTGCTGACATGTGAAATGAGGCAATGGTACGATAGTTTGAACATTCCTTGGCGTTACCCTTCTTTGGGACTGGAATATAAACTGATTTTTTCCAATCTTATGGCCACTGTTGTGTTTTCCAAATTTGCTAACATAATGTGTGCATCACTTTAACAGCATCATCTTTTAGGACTCTGAATAGCTCAACTGGGATACTGTCATCTCTGCTCGCTTTGTTGTTAGTAATGCTTTCTAAGGCCCATTTGACTTCACACTCCAGAATGTCTGGCTTGAGTTCAGTGATTTCAGTGGTTGTAAAGGACATTGAAAACCTTCTTGTATAATTCTTCTGTGTATTCTTGCCACCTTTTCCTAATTTTTCTGCTTCTGTTAGGTCCCTACTTGTTTTGTCCTTTATCATGGCCATCTTTGCACGAAACGTTTCCTTGATTTCTCCAATTTTCTTGAAGAGATCTCTTACCTTCCCATTCTATTATTTTCCTCTATTGCTTTGCATTGTTCCTTCAGGAAGACCTCTTTATCTCTCCTTGCTGTTCTCTGGAAATCTGCATTCAGTTGGGTGAATCTTTCCTTTTCACCTTTGCCTTTCACTTTCCTACTTTCCTCAGCTGTTTGTGAAGCCTCATCAGACAGCCACTTTGCTTTCTTGTATTTCTTTTTCTTTGGGATGGTGCTGATTGCTGCCTTCTGTACAATGTCATGAGCCTCCGTCCATAGTTCTTCAGGCACTCTATCAACTCTAGTTCCTTAAACCTATTTTTCACCTCCACTGTATATTCATAAGGGATGTGATCAAGGTAAAACCTGAATGGCCTAACAGCTTCCCCAGTTTTTCTCAGTTTAAGCCTGAATTTTGCAATGAGTAGCTCATGATCTGAGCCGCAGTCAGCTCCAGGTCTTGTTTTGCTGACTGTAAGGAGCTTCTCCATCTTTGACTGCAGAGTATATAATCAATCTGATTTCTGTGTTGCCCATCAGGTGATATCCATGTATAGAGTCGCCTTTTAGGTTGTTGGAAGAGGGTTTTGCTATGACCAGCTTGTTCTCTTGACAAAACTCTATTAGCCTTTGCCCAGCTTCATTTTGTTCTCCAAGGCCAAACTTGTCACTTGTTCCAGTTACCTTTTGACTTCCAGCTTTGGCATTCAAGTCTCCTATGATGAGGAGGACATCTTTTTTGGTGTTAGTTCTAGAAGGTGTTGTAGATCTTCATAGAACTGGTCCACTTCAGCCTCTTCTGCATCAGTGGTTGGGGCATAGACTTGGATTACTATGATATTGAATGGTTTGCCTTGGATACGGACTGAGATTATTCTGTCATTTTTGAGATTGTATCCCTTTACTGCCTTCCTCACTCTCTTGTTAACCATTTCTTCTACAGGACTCTTGCCCACAGTAATAGATGTGGTGATCCTCTGAATTAAATTCGCCCATTCCTGTCCATTTTAGTTCACTGATTCCCAAGATCTCAATGTTCAGTCTTGCCATCTTTTCTTTGACCACATCCAGCTTACCTTGATTCAGAGATCTTACATTCCAAGTTCCAATGCAGTATTGTTCTTTGCAGCATTGGACTGTTCTTTCACCATCAGACAAATCCACAGCTGAGCGTCCTTTCAGTTTTGGCCCAGCTGCTTCATTCTTTCTGTGGTTACTTGGATTAGTCCTCCACTCTTCCCCAGTAGCATGTTGGGAACTTTCTGACCTGAGGGACTCCTCTTCCAGTGCCATATCTTTTAGCCTTTTGTTACTGTCCATGGGGTTATCTTGGCAAGGATTCTTGGCAAGGAACACAAAACTTAAGTTGTTCTGCTGTATGATTCATACTCAGAAAATGTTCTACCATTGGTGGATCCATATTGGTGGACCTAATTCTACTCTGATGCTCTAAAATACGAGTTATTATAGCCCTCATTGACATGCCTACATAAAAATGCCTTCAAGGGCAGATTATTAAATAACTAGCTTGAGACCCATGCTTTGCTATGGTATGTACTATTTTGCTATAGTAGGTACTAATTACCACGGGTCGTTTTGTAGAAAAATAGGTGGTGGAGCTCATCCAGGGATTGTTATGCAGCTGTACCTACTATTCAATGGATTGTTATGCAGCTGTACCTACTATTCAATGGACAAGGAGGTAGAACTCTCAGAAGGAGGAGGTGGAGCTCTCAGAAAGGCTCAGGAGCTGCGCTCCTGTGAGCTCCCACTGAATCCAATGCCTGCTATTTACAAATTTCTTTGCTGCATCTGTAAATTGGTGTAATCTGTTAGTCCCCTTGCAGTGTTGGTGTAGCTTGCACAACATCTGCCACTTTTCTTGAGGACAGTAAGAGATGATAGCTGTGAGAGGTATGTGGGGGAGTTGGCCTGAGGGACTGATGGTGTGGTGGATATTTTGGCATGTTCATGCACAACATCCCCCTGATCATTTGAAAGCTCAGTTTCCATACTGGCTTTTATGTAAAATCCCTAGTGAATTTTTAAAGGAAGACTGGGAGGTGCATTTTACCTCAGGGCACTTGCATAAAATTATAGAGTTGGAAGAGACCTCCAGGGTCATCTAGTCCAACCTCCTGCACAATGCAGGAAACTCAGAAATACCTCCCCCTAGATTCACAGGATCTTCATTGCTGTCAGATGGCCATCTAGCCTCTGTTTAAAAACTCCAAGGAAGGAGAGCCCACCACCTCCCGAGGAAGCCTGTTCACTAAGGAATCACTCTAACGGTCAGGAAGTTCTTCCTAATGTTGAGCCAGAAGCTCTTTTGATTTAATTTTAACCCATTGCTTCTGGTCCTACCTTCTGGGACCACAGAATGACTCCCAATAGGAAATGCATATTGTTTAGAATATTATGGGTGAGGACCCATCAGGCCACATATGCAAATGACCTCTGTGTTCCAACTGTTTTGGGGCTGGGGGGATGAGTTATGGAATGTTGTCAGCAGTTTCCTGTAACTGTAACTCAGAGAAGCCAGGCTCCACAAGAAGATTGGCAAGCCTTGTGAGTTTTAGAATGTTGGAGGTGATGTCCAATCTGACGGTTTATGCAAATGACATTTTGCTTTAACTGTCTGTGCGCGAGGAAAAAGGCAGCAGCCTTCAAGCCACAGTATCCTTATGGGGAAACAGGTTTTACTCCTTTTTACTCCCTTAGTTGGCAAATTCCTTAAAATCCTTTCTTAGTTGCTGTCTGCACCATGAAAGGAATATTCTCCCCAAGTTTCCAGTCTCTAGGTCAAGGGGTTTTGGCTGGGGCTTGATTTGTAGATCAGGAGACTTGTCTTGTAACTCAGACTATATATTTCCGATTATATATATACTTCCGATTCGGAAGTCAATGGAAAAGGCGGGAAAGGAGCTTCTGCAGCCTCAGGGGAGCTGCTTGCTTCCTTTCCCGCCTTTGGAAGCCTTTTCCCACCTCTCCCATAGCCTCCCTGGGATCAGGGAGGGAGGCGGAGGGGGAGAGGTGCCCCAGCAGCCAATCCAAAGCATGCATTTGCAAAATGCATTGCAAATGCATGCTTTGAAGGGCTTTTATGTAGCTGATGGCTGGGCTAATCCCTCAGACATCAGCTACATTGTTGTTCTTTTGTTCTTTTGTTTACTTGGGTATCCAAGTAAATAGTGTTCTCTGGCCAATCACAGAGCAGTGCTATTTTTGAAACTGCTCTGTGTAGGGTCAGAGTCTGCCTGGCTGGACTCCATTCCATTGCTGTTGTGTTTTGTGTTGGTGTGTGAGAGAGATTGTGCTGCGCTAGCCTTTAGCCTCAGCTGCTGCTGCTCTCTCTCAGCCTTTCCTGACCTGCTTTGAGAAGAGAAGATGTCTAAGGTAAGGTAGTCTTGGGGTTCTTGTTTTTATTTTAGTTAGTAAAACGACTTGGGTAGCTTATTTGGGGTTAGGGGGTTCTGGGGGTTCTGCTGGGGATGGGGGCCTGGGGTGGGGTGGGGGATTTGCCAATTTGCCCGTATCCTACTTTAGTGAGAGGACTTTTAAAAGTGCAGTGTCCTTTTACTTTTCTTGATTTGGGTGGCTTCTGGGGAGCCCAAAGACAGGGACCCCCTGGCCCAAACTTTTTGGGACTTGGGGGTTTTATAGGGGAGAGTTCCCTGCGAGTTCCATGCAGTTTTTGGGGCTCTCCCTCAAACCCCCCTCCCCTTCAGGCAGCTTCCAATATACCCTATTTTGCCATTGATTTCAATGGCCGCAGGGTATAATGGGGCCGTATATTCGGAAATAACTGCACATCTACCGTATATGCGGCTATTCTGAGTACGGTAATAGGAAATACAAGGTTTTCCATATCTTTTTGGTCCTGTGTATATCCGAATCTGTAATTCCGTTTTTTTTTTTGTACACCCCTAATGTACAGTTCATAGATGGAACATAACTATAAATGACATTAAGAGAGCAAATGAAGATATACATTTGAGGAACGCAAACATGATTAAAGTCCAGATTTCTAATGAAGACCAAGAGTTTTCTGGAATTCTGCCTAGTGAATTACCAACAAATCTAGAAAAGGTATTAACACGACACTGAGAATAATTGGGTCACTGGTAAAACAAAGTATTAGTTTTTCAATACTTAAGAGAGAAAATGCACAGTGAGAGGGTAGTTTTATCTAAGGAAGGGTACAGATGTTCTTCTGTAACACATACTATAACTTCAAATGAAAAAAGGTCTTGTAGGAACCAAAATTTATGAGGTAGAATTTTAAAACACTGTTCTTTTCAGAAAATAAAAATTCAGTACCAACAACAAAAGGAATTTTCGGATTTAAATGAATGAAAAAGTGGGAAAGTTCAAAGTAAGATAGAAAACTGTGTTAAATGTAACACTAATAGCCTTGACAGGAGACAAAATACATACAAACAACAAAAAATCATTGTGAGCTGCAAAAACAGCAGCCACCAAATTCTTTGGAGAAGGCTCTTGCCCAGCCTCTTCCAGCATTTGTTGAGCTGAATTAGTTAGATGCTTCACATCCCCCCATGTGGTATCACGAGCTGTCTGGGTGTGTGGGTGTCGCACAATCTCTTGTTTGAAGCTGAGATTGAAATTGGGAAACAGATTTGGGAGACCCTGATGCCATGCCATCTTTAGCCAGGTGAATGAAACGTGCCAGAACCCACAAAAGACCTGCAAGAGAAACCACAGCAGCATGCCTTCACCCCCAGGTAATAAGGGGAGCTGAACCATGCCAAGTTAATAAGCCCAAAGACCAAATTAAATTGTTCCTGAACCTGCATTTGGTTAGGAACCCTCATTTTCACTCATTTTAATTGTTTTTGAAGAGTGGTTTTCAATGTCTGATTAGCATGTTCCACAATAGCTTGACCTGTGGAATTATAAGGAATACCAGGACTGAGGCTGATGTCTCATTGGATACCAAATTTTTGGAAAGCAGCAAAATAGTAGGCAGGGCCATTGTCTGTCCTGAGTTTTTGAGGTTTGCTCAGGACAGTGATGGCAGCAAATGAGCAATGACATGAGTAGCAGACCCCCCTCTTTGAGGAGTGGCCCACTACCACACAGGCAGAAATAAGGTGAGCCATGACATGTTTTGTGGCTTCCCCACAGTGAGCAGTAGCCTAAAGATATCCAGAGTACATGTCTATGCAAACATGGACACAGTACCAGGGTTTCAGGGAAACTATATGGTTAATATCATTTGTCAAAGTTTGTTAGGGAGCACTTTCCCTATGTGGAAAGGTTGAAACACTTGGGGCTCTTTAGCTTGGAGAAACATTGACTGCAGGGTGACATGATAAAGGTTTAAAAGATTATGCATGGGATGGAGAAAGCAGAGAAAAAAGTATTTTTCTCCCTTTCTCACAATACAAAAACTTGTGGGCATGCAATGAAATTGCTGAGCAGTCAGGCTAAAGCACATAAAAGGAAGTACTTTTTCACCCAAAGGGTGATTAACATGTGTTATTCACTGCCACAAGAGGTGGTGGCAGCTACAAGCATAGCCAGGCCCAAGAGGGGACTAGATAAAAATATAGAGCAGAGGTCCATCAGTTGCTATTAGCCACAGTATGTGTGTGTGTGTATATATATATATATATATACACACACACATATATATATACACACATATATATGTGCATGTGTGTATGCATAGAAGAAGACATTGGATTCATGCTCCGCCCTCCACTCAAGAGTCTCAGAGTGGCTCACAATCTCCTTTATCTCCCTCCCTCACAACAGACACCCTGTGAGTGGGTGGGGCTGAGAGAACACTGATAGAAACTGCTCTTAACCAGAACAACCTCTGAGAGGGTTATGACCGCCCAAAGTCATTCCAGCAGTTGCAAGTGGAGGAGTGGGGAATCAAACCCAGTTCTCCCAGATAAGAGTCTGCACACTTAATCACTACACCAAACTGACACATATATTGGTCACTGTATGACACAGAGTGTTGGACTGGATGGGCCACTGTCCTGATCCAACACAGCTTCTCTTATGTTCTTATGTTAGTTTGCAAACCATGCAGGTTAACAGCATGATCAGCAAAATGATTAGTAGAGTCACAATGTGCTGAGCCTGATCAAAAGCAACAAGAATTGTCTGTTTAGTGCTTTGGCATTTTGGTAAAAATTGCTGTGGCTGAGAAAGGAAAAGTTAATAAGAGAAGTAACATCTTTCAAAGTCTTATCAGCAAATGCATTGCCCTGAGCAATCACACCAGTAAGTAAGTAAGTAAGTAAAATTTTATTTATATCCCGCCCTCCCCCGCCACGCAGGCTCAGGGCGGCTAACAACAGCAAAACAACAATACGTTTAACAAAACATTAAATTAACCCCAAACGGATTAATACATTAGTTAAAACAGTTACTAAATCTAAAAACATTAAGTTAGATCTGACAGTACCGTTATTAGTCGACGCTATGCCTGTCAGTTTGTGAATGATGGCGGATCTCCAGACTGGACCGTTTTGATGTTTCTCTGTGGACTTGGTCAGCCGTTCATGAATGCCTGTTTGAAAAGGGTGGTCTTGCAGGCCCTGCGGAACTGATCAAGGTTCCGCAGGGCCCGCACCTCCTCTGGGAGTTGATTCCACAAGGAAGGGGCCGCGGTAGAGAAGGCCCGTGCATAGGTAGTCCGAAGTTTAACTTCTTTTGGCCCAGGGGTGGTCAATCTGTTTTTACCTACTGACCTCAGTGCTCTCTGGGGCTCATACGGGGAGAGACGGTCCCTCAGGTAGGTCGGTCCTCGGCCATATAGGGCTTTAAAGGTAATCACCAGCACTTTGTACTGGACCCGGTATACAATCGGCAGCCAGTGCAGTTCGCGCAGCCCCGGCCATATATGCTCCCATCTTGGGAGGCCAAGCAGCAGCCTGGCCGCCGCGTTCTGCACTAGCTGCAATCTCCGGGTCCGGCACAGAGGCAGCCCCATGTAGAGGGCGTTACAGTAGTCCAATCTTGAGGTGACCGTCGCATGGATCACCGTTGCTAGGTCCCGGCGCTCTAGGAAAGGGGCCACCAGGAAGATTAGTAACAGCAAGAAATTAAAACCTGCAAGATTAAAAATATAGACAATCAAATCAAGGTCAATTTGGAGAGATACATGCACCAGGAAGTTGATGAATCAAATTAAATGCATATAAGGTGTCAAGTTGAAAGGCCATTGTAAATAGACCTGAAAAAGCCATTGCTCTAACAGCAATCTTAGCCTGCTGCACTGAGCACAGCTGCAAAGTAAAGTGTGTCTTTTACACTTTCTCCCCAGCAAATTGGGTACTCATTTGACCAACCTCAGAAGAATGGAAGGCTGAGTAACCTTGAGGAAGCTACCTGAACTCAGGCCTTACACAGAGCTCAAGACTGCAGTACTGCAGCTTGAACACTCTGCATCACGGGGGTCTTTTTGAATCCAAATTAGCATTTTCCTTGGCCAATTTCATCATCAATTCTCCTGCTGCATCAGGATTATCAACCTGTCTGCTGATTGCTGCCTGAAAACAATTGATAAAGACTAAATAGGGCTCTTGTAGCTTTTGACAGACAGTTGCAAAACTATGGGCTGGTTTCCCTTCTGTAGGTACTTTGACAAAGGCCTGTAAAGCACATTTCACAATGTATCCATTAAAGAGTCCTTCTAAAAGACTTTGCACATTGGTTCCCCCTATGCCCATATCTCTGATAGCCTTTTGAGTTTCACTCAAGACAGAGTGGGGCAACACAGTATAGTTAACAACCTGCTGCCTGTTCTCATTCTGTGCCTATGTTACTGGGTATACTCTTCCCCTGTCAAATGTACAGGGCAAATAGACAACATTTCTGCCAATTCTGGGACATTTTCCAATTTAGCCTGATCAAGTTCCTTCTCCAAAACTTCACAGACCATGCATCCCGGGGCGTTAGATGGGCCCACGGGTGGATCTGTTGGTGGAGGAGGGAGAGAAGGAGGAGGAAGAAAAGGAGGGGCAGGGGGCACAAGTTGGACACCAGTGTCTTTTAGGGGACAATCTTTGAAGAGCTGGCTTGGGTTACAAACGGGCATACATTTCTCTACTGCATACCTGCATTGATGCCAGACTTGCAGAAGTTCAACAGAAGTTCGGGGCTCTGTGTGAAAGGTCCTCCCTATCTTCTCCCAGTCCTGAAATTTAAGAGAACCTCCCTCCGGGTACCAGGGGCATTACTCATTGATCTCTTGTAACAGAGTCTTAAGTTGACCAGAAGTCACGGACCCGCCAGACTTTTGGATCAAAAACTTTAACTCATTCAAATGTTTCTGCTCAGCCTGTAATAACTGTCCACCCATACCTACCAAAAAGGGGTCATTGAGAACAATGGAGTGAGCACTTGGGGCCTGTGCCAGGTGGTTGATAAGTAGGAGCTGAGCTGCTGGGCTGTGCCAGGCATTGATACCTTAAAGCAGGAGCTGTCCCTTGTCCCGGGAGCTGAACGGTCCCTGCTTCGGTGAGCTGTGTGGTCCCTGCTTCGGTGAGCTGTCCCTGCTTCGAGGTGCCACTTGTAGGAATGATCACTCGACACGTGTATCAGGAGAAAAAACCTGCTCAGAGGAGAAGCAGCCCTCTGCTCTCAGCACTGATCAATGAAAACTGATTGTGCAATAAATTGATTGGAACAAGACCTTATGTCACACTGAAATAAAATTATACACTAAGTAATGAATCCATAACATTTTAACTTTCATGTGTTTTCCAAACTCTAAAAGACCTTCATAAATACTAAGTGTTAACTATTAAAGTAATATAAAGGAACAAATTTTGAGTTGTATTTTAATAGGCTAGTAAAATATGAAGTTTCCTGAAACTATTGATTTTTACTTGAATGTCCTTTTAAAAGTTCTTATTTCTGTTTTACTCACACCAGTCACTTGTGTCATACAGATAAATTCACTTTTCGCAACCACTTCACTGAAACTTACACTGGAACTCTCTCCCCTATATCATTGTGGCAGAATCATTTTGCAGTGTTTTCTTGCATCTTTCCAGCTTATTAGTTAAAATATACAACATTTGTTTAATGTGGTGTTAAAAGTAGTACAGACTTTAACAAAGTTAACTCTTCTAAGCCCATCCACTTAAGTGGTCTTAGAAGGGTGTATCTCCGCTTAGGACTTCCTATAGAATTACAACTGAGACTACCCAGTAGAATTACAAAAGAGACAAGCATTTTCTCTACCAACAAATATGTAATTCAACACATTAACAATTAAAGAGAAATAAAATGCTTCCCGTACCATGACCCATCTTTTTGTGAAGTCACTTTACATTGAATGTCATTTCAACGACTAACCTGGAAAGATGAGGAATTTCATTGTTGATTGGCATGATGTAGATGTAAAGTGTCCCTTGGACTGTGTGCTTGCCATCTGTCAGCTGAATGGTGAAACTATCCTCCAGGCTTTCTGTGTCATCATGCATGTACATAAGCATCAGTCCTATTGGAGAAAGAAAGGAGGAGGGGAAGCAAAATTATAGATAACTTGACTACCTGGAATACAGCTGTCAAACCAAATTTTAAAGAGAATTAACTTTTTAGTAGAATTCAGGATATGGAAGTATGGTATCTAGGAATTGGTTTAAGATACACAGGGAGGCTGAAACTAACATAACTGGATACTGCTGTAGTACTTTAAAATAGCTAAGGTCCCCCTGACATCACAACATTATATTTTTGAAATATTTAACTGATTTTAATCCTTCCATTGCTCAACAAATCAGGTAAACAGAGTACTGAATGACTTTGCAATAGATTCTGAATGAAACAAAAAGCTTTTCGGCATGATAGATAGATAGAAACTAACTACCTGAACCTCCAAAGAGCTTCTTGAGTCATCATCATAGGAAAATGGGATTTCTAACATACTCTCTATGATTGCTATGGCAGTTTCAAATTCTGAGCTCAAGGAACAGCTTTGGAACATCTGATCTCAAACCATTTTAAAGAAGACTTAGAAGTGAATTTTGTACATGGCCTGGTAATGTGAACAATTATAATAATGGTATATGGGGGGGGGGAAGGATTCGTTGTGCTCAGTGGTATAGTATCTGCTTTGCACACAGAATGTTCCAAGTTCAAGCACTGCCATCTCCAGTTAAAAGGATTAGGTAGTAGGCGATGTGAAAGACCTCAACCTGAAGCATTGTACAGCAGCTGCAAGTCAGAGTATACTTTACTGATCTTAACAGACCAAAGATCACACTAAATATAAGACAGCTGCCCTTCTTCTTACATCTAATGTCCTCTGAAATCATGTAAGCTAATAGTGAGTTACATAAATTAATATTAAAAGTTTTTTGTTGTTATAAAAAGATGCTTAGTATTATTTTTTTCTGAATATTCAAGGAAATAGATTCCAGAATTGTGAAACGGAGATACATACTGCCAAATATCTGTGATATTTACACTTGGTGGAGGTTTTGTATGATAGTTATAATCAGGTCTCGGATTTAGCAGAAGTTCACAGGAGTGCAGTTCCTGAGCCTTTCTGAGAGTCCCCCTCTTCCTCCCCACCTACCTTGTCCATAGAATAGTAGGTGCAGCTGCATAACAATCCCTGGCTTAGGAGAGCGGGCAGCCAGCCAGCCACCAGGGGCTTTACCATGCCCCCAGTAGCCCTCATTAACCCCTGGAGAAGCCCACAGCCCCCTTTCTTCACTTCTTATGTGATTTTGGGTGGCAGGTGGCTTGCTGGCCTTTTGGCTGGGGAGGGGGGCAGCCTAGGAGAGCCCCAGGCGAGCGAGGCCTGCTTGGGCTGGCTGCATTTCTAGCCTCCCTTGCCCAGGGCTCTCCTTCCTTGCATCAGGTTGCTTTAGGCTGGGGGAGGGTGGCATATGCTAATGAGTTATACTAATGAGTTCCACCACCCATTTTTCTACAAAATGACCCCTGGTTATAATAGTTATAAAAGATGTATCATGTGATCAGCCTAATCACACTATGGAGTTCTTTCTTGATGCTGTTGGTGTTAGCAAATGAACTTTTCATTTCATAGGTCTTATCCATTTAATGAACTCTTACAAAAAGTAAGGCTGCTGATGTTCTTACTATGCAGCATTTTCTGCCTATTGAGCTACCCATTAAACAAACAAAGTAGATGGACTCCATGCTATGTAGAATGATGATCTAATATAATTACATGCTTAACATACTCAGGGGTGGAATTCTAGCAGGAACTCCTTTGCATATTAGGCCACACCTCCTGATGTAGCCAATCCTCCAAGAGCTTACAAAAAAGAGCCTTGTAAGCTCTTGGAGGATTGGCTACATCAGGGGTATGGCCTAATATGCAAAGGAGCTCTTGCTAGAATTCCACCCCTGAACATTCTGAATTCACTGCTGCACCATGATGTAGTAGTAATTTGATTCAATAACTCCTAAAAAAGGAATTAGGAAAATTCATGGCTGCTAAAAACTGAACATGTCCCTGACAATTGTTAGAAACAAAGTGTTAGATTATATGGATTTCAGTGTGACCAGTATGACAATTCTTATACCTTTATATGCACTTGATCTTAGAAGCTACCTCATTTATGCTACTTAAATTATGGGATTTTCAAGTTATCAATCAGATCACCTTTGCACTATTAAGACAATAGAATGAACTTTTACTGTCTTGAGTTTTAACATAATTAAAAACTACTTCTAATTCTCCATGAGATAGTATCATTGAGAGAATGAGCTCTTCCATGGAAAATCCCTGGTTCAGTTTAATCCTCTGTGGTGCACTTAATAGGTGGCTTCAGGAAGTCCTCTCTTTCAGATCCAGACTCTCATATTTGCAGAAGAGAAGGAGGAAGAGATTGGATTTATAACCTGTTTTTCACTTGGCATCTCAGAGCAACTTACAATCTACTTCCCTTCCTCTCCCCAGTACAGACACGTGAGGTAGGTGGGGCTGAGAGAGCTCTGGGGAACTGTGATTGACCCAGGCTAAATTTAATTTAGACAATTTATGCCACTTAGGTATACCCATTTGCAACATGGGGATGTTGGCCTGAGTTCTACTGCTTATCTCAGAAGCCACTGAAAAGCCACTTGGAAGACAGTTACTTAACCTGGAGGAAAGCTTCAGACTTTGTTGAGCAAAGTTGCATAACATGATCAAATGCATATGAAATGCTCTGAACACTGAATTCATAAATATTACTATTATTATTTGAAATGAATGTCTCTTATGTTTTACTAAAGGTTGTATTTTATATACAATAAAGCATTTTTATATACAATAATTTAATATGTGAAGGACCCTCAAAACTCACAGTCCTCCCCCACCCTTGCTAGGCTGCCACCTCATCAGCGAGCCCACATGCCTGCAGCACAGCCAGCAAGAGCTACCTAGATCACGCAGCAGGAGGAAGATGGTGGAGGGTGGCAACTCTACTGACTCCAGCTCCCCTTCCCTTTCTGGCTACCTGCCTGACTCAGGCAGCAGCAGCATCTCCCCCCTCTCCTCTTCCTCCTTTTCTAGGCCGTAGAGACACTCCTTGCACACTATTCCTCTCTTGGGGGGGGGGGTGAGAATTAAATACACATATTCCTGAAAACTAGGTGCAAGTAGGGGGTATTCTTCTGTAGAACTGGGGAAATCCTTCCCCAGGTCTACAGAAGAAAACCCTCTACTTGCACCTAGCCTTATTCTATAGGGTTTTTTTTAATCAACATGGTTCACAAATTAGATATATGATACGTCTAATGTTGTTTTTGTGTTTCTGTCACGCCATTTAATGGACTACAAGCATACACCCAAATGAAGACAACAGATAATATATGTGATAAGCGAAGACTTGATTAACAATTCAAAAGGAGCTGCAAATAATTAAATTTAATCTTAAATTTAATTTCATTAATGTAGGCACCCTAAATTGTTTCCCAATGGATTGCCCAATGTGTCAGCAGATCCACCCTGGTTCACAGCTTGGATCACTAGCATCACCATACCTCTCTTTTCCTTGCCTGCATGCTGTGATGTTCCCTTCTGCTTGCAAATTAGGAACAGGGTACTCACTCAAAACAGCATTCATGTATAAAGAAGTAGACACAAGGATGGGAGCAGCCAGTTTCAGGACCTCATGCAGCCTACTGTCCAAACTACCAGCTGCAACTAAGGAGTAAGGACTGCATGTCATGAAACTAAACCAATACACACAAATAATGAAGGGGAGGGGAGATTGTTCCATTATCATGTATCCAAAAAATACACCATGTACACCATACATATGCTGAAAAAATGCTCTTCAACAGCATCATTCCCCTATATGGATCAGCAGGTGGTTTCAGATGATAACCTGCAACACCAAGAGAGCTCCCTTCCAAGGCATGTGTGCTAGTCAAGCCCCCCATTGTCTGGTTGGGTCAGTTCCACCCATCCACAGCTTCAACGTAATTAAACTGAAAAAAACAAACATACCAAACCTGCATCAATCCTTTGAAATCCTTAGTTAGTCAATACCTGTGTAAACCAGACCTTTTAAAGTACCCAACCCCCTCCCCCAAAGAAATAGGAAAAAAAGAAAATATCTCAAAGCTCAGTTAGAGAGAAACAAAAACAATTTCTGATTGGCCCCAAAGTAACCAGCTTATTCCACATAGCTTCTAAAGAAAAGAAAAGTCGGTCAGTTTGCTACAGCTGAGGAGTGAGAAGCCAAACCTATTTAAAGTGTAATAACTCACTGGGATCAGCTGTGAACAGCCCTTACAACAGAGCCAGCCAATCAAAAATTAATATACATTTGAAACTGTGGTGATGGCAATAAATAAATCCCAATTAGGTGCGATGCTTCAATTACATATGGTCATTAAATTAAAATTTGCTGGATTTTTAAAAACTTCCGTGTCTAGAGTCTTACATATATTTAATTTAGCTGTACAAATATCCAAATAATTATTTCCCAAGCCATTAATGGATGAATTGTAAACTGCAAAATTATTAACTGGTCTCAACAGTATGAAAGAAAACAAAAGTTCAAAGTTTATTTTCTTTAAAAAATAATTTCCGCTCCACTTTGGGTGAGATTGGACACATATAGAAAGCAAAATCAGAATTGTTTTAATGAAAATGGATATATTCCAATTTATGACAGTCACAAAATGGAATCAAATCTTGGGTGAATTCAGAGGGTCTTGAATGCATGAGCAGATGTTCACTGTTTGCAAACAAGGAGGAAATTGAAGGGATAGCATTAAAATATAGATATTTTTAGGCACAATCAGGTCAGTTGAATGACTAGTGTTATTGTAGATACAGAATGAAAATATTTTATGTGCTTTCATTCCTTCCGTTACAGAAAGTTGTCAAAGCACCGCCAAAAAGGAAAGAAGTGACTGCTAAAACACTGTAATTTACCAAAGCTGTATGAAGGAGCATTTCAGATACAGATGGTGTTAATCCATCCTATGAATTCCTCGGACAATTCGTATCCTAAATGCTCCTGTAAAATTATGTTGCCAGCTTTTGTTTAGAAGAAGTCTAACGTCTTTTGCTGAGCATCTCTAACTAAATACATGTGTAGAATTTGTTCCCCTGGAGGAAAGAAGATTCTCTCCTTCCCACAAACTTCTCTGAATATGTACAGAGTGATTTCCCTCTGTTAAGGGGTTGCTTCCCTTTTTATGTTGGTACTACATAATTGTGCTTTTGAATCTGGTCTCTTGTTCTCACTTTCAAAGAAGGTGATGGGAATGTGGCATATCCCTTACTTAATTTTGGATGAGAATTTAATTTGCTCTCTGCTTTTAGCTATCCCTTCTAGCAGTACTGCTTGAGATAAGACTTCCATCTTTGCTTGTATTCCCCCACTCCAGTTATGTATTTTACTCCTCAGCTTTCAGTGTAAACTGAAGTGAAAACAGAAATCTGCACTTGTTACTAGTTGGGTTGCCTTCCAAAAATTAGCTGTGTTTATGTTTATTTGATTTCTATCCTGCTCCATTTCCTGCAAGCAGGACTCTGGGTGACATACGACATAATATACATAACATCATAGTAATAACTACATGATAATAAAATACCTATATAACAGTTACATTAGATAGTGCCATATGTCTGTTCCACAAGGTAGGTGAGATGGTTGGAATACAATCCATATTCTGTAACAGGAGATCTTAACATAGGGGAAGGGGAAGAATGTAAAACATAAAGGAAGGGGAAAGAACCCAGGAGACCACTGATTTCACTAACCATCACTGTCCTCAACCATAAGACCGGTGGAACATCTTACAGGCCCTGAGAAACTCAGCCAAGTCCAACTAGGGAGAAAGTTCCACCAGGCTGGAGCCATGGCAAAGAAGGCCCTGTTGAGGACAGCCAGATTGTTTTGGGACCAGGGACTATCAATAACTTGCTACCAGTGGAGTATAATGCTCTTTGAGGGGCATATAGGAATAGGCAGCCCTATAGATACAATGGTCCCAGACTGTTTAGGGCTTTGAAAGTAAGTCTGGAGCTTGTGCAGCTGGTAGAACATAGGTCGCATGTGTGTTCTCAGAGGGGTTCCTGTAAGGACCTGTGCAGCTGTCTTCTGGACCAATTGAAGTTTCCAAAGCAAGTTCAAGGGCAGCCCTGTAGAACGAGTTACAGTGGTCTAGTCTAGAGGTGACTGTTACAAGGATAACTGTAGCTAGGTCATCATGGGACAGGTAGGACGTCAGCTGCCAGGCTTGGCAAAGGTAGAAAAATGCTATCCTGGCTATACTTGTGACTTGTGCCTCCAAAGTAAGGGAGGCATCAAGAGTCACACCCAAAACCTGATTCTCTGATACCAGCTGTACTGTACCCCACCCAGAGTGGGAAGTTGAAGTCCTGCCCCACCTCTCTGACCTGGCCACAGGACCTCCATCTTTGATGGGTCAAGCTTCAGGTGACTCTGTTTTAACTATCCCACCATGGCCCTCAAGCAACTGACCAGATGTTCTGGGGCGGTATCTGGCTAGCCATTACAAATATAGCTGGGTGTCATCAGCATATTGATGAAAAACCTAGCCTGAATCTCCTGACTAGCTGGGTGAGAGGGTGCATATGTTTAAAAGCACTGGGGAGAGGATCGCCCCTTGAGGCACACTGTACACCAATGGGTGTCACAAGAAACTCTCCCCATGCACTACTCTTTGTCCCTGCCCTTGGAGAAATGAGCACAGGAATTGTAATATAGTGGTGGTGATCAACTTCCTAGCAACTTCCCTGCCCAAAGCTGAACATCCTCTTGAAACTTTGATATGAATGAGAAATAGGGTTTGCATGAGAGAACTAGGGTTTGTGTGATAGAATACTGTGGGTGTACATCATGAAATTCTATGAAAATTACAGTTTAGCAAGTTTATTCACAGCAAAAGCCAATAAAAACAATATAGATAAAACCAATGCCGGTTACATATATAAATTGTGCTGAGAGAACAAAGGTAAAATTGCTACAATCAATTATAAAACATACATACACACATACAGTTAATAATGGGATTAAACATTTTAAAAATTACCAACTAAGAGAAAGAAAATGCCTATCCCTTCAGATCTATGAGTGACTTTCTAGTTCTGGTGGCAAGCCAGCCAAATTTAGCTAATTTGAGTATAACCCTAGGGTTCCTATCATTCAAAAGATCCTTCAGTTGTTGCATCTTCTGATTAAGAGTGGTTGGCAGGATTGCAGAAAAAGGAAGGATTTCACGGTGAATGCTGTACATCTTGCAGTCATACAGGACATGCACTAAAGATTCTATCCCTTCATTACAGCAGGGGCATAGATGATCTTCAAAAGATATTTTGTTATATCTGCCCTCCAAGACTGCAGAAGGAAGGGTGTCCCACCTCATGAGGGTAAAAATTCTCCTGTACTCATAATTTTCCAGCTGGTATAAGTATGGCATGAGTGCTATTCGATTAACCGGTTCTACAAGGGCTCACCATTTTGCGGTACTATTAAGATCATTGCCACCCCAGTCGGAATAACAAGACAGACAACAAGATATGGATTAAAGGGCCACTTTATTAACTTTAGACGGCAAGGGGAAAAGACAGTGGGGACAGGTTAAGCCAGGGGTCAACTGGACCACCTCCTTAACCTGGAACTAGGCGAGCCCCAGGCCCCAGGTGGGAGCCAAACCCAATGGCTCAAACCCGGCCGGCCAGGCACAAGATCCCGTTCACCTGCACTCCACCGTCCCTTAAGCCGTACAGCCCGGGATGAGGACAATTCCAAGTGGCGGGATCCCAAGTCTCCCCGGAGCCGAGCTTGGGCTGTACAGCTTAACGGTCAACCCAGGGATGCCATTCACTCAAATGGAGCAGTGCCATGGGAGCTCACCGATACCCCACACAACATGTTCCCAACAATAAACAGCCAGTGACCAACCTATTAATAGCACCACCCAAGCCAATTGCCAGCGCCCATCGACTACAGTACAAGGTAGGCAAAAACACGCCTCAAACCAGCCAATATGTTTGAAGGTGGAAAATTCCTACCTGGCCCCTAATAAGGCGACCAGCCTAATGCCTGCACTGCATGACGGGCGGGCGGGCCGAGAGCACAATTCAAACTGCACCACCGGAGGCGGGGCCGGCCTTATAAGGCCGCCCACGCCCCTGCCTACATAAGAAGAGTCCACTGTCTCCTCCTTCCGGGGAGGCAATGGACGGCCCCCAGCCTAACGCGGCCGATTGGTCGCTCGGCTGGGTGGGGGCCGAATTGCCACCCCAGTCGGAATAACGAGACAGACAACAAGATATGGATTAAAGGGCCACTTTATTAACTTTAGACGGCAAGGGAAAAAGGCAGTGGGGACAGGTTAAGCCAGGGGTCAACCTTGGGCCGTACAGCTTAACGGTCACCCCAGGGACGCTATTCACTCAAATGGAGCAGTGCCGTGGGAGCTCGCCGATACCCCACACAACATGTTCCCAACAATAAACAGCTACTGACAGAGCCAAGCCTCAGCTTAGGCAACTGTCCCCCACCTAACCAGGAACATGTTCTAGCCCTTGCCTTAACTCGGCCCAAAGGCCTTGTGTCCTTTAACAAAACGTGGCCCCATCGGGCCTGTGCAAATCTGCAACTGGCCTTTATGAATGAATGCAGTTATACCCCAAGGCCAGATAGCCTTCTTCTGGGCCCCTCGAACCTGCTGGGTCCCAAGCCACCTGCCCATGGTGCGGCAGCATGTCTGACCACAGGCTGAGGACCCAGGCACATACACCAATCCCGGTGATACCATCTCGGGCCTGACACGAAAGGGGCCTTACCCATGAGTAAGCCCAAATCGTTCTCCCCCGAATTAATCACCACAAGTGTGGCGGGGGGGCACTTCCAAAAGAAGTGGAAGAGCCCCGACCCCCTCATGCCCCGCCGGCCTCCAGACTCCATGACAGCCCGTTCACTCAGGCCACACTGAGAACCGCCGGTGCCCTAAGAGCATGATGTGCCGCCAGAAAAGAATACTGTGGCCACAATTGAGGATCCTCCTTTTCCCCACACCAGCCGCAGCAACCGATGAGCGAAATGCCCTATGTAGTTCTGATCATCACCAGAACTCGGCCATCCCACCCGACGAATGGCATCAACCTTGTAACCATAGCAGCAGCTACTGATGCCGTCCAGATCCAATGAATAAGTACCGAATTTCCCGCCACTCAGGCCCAATTCTTGCCAAGGCCCCACTCGTGATGGACCTCTATTTTTTTTTAAAGGGTATTCCACAGGCAAGATGCCACCATATGCACATTTGAAGCTGCCCTACACCGAATCAGACCCTCGGTCCATCAACGCCAGCATTGTCCACTCAGACTGGCGGCGGCTCTCCAGGGTCTCAAGCTGAGGCCCCCCACGCCTACCTGCCTGGACCCCTTGTAGTTGGAGATGCCAGGGATTAAACACAGGACCATCTGCTTCCCAAGCAGATGCTCTACACTGAGCCACTGCCCCTCTCCAAACTGAAATTTAGTCAAAGGGGTGGAATCGTTATGACAACACCAAGAACCCTACGCTGACCCTCTCGACTCAACATAATGTTCGGGGGCCGTCACCGAACATGACTCCTCTTCTGCGCAAGATCCTAATGTGCCCGTGCAGACCCGGTACCACTGATTTATCTTATATCGACGAACCAGCAAAGAAACGTGGCCCTCCAAGAGCTTAACATCCCCACCAAGCTCAGACCCCGCAAAACCCATCAAGGGGGAGGGGCTGCCTGAAATAGTGCCAATTAAACACAGAGGCACAAACCAGGGCACAGGCAGCATGAAGCTCACAAAGGATAGATGGGGAAATCGACTGACACCAATCCGCCGGTCGGCCTACCTCCCGCAACCACCTTCCAACAATTACGCAATACAGAGATCCTTAGTCACCTCCGAATAGCCCAGGGCCTTCGGATGAAAGGCCACCTCCGTAAGCAGCCCATGATGGATTGCACTGAAAGGCCCCTCCTCTTCTGCCAACTCAAAACTGCAGCCGGTGATCCACCGAAGCCTTTGCTAAGGCGCGGCGAATCGCAAGGCTAACTTCCCCGTCCAATCCACCACGCCCGCAGGGACACACATGGGAAAAAATCCGGAGTTAGCTGACGAAAGCGCCCTCATCTGTTGGGGGGACAAGGGGGTCCGCCACTCCATTACTAAAAACCCAACACGTGCTCTGCCAAAACAAAACTTTAACCCAAAAAACAGCGCAGTATAAGCGCCCTGACCTGCCTCATGACAGGTGAGGACCCAAAGGCAAGACTGCTGATGACATGGACAGCTGCTATGTTGACACACCCAAAATTGCGCCGTGTGATTGGGCAGGGAGTGACCCCAAGAATATAGTTACCTCTATAGGAAAGAACTGCCCAAAAAGTCAACTTACGGCATAACTCGGACCAAACCGCTCCCCTGGCCAGAGTTCGGCACACCAATGCCCCAAACCTGCACCAAAGCAAGTGGAATCGGCAGCATCCAATTAGCACTCAGCCACCCACTGCAGAACACCTCTCCAAAGGAAATGTCATTAAAAATCCCTCAAAAAGTCTCCCCATGTTAAGGTAGCCACGCATCCCCCGGTCACACGGGTATAATGATATGATAAATGCAGGGCCGCCATGCCATCACAAAATTACAGAGAAAGAAGGGGGGGGCGCCCTGGGGCCGCCACTTTGCTTGCAAAGCTCAGGGTCCCACGAGCTGCTATAACTCGAGGAAGATGCCCTACACTTAACCCGCACCACCGTCACACACGCCGGCAACTTCTCCAACTGGTCTACCAGCAACCCGGATTGCTAGCACTGTATCCAGCTCCGTCCCCAAAAATGGTCAAACTGAAGCTGGGGCCTGTATCCTCTTCTTGGCCAAGGGACCCGACACGCTACCAGCCGTTAAGCACCATTAATTATCGTAAGCATTACACAAAAAACACCACTCAGCAGGGATGGTATTGCTAACGGACCATCCCCCTGAGGTAGGCTAATGATGGATAAGACAAACTAACCCACGGCATTCTAGGGGCCAACACCCCAGGTGACACCCACGAACGGTCACCGGAGGTGCTGCGTAAAAATCAACCCCAAAGTAACCACTCTCATCCACCTGCGGGTAACCTGCAAACACTCTCTAAGGACCCTCACTTGAATGGGGCTAGGCCCCTTTTCCAGGATACCGGCTGGGCCCGCCCCCCCAGGCCGCTTGTCAGCCTTTTATGGCCCGGATCTATTATGGGCCATGAAGCCCTGGGGGCCACCACACAATGGACATTAAAACCTGCGCCAAACTTTTACGTATTTCCCTTTAAATTCTTCACCCTAGCATTGTAAGGTGAACACCCAGCGGCATAGACAGCTCCCAGAAGAGTGGCGCGTGAAAAGCCACTGTGCTATAAGGGACCGGGGGGGAGAGGAGGAATCCTCTGACCCCCACACTGTTGCACAGCCCACACAGGCTACCAAGGGGGGGGGGGCGGTTATCTGCAAACCCTGCGGGGGCGCTCCAGACCGCCAACGCTTCGCCTGCCAACACCCCGAACTCGGGTGCCAAGAAAAAAGGGGGGAGGAGAACCGCTGAACTGCTTCGATGTCAACCCTAAAGGCCCTAAACATCTGAACCTATGAAGCTGCCATATACTGAATCAGACCATTGGTCCAGCAAAATCAGCAATGTCTACCCAAACTGGCAGCAGCTCTCCGGGTCCCAGGTTGAAGTATACCACACCTATTACATGGACCCTTTTATGAATAAGCCAGGGGTTTACAGTATCAAGTGTTTAAGCCTCCGGAATACATGGCGACCCCTGGGAACAAACACCTATAGGGGGCTAGGGGATATACAGCGCGGCGGTGGAATAAAAAACCTGCCGCCGCCCTCCCAACCCTGGTGTTCAAGGAGGTCCCGGAGACAACCACTTACCTACCGAGATCCAAGAGACTAAACCCTCCCGGTCTGCCCAGGTAGGGCGGACCCTCGTCTTACCACGCAGATGCTCTACTACTGGGCCATGTTGAACACATAGGGTGTGCCACCGCCCACATGGGCGGCCCTGTGTCCTATCCCAGGCACATGTAATGCAAAACCTACAGGCAAAATGGCACAAGCCCCTCAATAAATGCTGAGCTAGCACAACACGTAAGGTGCAAACGGGGGGTGGGGGTGGGGGCTCTGCCAACTATGTCTACACCCACCCATCCAACCTTAATATAAATGTAGTTTGCCACTCCTGCCTCGGCATAGCGGTCGTGAACTTCCTTCGTTTTCTCCCATCTGAGCAACCAACAGGGACCACACTGCTCAACCTCCGAGACCCGCTGAAACCCAGGCCAGCCCGGACCATCCCAAAAAACATTGATCAAAACCCACACCCGGACTCACCATTGGCCATCTGGGTAAGGCCTAATGTGAGTTGAAGGGGGGGGATACATTAAAGCCTCCCCCTTTTAGATTGGAGGCGGCTCTCCGCATCCCCGGCCCAAGGTCCCTTTAACAAGAGATACGCGGGACAAAAACCCGGGGCCCTCTGCATGCCAAGCCGAGGTACCGCCCAGCACTACAGCATGTTTGGGACCTATCCGGACCAGCGGCCGCTGGTCCGGCAGCCCATCCCACGGGCCTCTGATGCACACCGCTTCCCCCGCTACGCAGCCGAAGCTGGCCTCCATCGGGGGGGATCAGCTGGGCTGCGGCTCATCCCGCCGCTGCCCAGGCGAACACTGCCAAAATCCCCTTGAGGGCCTCTGCCCACCAGGCGGAGGTCCTGCCCCAGGTCCACAGCCTGTCTAGGGCCCTCCGGACCAGCAGCCGCTGGTCCGCCAAACCTTTAAACAGGCCTGCGTCCACCGATACACCGAAGCCAACCCCCACGGGAGGGGGGAAATCAGCTGGGCCACAGCTCCTCTTGCCGCCGCCCCGGCAAACACGGCCCAAAATCCCCTTGAGGGCCTCTGGAAGTCAACCCCCACGGGAGGGGGGAAATCAGCTGGGCCGCGGCTCCTCGCGCCACTGCCCAACATGAACTACCCCCTGGCGTGTAAAACACGCCGAAAAAACCTGCACACACTCAGGGCCCACAGACCGCACAACTGATGTGCGGCTGATCAGGCCGAGAGTGCAATTCAAACTGCGCCACTGGAGGCGGGGCCGGGCTTATAAGGCCACCCACGCCCCCGCCTACATAAGAAGAGTCCACTGTCTCCTTCTTCCGGGGAGGCAATGGATGGCCCCCAGCCTAACGCAGCCGATTGGTCGCTCAGCTGGGTGGGGGCCGAATTCTGTCTGGCAATATCTGATATTCGCTGTTTCACCAGCTCTCTGGCTTTATCGTATGTAAGAGAGCTAATATATTGTTTTGTAACGCCAAAATAGGGAAGTTTTTCCTCTATGACCCTAAGCCATGGTGGAATTGAGATATCTTGGAAGATTGAGCTTGTTGCCCTCTTAGAGAAAAAAATTATTTTCAGCCAATACTGTATGGTCACGATCCAAAGCCTCACCTCCACTGAGATCATATCAGTTTCGATCCAAATCAAGGCATTCAGAATGCCCTGAGGTATCTGAAAAATTGAACGCAAAAATTTAGATTGAACAATTTCCACCCTTTTCCAACCTTTTGTGTTTTGTGGTGATATTAATTGGGGCACCATATGTAAGTTGGTTAAATGCTTTGGCTTTAAACAACCTGAGGGCTGCTATTACACATCGGCCACTCTTGTGCCAAATTTTTTTTTTGATTGCCCCCATGCTCCTGTTAGCTTTTAATATAATTGCATTCATATTGCATGATCTTGCACCACTTGCCTGGAAGTATACCCCCAGATATCTAAAACTTGAAACTTGTTCTACAGGCTTATCATCTAATGACCAAAGCTATACTCTGGGGAACCATTTTACAAAGACCATTACTGTATTGTGTTGAAATTGTGATTTTAATGGATTGGTAAACACAAATCTGTGATTCGTACCCTTGAGGCTGAGGTGACTGACCTGGAGAAGCAGAGATAGTCAGTTAGGCACTCGGAAAAGACTCTCGGGGACGTGTTAGATGAGTCCTGCTCTGAACGTGGCAGCCCCGTTGATGCCAGGGAGCATGAGGGTCAAAAGGGAACAGGGCACCAGGCTGAGGATAAGGGGAATGCACCCTCAGAAGGGACCTCTTCTTCAGTTGATGAGCTGGACTCCTTTCGCGGCAAGGAACTATCCCTGGGCAGGGAGAGAGGGGGGGTCTTAGTAGTTGGTAATTCGATCCTTAGGCAAATAGACAGCTGGGTGGCAAAACCACATACTGACCGTATGGTGACTTGCCTGCCTGGTGTGAAGGTAGCGGACATTACGCATGTAGTAGATAGACCGATAGAAAGTGCTGGGGAGGAGCCAGTGATCGTGGTACATGTTGGCACCAACGATGTGGGGAAATGCAGTCATGAGGTCCTGGAGGAAAAATTTAGGCTGCTAGGCAGGAGACTTAAGGCCAGGACCTCCAAGGTAGCCTTCTCAGAAGTGCTACCTGTTCCATGTGCAGGGCTGGAGAGACAGGAACAAATTAGAAGTCTAAATGTGTGGATGAGACGATGGTGTAAGGAGGAAAGGTTTAAGTTTTTTAGGCACTGGGACACTTTCTGGAGCAAGTGGGAGCTGTACAAAAAAGACCATATCCACTTGACCCCAGATGGAACCAGGCTGCTGGAGCTTAAAATCAAAAAGGTGGCAGAGCAGTTTTTAAACTAAATCTTGGGGGAAAGCCGACAGGAGATGAAATGTCTCTGGTTCGGGAGGACTCATCTCAAAGAGATGAAGGCTTAGCTGTTACTTTTCTAACGGGTAATGGATCAGAGTTGTCCAATGAGATGGTGACAAACAGAATGGACTGCCTGCCAGAGTCTCGAGACGGCAGGAGGAAGGTGGTGGGCCTAGCTTGCCTGGGAAATTATAGATGTTTGTACACAAATGCTAGAAGTGTTCAAAGTAAAATTGGTGAGTTGGAATGCTTAGTGTTGGGGAAAAACATAGACATTGTGGGAATTTCAGAAACTTGGTAGAATGAGGAGAATCAGTGGGACACGGTGATTCCTGGTTATAAGTTATATCGGAAGGATAGGCAGGGAAGGGTTGGAGGTGGGGTGGCTCTGTATGTCAGAGAGGGCATAGGGTCCAGTAAGACTGAGGTCAGAGAATTAGATTCACTTTTAGAAATGCTTTGGGTTGAAATAGAGGGCCCAAAAGGAAATTTAACTATGGGAGTTTGTTATCGCCCACCAAATCAAAAGATAGAGGATGATTATAATATGATGGAAGGCTTAAAGATAGTGGCTAGATGTAAAAACTGTGTCGTCATAGGTGATTTTAACTATCCGCAGATTGATTGGGTCAATATGTGTTCTGGTCAAGAGAAAGAGATTGAATTTCTAGATGCTCTCAATGACTGTGCTATGGAGCAGATGGTCTCTGAACCTACCAGGGGTGGGGCAATCCTGGATTTGGTCCTAAGTAATGCCCAAGACTTGGTGACAGATGTAAAAGTGATCACACCACTTGGGAGCAGTGACCATAATGTTATTGATTTCACCATTTGTATAAATAGAGAGTTGCCCCAAAAGATCAGCATAACCACGTTTAACTTTAAAAGGGGTAAATTCTCTGAGATGAGGAGGCATGTAAAGAGGAAACTGAAAGGAAAGGTAAATACAGTCAAAACCCTTGGAGAAGCTTGGAGGCTATTTAAAACTACAATCCTAGAAGCTCAGATAAAATATATACCACAAATTAGGAAAGGCACAAACAGGTATAAAAGAAGGCCTGCATGTTTAACAAACAAAGTAATGGAAGCTGTAAAAGGTAAGAAGGACTCCTTTAAGGGGTGGAAAGCTAGTCCAAGTGAGATTAATGAAAAGGAACACAGACAGTGGAAAATCAAATGCAAGACTGTGATCAGGCAGGCAAAAAGGGACTTTGAGGAGCATATTGCAAAAAACATAAAGACCAACAATAAAAATTTCTTCAAATATATTAGAAGCAGGAAACCAGCCAGGGAGGCAGTGGGGCCCTTGGATGACCAAGGGGTCAAAGGATTACTGAAGGAGGATAGGGAAATGGCTGAGAAGCTGAATGCATTTTTGCCTCCGTCTTCACTGTGGAAGATGAGAAGTGTTTGCCTGCTCCAGAACCACTTATTTTGGAAGGGGTGTTGAAACACCTGAGTCAGATTGAGGCAACAAGAGAGGAGGTCCTACAACTGATAGACGAATTAAAATCTAATAAATCACCAGGTCCAAATGGCATACATCCAAGAGTTCTGAAAGAACTCAAAGTTGAACTTGTGGATCTCCTGACAAAAATCTGTAATCTTTCAGTGAAATCTGCCTCCATTCCTGAGGATTGGAAGGTAGCAAATGTCACCCCCATCTTTAAAAAGGGTTCCAGAGGAGAGCCGGGAAATTACAGGGCAGTCAGTCTGACTTCAATACCGGGAAAGTTGGTAGAAACCATTATCAAGGACAGAATGAGTAGGCACATTGATGAACACGAGTTATTGAGGAAGACTCAGCATGGGTTCTGTAAGGAAAGATCTTGCCTCACTAACCTGTTACAGTTCTTTGAACAAACATGTGGACAAAGGAGACCCGATAGATGTTGCTTACCTTGACTTCCAGAAAGCTTTTGATAAAGTTCCTCATCAAAGGCTCCTTAGTAAGCTCGAGAGTCATGGAGTAAAAGGACAGGTCCTCTTGTGGATCAAAAAATGGCTAATTAATAGGAAGCAGAGAGTGAGTATAAATGGGCAGTCTTGGCAGTGGAGGACCGTAAGCAGTGGGGTGCCGCAGGGCTCAGTACTGGGTCCCATGCTTTTTAACTTGTTCATAAATGATTTGGAGTTGGGAGTAAGTAGAAGAAGATAGAAGATATTGGATTTATATCCCGCCCTCCACTCCGAAGAGTCTCAGAGCGGCTCACAATCTCCTTTACCTTCCTCCCCCACAACAGACACCCTGTGAGGTGGGTGGGGCTGGAGAGGGCTCTCACAGCAGCTGCCCTTTCAAGGACAACCTCTGTGATAACTATGGCTGACCCAAGGCCATTCCAGCAGGTGCAAGTGGAGGAGTGGGGAATCACACCCGGTTCTCCCAGATAAGAGTCCTCACACTTAACCACTACACCAAACTGGCTCTCCATAGTGAAGTGGCTAAGTTTGCAGATTAGACTAAATTGTTCAGGGTGGTAAGAACCAGAGGATTGTGAGGATTGTGAGGCACTCCAAAAGGATCTGTTGAGGCTGGGTGAGTGGGCAGATGAGGTTCAATGTGGCCAAGTGCAAAGTAATGCACATCTGCCTCAACGTGGCAGATGAGGTTCAATGTGGCCAAGTGCAAAGTAATGCACATTAGGGCCAAGAATCTCAGCTACAAATACAAGTTGATGGGATGTGAACTGGCAGAGACTGACCAAGAGAGAGATCTTGGGGTCGTGGTAGATAACTCACTGAAAATGCTAAGACAGTGTGCGATTGCAATAAAAAAGGCCAACGCCATGGTGGGAATTGTTAGGAAGGGAATTGAAAACAAATCAGCCAGTATCATAATGCCCCTGTAAAAATCGATGGTGCGGTCTCATTTGGAATACTGTGTACAATTCTGGTCACCGTACCTCAAAAAAGATATAGCATTGGAAAAAGTCCAGAAAAGGGCAACTAGAATGATTAAAAGTTTGGAAACTTTCCCTATGAAGAAAGGTTAAAACGCTTGGGGCTCTTTAGTTTGGAGAAATGTTGACTGTGGGGTGACATGATAGAGGTTTACAAGATAATGCATGGGATGGAGAAAGTAGAGAAAGAAGTACTTTTCTCCCTTTCTCACAATACAAGAAGTGGGCATTCAATGAAATTGCTGAGCAGTCAGGTTAAAACAGAAAAAAAGGAAGTACTTCTTCACCCAAAGAGTGATTAACATGTGGAATTCACTACCACAGGAAGTGGTGGCTGCTACAAGCATAGCCAGCTTCAAGCGGGGGTTAGATAAAAATATGGAGCAGAGGTCCATCAGTGGCTATTAGCCACAGTGTGTGTGTATATATATATTTGGCCACTGTGTGACACAGAGTGTTGGACTGGATGGGCTATTGGCCTGATCCAACATGGCTTCTCTTACGTTCTTATGACTTATCTCCCTTTATTTGTTGAAGTTGCTTTGTAAAGGCCTTGTACATTGATGATGCTGTGGTTAATAAATACAGAGCTCTGATGTGAACACAGAACAGATTATTCAGGACTTTTCAGATCCATAAATGGATGGATGATCTGGACACAAAGGAAAACACATGTAGATCAGACTCCTCTGCATGCACTGAAATAAATGAGGACCTCCATGACACAGAAATTCCATTTGTATGGTGTGTTACTACCAATTAAAAGCAGATAACCCTTGTATACTGGGCATTAAAAACAGGAGAACCTTTGTAGAATTTGTCTAGATATGAAATCAGTGGCTACAGAGTAGATTTGTATGAATCCATGTGCTTGACGCTTTTAAGAAGCTTAAGCTTTTAATGTAGGGAATTATTTGGGAATTCTTAGACTGCCAATAACACTAGCAAACTTTATGCCACGACAGTCTGACATAAATCTTCAGCCTGCATTACTAGACCAGTGCAATTCAACCTGATTCTCCCTAACCCACAGTATTCTGGCAGCATTTGACATTTGGACCTCTGCTCCATATGTTTATCCAATCCCCTCTTGAAGCTGGCTATGCTTGTAGCCGCCACCACCTCCTGTGGCAGTGAATTTCATTTGTTAATCACTCTTTGGGTGAAGAAGTACTTCCTTTTATCCATTCTAACCTGACTGCTCAGCAATTTCATTGAGTGTCCACGAGTTCTCGTATTGTGAGAAAGGGAGAAAAGTACTTCTTTCTCTACCTTCTCTATCCCACGCATAATCTTGTAAACCTCTATCATCTCACCCCTCAGTTGATGTTTCTCCAAGCTAAAGAGCCCCAAACGTTTTAACCTTTCTTCATAGAAAAAGCATTCCAACCCTTAAATCATTCTAGTTGCCCTTTTCTGGACTTTTTCCAATGTTATAATATCTTTTTTGAGGTGTGGTGATCAGATTTTGTACTTAGGGACACAAAGGACTCTAATAAGTGCACCAAGTCTGCTTTATCAGTTTGGCCAGGGAGGAGCAGTCCTGTTAGCAAAAGAAAGGATCAAAGGCCCAACCACAAAGCTCAAGTATCTGGGTCTCTCACTACATGCACTTTGGGACATACAGAGCAATTAGGATGCACACTTCAGGACACACATAGCAATTAGGTCACCTAACTGTGCCAAACAACATCAACACATGTAGCGCTATATAATAACTAGCAATATTGTTGCCATCTTGGATTTTAAGGATTGTAACTGTATGTATGAAATTGTTTTATTTTGATTCTGTTTTTATTTCTATGTCGTTTTAACTGTTGTTGGCCACCTTGAGCCTGTTAGGGGAGGGTGGGATATAAATATAATAACATAAATAAAGGTAAAGGTAGTCCCCTGTGCAAGCACCAGTCATTTTCGACTCGGGTGATGTTGCATCATGATGTTTTCATGGCAGACTTTTTAACGGGGTGGTTCACCATTGCCTTCCCCAGTCATCTGCACTTCCCCCCCAGCAACCTGGGTACTCATTTTACCGACCTCGGAAGGATGGAAGGCTGAGTCAACCATGAGCCAGCTACCTGAACCCAGCTTCTGCCGGAATCGAACTCAGGTCGTGAGCAGAGCTTAGGACTGCAGTACCGCAGCTTTACTACTCTGCATCACAGGGCTGTTTAATAACATAAATATAATAACATAAATAAATAAATAAATAAATAAATAAATAAATAAATAAATAAATAAATAAATAAATAAATAAATTTGGCATGCAGAGTTATCATGCCAATCACGGTAATTTTGCCACATCTGTGTTGGAAAATACCTGGAGACTTTGGGGGCGGGTCTGGGAGAGGGTGGGGTTTGGGGAGGGGAGGGGCCTCAGTATAGTACAATGCCCTTCAAAGCAGCCATATTCTCCAGGGGAGCTGGTGTCTGCCAGCTGGGGATCAGCTGCTAAAACAAGGAATCTCCAGGCCCCATCTGGAGGCTGGCAACCCTAAGTCTAAGCATGTTGGGATGTTTGGCCAGGCCTGCAGCTGGAATACCCTCTATCCACCACCCAAGGGTCACAAAAGATTTTCTTCTTTTTGGCTTCATTATATCAGCATTTTGTGCAGCTGGCCCATCTCATAGACATTCATGAACCAATATCTGATGTTTTCTTATGGAATGCAGATACATCCCCGTGACCTTGAACATGCAATGATCTCCTTCTTTAGCAAGGCCAATAGCTTTAAAAAACCCTGTGCATCTTACAGAGCCAGTTGAGTCTTTGAAGACTTGGACTTCCAGGGGCTTAGCACACCTGACCAAAATGGTGCCAGTAACCTAATCAAATAGGTCGTTTTCGCACTCACCTCCAGCCGGCGCGACCCCCCTCTTCACCGCGCAGGATCTGCGCGGATTTCGCACTAAATGCCGCGGAGCAGCCAGAAGAGCCAGAAACTCCCATCGCAAAAGCCGTGCAAACGGAAACTGCTTTTTGGCGGTTTACGTTTGAGCGGCTTTTGCGCCGGGAGTTTCCGGCTCTTCCAGCTGCTCCGCGGCATTTAGTGCGAAATCCACGCAGATCCTGCGCGGTGAAGAGGGGGGTCGTGCCGGCTGGAGGTGAGTGCGAAAACGACCATAGAGAACCCTAAATTATGGGTTCATAGGTCACATCTGCCACACCCCTTGTCACCATCCTCCTTTCACACCACAAAGGGAAGCTTTTCAAACAGCTTTTGGCCCAGCTTTCTTTTGGACCCTCAGGGCTGGGGAGTGGGTCCATGGCCAGCAAGAGCTATCAGGGTATTTTTCTGACATCCATCCAGATGGGCATGGTTCCTTGCTAATACATCTAGACTAGCAGCCTCTTATTAGAATTCAGTTTTGTTCAGTAGACCAGGCTATGCTAGCCTCAATTGTTCTTTAATTATCTGACTTTGCGACACATTTGTCCAGGACTGGGGGGTGCCCCTTCAGTGGTATCCTGGGGGCTGCCCAGTTCTAGATACAAAACTGAAAGGGTGGTGGTCCCTGCATTCAACCCACACATGGTGCCTGCTTCTAACTCATTTGTTTCTCTAGTTGCAGCTCACAGAAGGAAAAGCACTATGAGTCTGAGAACTCAAACATCATGCACTGGAGGAAGCACCACACAGGAAAGTTTGGATGAGGTTTGGAGCCTGAGCTACTGGGGACACTGGACATCACACAACTGGGCCAAGGAGTTACACAATGGGAACACTTGATACCAATCCTTGCTGAGGTTGCCACACACCATGGCTATTCAGATGTTCTAGTCCTCCATGACTTGAGTATTTTTTTCCTGTATTGTGCAGCCCAGGATGACCTGGAACAACGCCTCTATTGAATCCCATATGTGGGTGATTGAGCACCCAAGAATTTCCCACAGAAAGGTGATATTTAAAAGATTGGATGGAATATGTCACTCAAGGCTTGAGGGTGCGTGAGCGCTGCGGCCAGCCGTAGCAGAAGGTCTCCGCGCCCTGCCCATTGCGCCCATAGCGCACCGACGAGGAGCACATGGAGCGCAGGTGCCCCCCCAACCCCCGCTGTTGATCTGTTCACCCCCAGCATCCTCCTCGGCAGCCCCCGACGCCACCAGCAGCAGCAGCAGGAGGAGGACGCCGAGCGAGTCAAGGAGGAGGAGCATTTACAGTGAGCGGAGAAGAGGCGGCAGCAGCGCAGCGGCCGCCCGCTCCTAGATGGGGCGGCTCGCAGCGCTCCTTGGCGCCGTTTCCCCCCTCCCCCCGCTTCCATTTTTTTGAGGAGCAGGGGAAGAGGGTGGAAATCCTGGGGTCCCCCGCCAGGGCAGGAGGGTTGGGAAGCCTATCTGGAATGCTGAACAAACTGCCAGAAGCAGTCTTACCTCAGAGAGAGACACATCTCTTAGCTCTTCTCTGTCAACTGGCTTCAGAAAGGGCTGCAGAGCTGATTAGGGCCTCACAAAGGCCCTAAAGAGCCCACACAGATGGCCTCCCAGCACACACAGCCTCAGAACGCCAGTACAATAGCCAGGGAGCCTGGCACCACCTCAGAGGGCATGCCTCTCCCACCTTTACTGTCTTTCACTCCCTCTCTCCCTTCTCCCCTCAGCCTTGTCCCAAGATGGTTGTCTGAGAAGGAGATAGGGAAGCCTCACAGGGTGGGTGTTCCAATCAAAGGGAGGAGAGAAATGAGGAGAGTGATGTCAGCTGCTTGGTCCCCCTGCCCCCCCCTCCACACACACTGTGAAGAAAGACTGTCTTTTTCCTTAGAGGCTGCAGGGTTGCCAGCTCCAGGTCAGAAAATTCTAGATAGCAGAGATCAGCTCCCCTTGAGGGGTGTGTGTATGTGTGTAGGGGGGAATTAATGCCTTCACTGGGTGGGAAAATAGCAAATCTGGGGGGGAGCACTCGCCCAGAGGCCCTTAGTGGTACCTTTAAAAGTTGGTGGGAAATTCCTAAAGGATCACTACAGGCCTCTGAGTGAAAAGCCTTTCCACATGGGAATCAGTGTTGCCAATCTCCAGGTGAGGGCTGGAGAGCTCTCAGAATTACAACTACTATTCAAATAGATGCCAGAGATTAGCTCCCCTTGAGGTGTGTATGTGTGTGTGCGATTAATGCCTTCACTTGGGTGGGTGGGAAGATAGCAAGTCTGGGGGGGCACATGCCCAGAGGCATTTAGTGGTACCTTTCCAAGCTAGTGGGAAATTCCTATAGCATCACTACAGGCCTCTGAGGGAAAGGCCTTTCCTCATGGGGAACCACTATTGCCAGTCTCCATGTGAGGGCTGTAGATCTCTCAGAATTACAACTGCTCTCCAGATAGATGGCAGAGATCAGCTCCCCTTGGGGTGGGGAGGGGAATTAATACCTTCATTTAGGTGGGTGGTTGACAGCAAGGCTGGGGTGGGGTGGGGGTGGCACTTGCCCAGAGGCTGTTAGTGGTATTTTTCCAGGTTGGTGGGAGATTCCTAAAGGATGACTACAGGCATTTCAGGCCTCTGAGGGAAAGGTCTTTGCTCCTGGGCAACTACTGTTGCCAATCTTCAGGTGAGGGCTGGAGATCACTCAGAATTACAACTGCTCTCCAGATACATGGCAGAGATCAGCTCCCCTTGAGGTGGGGGGGGAATGAATGTCTTCACTTGGGAGGGTGGGAAGACAGCCAGGCAGGGGTGGGGGGAGCACTCGCCCAGAGGCTTTTAGTAGTACCTTTCCAGGTTGGTGGGAAATTCCTAAGGGATCACTACAGGGCTCTGAGGGAAAGGTCTTTCATCCTGGGGAACCTGTGTTGCCAATCTCCCGGTAAGGACGGGAGATTTCTTAGAATTACAACTGCTATCCAAATAGATGGCACAGATCAGCTCCCCTTGAGGTCGGGTTGGGGTGGTGGTGGAGAGTGAGCGCCTTTACTTGGGTGGATGGGAAGACAGCCAGGCTGGAGGGGAGCACTTGCCCAAAGGCCTTTAGTGGTACCTTTCCAGGTTGGAGGGAAATTCCTAAGGGATCACTATAGGCCTCTGAGGGCCTTTCCTCCTGGGGAACCACTGTTGCTAATCTCTAGGTGAGGGCTGGAGATCTCTCAGGGTGATGTCAGACAGCTGGTTTGGGGTGACTTAAAGCTGCCCCAAATCAAGCCGGCCGGAAATAAAGCACCCCGGGGCTTCTAGATGGTGCTGGAAAAAGGGGCAGGCTGTGGGTGCCAGGGGAGCATCTGGAATGCTCACGTGTCCCATTTGTGGCTCCCTAGGCGCTCTTCAGGTGCTTCTAAGCCACCCCAGTGAAAAGGCACCACTTTTGATGTGGTGCCTTTTTGGGGCAGGTGGAGCGGCCCAGAGGACAGGGTGAGTACGGGATCGGTACGCCTGCCAGATGTTTGCATGTGGAGGGGGTTTTTTGGGTCGCCCCCTGAGGCATCTCTGGGTTGGCCCAAAATGACAGTCTGTTAGCAGCCTCTGAATCACAACTGCTCTCCAGGTAGATGGCAGAGGTCAGCTCCTCTTGAGGTCGGGGGGGGGGGGTAGTGAATGCCTTCACTTGGGTGGGTGGGAAGACAGCCAGGATGGGGGGGGGGGCACACTCAATCAGAGGCCTTTAGTGGTACCTTTCCAGGTTGCTGGGAAATTCCTAAGGGATCACTATAGGCCTCTGAGGGAAAGGCGTTTCCTCCCAAGGAATCACCATTGCCAATCTCAAGGTGAGGGCTGGAGATCACTCAGAATTACAACTGCTATCCAAATAGATGGCAGAGATCAATTCCCCTTGGTGTGTGTGTGTGTGTGTGTGTGTGTGTGTGTGTGGAGTAGTGAACGCATACCTTCACTGGGGTGGGTGGGAAGACAGCAAGGTTGGGGGGGGGGGGCACTTGCCCAGAGGCCTTTAGTGGTACCTTTTGAAGATGGTGGAAAATTCCTGAGATTCTGTGGTGGAATTTGAGGACGGCATACAAGTTAGGGCTTCAGAGTGGGATCTGCCACACCCAGGTTCTTGTTGTGGAAGCTGACTGGGTGATTTTGGACCAGGCATAGACTTCCAGCCTAACCTGCCTCTTAGGGGTTTTTTTCAGATCACATGGGGGGAGAGGAGAATTATGCAAACTGCTTTTGCCCCCCCACTGTAGAAGCTGCAGAGAGCGGGAAGGCAATGGAAAGCTGAAGTCAGAGGGGCAGATTAAGAAAGGAGACAGGGTTGCCAACTCCAGGTTAGGGGTGGGACCTGGAGAGGGTGGGGTTTGAGAAAGGATAGGACCTCAGACAGGTACAATGCCATTTCCTTCCGGGGAGACACTGGAGATCACTCAGATTTACAAGTGTTCTCTAGATGGCATACATTAGCTCCCCTTGAGATGGTGTTGGTGGGGATCAATGCCTTCACTTGGGTGAGTGGGAAGACAGCAAGGGTGGCAGGCACTTGCCCAGAGCCTCCTTCTAGAGCCCATTGTATTTTTCTTCACAATGGGCCTTACTCCTAGTATAATATAAATCTACTTTCTTGCAGATGCTACCTGAAAAGCTAAAAAGGGGGTATTCTAAAACATTGAAAACTATGGTTTTGTTTCATTCTTCCAGCTCATGCCTGCAAAAGTTCAGAGAAATACGCATTCATGTTTCTTACCCAGTTTAATTAATGTAAGTCAAGCAGCAGTGTATTGGCACCATGAGCTCTCAAAGATCAGGCGAACTCAAGGTGCTTTGCTATCCTAGGAAACTTAACATTTTGCACCTCCCCCGACATCATAGATTTCATGAAGGTGAAGCAGCATCACCTTTTTCTTTTACAGCTGTTATATAGAATATTTTAATGAGTTAGTTCAGTTTTCCTCTGGATTGCCTGATAAGAAAAGCATTATAGGAATCTCTGTAATTAAAAAAAACCCTACAAAACAAATAAATGAAAAGCCTACATTTTAAACCTTCATTCAATATAAGGAGGCCAATGTAGTTACTAAATCTTACATTAATACCTCTATCTACTTTAATTTTAAGTGTTGTCTTTTGGGATGCTCAAAACTATCAGTTTATTCCATTGGGATTAACACTAGACTATCATCAGGAATCCAGGGTCAGGGTGGGGAAGTCCATCAGAGCTATATAGTAGTTTGAATGTATTATTAGTTTTAATTCAGTGGTCACTGATGATAGATAAGGCTGCATTATCAATAACAATGATCCAAGTATAAGCTAAAACCAGACCTGCAGTGCCAGTGCTTCCTGCTCAGTGTCGGTACCACCACCACCCCATTCCAATTTGTTAGCCTCTCCTTCTCTGGCAGCTCAGTTGTACAGTATAGATTTCCAATCCCCAGAAGTAGCATAATTCCTATTATGCAAAGGCAGGATGATTCACTAGCAATAAGAAAATAGTTTCATAGGACAATGCAGCAAATTACTGATGGATGCCTAATAAATTATGTTCTGAACAGAAGCAACAGACAAAATGTTCCCCAATGTAGTCCTCCAGGGACCGATTGAAAAGGAATTTGAGGCTTACCTGAGCCACAAGAGAAAGGAGACGTAGAAGGAGCACCACCAAAAGATATTGACAGGTTTTCTGATATCATATTTCCATGCTAGCTTAAGCATCTATGGGAAAGGCAGACTGTACATTTTAAAGCAATCAATACATAACCCACCCACAAAGGACCCTTGTTCAGCAATCACTTCTTGACTGCTGGTTGGCCGGATTCTATGAGACAAAATAGTCAGATTTCAAATGGGAGGAATGTTGAGAGAGACAAAAATTTGTCTTCTGTTTAAGACATGAAGATTGCCAAGGGTAGAAGCAAGTTAACTCATACATAAATGCTATATCCAAGTGCATCTCCTTTACATTGTTCATATGACTGCCATTCACTACAATGAGAAAAAAAATAAAGCATTGCACTTGGGGATATCATTCTGATAATGCCGGATTGGTAGCTACTATGACTCCTCTCATGACAAGGTCTTCATTTGTGGCTGCAATTTGTCCCTGCTCAAATATAAACCTTTGTGCATTTATAGCTATATTTTCAACATTGTTCCCAAAACATATCGTGTTTAAGTTCATCCATGATAAAGTGGTGACCCTGTAAGTCTTGAAGAAGCACTGTGATGTTAGCCAAATTTCCCTCAGATAAGGTATGGGGGAATTTATTGAGGTGGGCAAAGATAGCAAATGCGCAGGGTCAATAACCTGTGTATACAGGAGTCAGTCTACCCAGGAGCCCTCTTGAAATAATGAGATTTCCGTGGTCTAAAAGGGGGTTTTATTAAGAAAAATTAGCAAGCATACAAGAAAAATAAACCACACAATGATTTTATGTGATCTTATTGTAATGATTTCATTTCAAATTGTTTCAACTGCTGTTAGCCGCTATGAGCCCGTCAGAGAAGGGCAGGATATTTAAATATAATAAATATTATATAATAAAAAAAATAAAGAGGGGGAAATTTGATAGAGAGCATATAAGGGATAAAAGACAGACAGGGTTTTACTTGAAGAATCCAGAAGAACAGTCCAATAGCGAAGACAATAAGAGAAGGGGGAGCAAGAAGTGACCGGCGTATCCCCAGAAATAGCATACTGATCAGGTAATTGGGCCCCAATACTGATCAGGTAATTGGGGGTGGCTCAAATAGCAAAGGTGGGGGTTACCATAAGAGACACACCAGACTGGCAAAAAGCCCCACCTTCCTATAGCCAAATTTGTGTCCTAAGACAATGTCAACTAATGCCTGACATCACCCCAGAGATGGCTCCCTGGCTTTGACAAAATGATTAATGGGCAATTATGGTTTTACCTAGTGCAAACCATCATAAAAACAAAGAAAATTAAATGGGCAATTTAGTGCCAAATTGTTTACTATTGTGACACCATAACTAACACAATAGAAGAAATCTATGTGACAAGATTAAGTCGTTGTCAAGGATCATTTTCCAGGATGTTGCATTGTGTCAGACGCTTTCCTGGATGGTCAGCAGGAAGAGTCGTTTGTTAGGTAGAAAGTCGTTGCAGCAATCGTATTGTTAACTGTTGGCTTCTTCATTAACATCTCTAAAGCATCACTGGCCTCAGGGATGTGATATGTGTTCTGGACATCTCCCTGGTATGGAGGTCTGCAGGAATGACTGTTGTTGTTTTGGGACATCTCAGAAAAATGGCTTCTATTCAGGGCTGCTTCTAGTGCTGTTGTCTGGATGACAGGAGTGCAGTTGCTGCATGCAGGGCTGGGCAGCTCATCTGGGAAGCATGAACTGGAGTCCTCTTTGCTGGGCAGGCACAACACTGGGTAGGTGCAACATAGTCACAGGCACAAGCAGGAAGCTGGATGAAGTTTGGCTGGAAACACTGCTGCATGACCCATGCAGAGCAAATGTCCATACTGAGGTTGGCACAAAGGCCCAAATGTTTATAGTCCAACAAGACTGAATGTTCATAGGACAGTTAGCTTGTGAGTTTAAGAAACTAAAGTCCATTATAGTTAAGAGTCCATGTGGGCCTGGCAACAGAGCCAGAGGAATCATAGTCTATAATGGTGGGGCTAACAGTGGGGCATAACTGCTTGTAATGATTAATATTGCTACCATAAATGCCAATGAGTATTAGCCCATGATGAGGTGGAGAACTGATGTAGAATCTCAGAACATCTTGTGAAACATAATCATCTTCAACGTTAATAATACCAGGGCCCATTGCACTCATGTCACCTTCCATCACCTAGAAGAAAAGATGAGTTTCAGAAATGACAACTAAATAATTATAAGGACCTTTTAAAGCTACTGCAAAGTTTATAGTTCTAAGACATTTGTCAGTTTATCAAAGAAAAATTGAAAGGTCAGTATGACAATTAGGGAACTAAGTTTTTTTGTAATTCCATTTTGTATCTTTAGTTCTTCAACTATCTTTATTCTCTAGTTCACCACCAGTTTTCTAAAGGTTTCCCTCCCCAATACATTATGGGAGTGTATTCAACATCAGCCAGCCTCCCTACCCACCTATACTCTCAACATAGGCCTCCATTCCACTTTTTAAAATAGATTTAGTCATAGTCATTTACCCACTGCAACTCCAGCAAAGGCAGCTTATAGATCAATTGATTCATGCGTTCTGAGGTTTATTACACTGTAGCCACCCTATTTTTAATAATTATCACAAATAGGAGTACAGAGGAGGAAGTAAAGAGAATGATATTAAGAAATGCTTGAAGCTATGCTTACAATTGATTTCAACAGGAGGTTATGTAACAGAATTCCAAAAATTGAATTTCCTCTGTAACATTTTCAAAAATGCTGCTTTTTGAGATGTAACTATATTTCTACAGTTTAGATTAATTTCAAATTTGCTTTTGAAATTCAGTACTTGGAATTAAATATTTAAATTACTGTATTTAAGACAATAATGTTATGAACTTATTAAATTAATTCTGAATAATTGGGAAAGTTAATACATTCTAAATATTAACATGAAAATTTGAAAGTTTGTTCAGGTTATGAAAACATGCTTAAGATTTCCCCAAATTTATTTCAGCTCTATTTCCCCCTGCAATTGGATAGTTTCACAGGAGCACCCCGATTAATTTATACCAGTTCTGCTTTCAGAGAGTTACACAAGAAATAACACAGACTCCTGGCAAAGCATTACCTTGCATGCTCCCCAACATATGCACACATATTTATTTATTTAAAAAGAAGCCATATTGCATATGTCCCACACTGGGTAATTTTGCATTTTAACTAACATATATTGAAGAGTCTGGAGCTGTTTCATTCCTCTATTTGTAGATTGTTTACTTTCATGTCATGAAGAAGCAAATCAATGTGTCTAAACAATTCAGATACCTAGTTACATGGCTCATCTGGTATGTTGGTTCAATTCCATTAGAAATTGTTTTTTAAAAAACCCCACACACATACTGATTGGGAACAGGAGCTGATATCAGTGATCCCAAACCAGTTTGATGGTGTTCACACCTGTCATATAAGGTCTGAGTGCATTAGAACTACATTTTTCTCATATTTGCTGTGTACATGCATTTAAAAAGATTTAAAGGCATTTATTAAAAACATTTTGAGTCATTTTACATGTTTCTATTAATATGCATGTTAAAATAAAGTATGAATGCCATGAATGACAGTTCAGACATGTTTTTGAAGCATTGAATGCATACACTCATGATACATAACTTGAGGCATTTGGTTTTTCCTTATTAATTCTATAGCAACAACAGCATTGTGTGAACCTCCCTTGAAACATATTTGAATATATGACTTGGGTCACTTCTGCACTGAACTCTCTACATCCCACAACCACTTTTCCAACAGAAACAAATTCCCCAGTTCCCTTATCAAAACCTAGTAAAAAAAAACAGTCTTCTACAACAACTGGTATTTTAGATTTCAAACATAGGTCTTATCTTCCTTGGACATGCACACCCATATAACCATGTGCACACGCATAGCTGGATGGGTCTTTGAGGCTTCTGCCAGGGTTGCTTGCATAGCTGAATTAGGAAACTAGGTCCCTCCCCTGGGGGGGCGGGGAGTTCAGCTGACTCTGTTAAAAGATTTGGAGGCAAACAAGAATGTGTATCGATATAAATTATTGTTGGGGATTTCATAACATGAAAAGTCCCATATTCACCCTCACAAGAATCTTGTAGGTAGGTTTCTATTTTTGTTCAGGTTTGTGTTAGATGCATTCTGTGACTTTTTTTCTCTTTTTCAAATGCAGTTAGTTGATTTCTGTTTGAAGAGGGAGAAAGGCATGGGAGGAATTACAGTGATGTACTTAGTATAGTTATTGCTACTACAGCAATGAGCAGAAGGTCTTTTCATCATTATTATTATTTTTGCTGTCAAGTCACAGCTGACTTATGGCAACTCTGTAGGCAGGGCTTTTTTGTAGCAGGAACTCCTTTGCATATTAGGCCACACACTCCTGATATAGCCAATCCTTCAAGAGCTTACAGGGCTCTTATTACAGGGCCTACTGTAAACTCTTGGAGGATTGACTACATCAGGGGTGTGTGGCCTAACATGCGAAGGAGTTCCTGCTTCAAAAAAAGCCCTGTCCAAAGGGTTTTCAAGGAAAGAGACCTTCAGAGGTAGTTTGCCATTGCCTGCTTCTGCATCATGACTCTGGTATTCCTTGGAGGGCTTCCATCCAAATACTAGTCAGTGTTGACCCTGCCAAGATTTTGAGATCTGACAAGATCCGGTTAGCCTGGGCTAAAATACAAATCACCAGTAAATTACTCTGTTCAAACTTCCAACTGAAATGGACTCAATATAACTTTCTTTAAGGCCTGATTCCAGTTATTGGTCACTCACCTACTGAAGATTTGAGTGTGCTTTTTCAGCTCAAACATGTATACATACATTTGTGATTGAAATGCACCAATAATGCATTATATTAAGAAATGCTCAAACTTTTATTCATCTTTAGGTATTCCACAGCCAAGTGCAGAATATTCCCAGGTGAAATTTCTTTTGCTTTGAAGTTAAACCAACATGAGTATAGCATTTTATTTCTTTTCACATATTTTCATTCAGGAAGTTACCCCAGCTGTGAACCTAGCCACTGGGAGACCGCCACTTGAGTGTGGCTGGGCCTCCCAAGTGTGGCAGATGACCCAGGCACCAGGAGGCTGCTGAACAAGTGACACTGGCCCCCTGAACACAACAGGTAGCCTGGGCACTGGGAGGCTGCTGCACAGGTGTGTCTTGGCCCCCGAGTATAGCAGGCGACCAGAGCCAAGGCGGAGCCGGAAAGCTAGTGAAGGCAGCTGGAATTCTGCCAAAGCCAGCTGAAATGGTGTTCCAGTGCATTCTGGCTCAAAAAAAGCCATGGGGATTACTCTGTTAATCAACTGAAGATGCTGCAAATTTATCTATGTATTTATCTGGAACATTTACATGGTACCATCTCCAAAGAGCTGGCTTAAGGCCTATCAAAAGATCTTTGGTATGCAATACCAATATACCTAATTCACAATGTGGCCCTCCCTGTGAATACTTTAATCCAGAGACTGGAGCCATGAACAGACAAGACAGGTCTTTTTACAAGCTTGAGGAAAGCTCCAGGTTTCGACAAAAATCTGAAATCTTTTTTTAAAAGCTGGGAGGGTTAAAAAATAGAAGCTTGCCTGTAGCTTTAAGAAATAACTACTTTCTGTGGTCATTACTAAAAAGGTAAAGGTAAACCCCTGTGCAAGGACAGTCATTTCCAACTCTGGGGTGATGTTGCTTCCACAACGGTTTTATGGCAGTCTTTTTATAGGATGGTTTGCCATTACCTTCCCCAGTCATTTGCACTTTACCTCCAGCAAGCTGGATACTCATTTTACTGAGTCAAACATGAGCCGGCTACCTGAACCCAGCTTCTGCCGGGATCAAACTCAGGTCATGAGCAGAGCTTGGACTACACTTGCAGCTTAAAGGAAGTCATTAATTTCCCTAATAAACTGAGCAGATAAGTAAATGCTCTAATATGGAAGCAGCTCTGCAAACGCAAACGCAAAGTAATTGTCAGTACTTCTAAGTAAGTATGCCTAGACTCTAGGCCCTAGAGCAGGGGTGTCAAACATGCAGCCTGGGGGCCCCCAGAGGGCTCCTATCAGGCCCCCGAGCAACTGGATGTCATCTGCTTCCTTCTCCCTCTTGCTTTCTTCCTTCTGCATCTCAGCTTGCTTTGCAAGGCTTGCTCAATCACACAGGAGCTAGAGAGCAAAATCGATTTTCTCCTTTGGTTGAAGCTCCTTTCCCTCCTGGTCCCCTGGGGGGGGGGGGAGGGAAAGAGTCACAGCTTCCTTTGCCCAGTTCCCTGGATCCCATGGGAGAAATATAAAGAAAACACCTTTAAGACCAACAAGTGCTAATGTTTTAAGCATGTTTTATTTTAAGTTTTTTAAAAATCTTTAGTCATGTTTGTCTGTGTCCTTTAAAAAGTTTATATCTCTGCTACCTAATCTTAAATAGGTACACACATGGCCCAGCCCGACATGGCCTGGCCTGACAAATTCTCATTTATGTCAGATCTGGCCCTCATAACAAATGAGTTTGACACCCCTGCCCTAGAGCTTCAGTTTGCAATCTGAAACAAACTGACTTGAAATTGGTGAGAGTAACTTTGAAATGTACAGCTGGGGTAAAAGATGTATCCCCCCCCCCCCCGTCAGTCGGAAGAACGAGCCAAACACAATATATGGGTAAACAAACAGGGCAACTTTATTGAACACAAAAACGGCATGGGGCAACCTAACTATCCGGACAGGCCTGACCCTTCCCTGTCCAGCAGGGCGAGCCACCCAGCCCCCGGCAGAAGCCACTTGATAGCGGCTAATGCCAGGCCGGCAAAGCCCAGGTATACCCTCCACCAGCCAGGCGCCGTATTCCAGAGCAGCCTGCCAGGGAAAGGAACCCTATAGCGGGCTTCCCAGCAAAGAGCCGTGCAGCCCATTTGCCGTTCCATCCCACCACATTCCCTAAAACAGGGAATAACCAGAGGGTGCTCACCGGTTACCTGAACTAACCAATAAAAATCCTGCCACCACAATGCCAAGCCTCAGCTTAGGCTATTGCGCCCACCGGCTGGCCTAAAGCCAACTGCAGCCCCAGCCGCAGTTCATGTAAAAATGCCCTGTTACCCTTCACGGACAGGTGCACACCGTCCTGCCAATAAAGGTCAGCCACCTTAACTCTTATCGCAGGGTGCAGCAGATAAATGCCCAGGCCTCAACAGAGCGCCTTCTTAATTGCCCTGTTAGCCTTCCACCTGGCCCTCTCGATCCCAGCTGGATCCCATGCCGCCCTCCAAACCCTGCGAGGCAGCATGGCGGACCATACTATCAGCACCTCGGGCCCCCTGCTCTGTATCACCTGCAGGTCCTCAATGGCCTGAAGCGAAAGGGCCCTCCCTTTCAACAAGCCAAGGTCATTGCCACCAAGGTGGACAACCAAAATATGTGGCGGAGGACCGTTCCTCCCCTGAAACAAGAGTGGCAAGAGCCCAGCCCACCGCAGGCCATGCCGGTCCTGCCACTCCACGATGGCCCACTCGCTGAGCCCCAACTGGGATCCAATTGGCGAACGTCGAGCCTGGTGGGCCGCCCAAAACACCATGCTGTGGCCAATGATCAAAATCCTGCGCCGTTCCAGCCGCACCACAGCACCTAAGAAACAGAAAACAACCAATTGAATGAGCAATGGTAATACGATCACCCATGACAGACCCACTCAGGTGTCCAGTGGGTGAACATAACTTTTATAAGCTGCAGACCTACAAAGGCCCACCTGTTGAATAACAGGTCCAGGGTACCCCATCGCAGCAGTGGTAGAAGCTGCTCCAATCTGAAAGGAATGGGTACCGAATCTGACCCCTCCCAACCCCAGTTTATCCAGGGCCCTGGAGGTGATCATCCAAAACTGAAACTTGGTCAATGGTGACCCGTCAGCATGACAAAATAGGGGACCCAGCTCCGCGCCCCTTGCAGCAACATACTGCTTTAATGCAAAAACCGGGCAAATATCCCACTCATGGCACTGACCCAAGGTGATCACAATCCCTTTCTGCTTTTGATCTGTCTTGGACCTCCGTACCCTGATGGATACCTGTTCGCCCTCAAATTTTAAATCCTGAGACTGCAGGGCCCGACCCGAAGAATCATGGCACAAGCTAAAAACAAGCTCGCTAACTCTGAGCACCCCAAAGAAGGCCGTTAGAGATGCAGCATGAAACAGTATAGTCTCAAACTTAGACTTACACACTACTTTCCAAACAGCACGTAAGCCCCTTAAAACAGAAGGAGAGAAGGGGTGCCTAGTATCTGGCCGGGGGCCCTGCTCACGAGCCCAACCCTCCAACATCTTCCGCAGCTGAAAATCGCTCATGTAATCAGCAAAGCCTTTAATCTTGCTGTCAAATGACAATGCAGCCAACTTAGCCCTTATAGATTTAACGACCAGCCCCTTACCTTTTAAATGAACGCAGAACTGCATGAGGTGCTGATCTGGAATGGGCCACTGCAAACCCAACCCTACCTGTTCCCTAAAATTGCGAAACTGCTTGGCGGCATGAGTATAAGCCTTCCTGGTACTGGGCGCCAGGGTTAACTGCATTTCCCAGTCGGCCTCAACTCTCCAAGCCTCCACATTTCCGGTGGAATCCGTACTGGTCGCTGATCGGCCTCTGGTGCAAGTTGCCGGAACTGTTGGCGAGACAGAGCGTCTGCCACTCCGTTGCACACACCTGGGACATGCTTGGCAAGAAATAAAATGTTCAGTCGCAAACACTGTAACATAAATGCCCTAACAAGGCCCATAAAAGGAACAGATTTGGAAGTCAGCGTATTAATCATATGAACCACAGCCAAGTTGTCGCACCAGAAGTGCACAACATGATTGGCCAACTCAGTTCCACATAACTGAACTGCAACCACTATCAGAAAAAATTCCAAAAATGTAAGGTTGCAGCAAAGTTCCATCCCTAACCATTCATTGGGCCAACTTTCAGCGCACCAGTGGCCGCGAAAGTATACCCCAAACCCCGAGGAACCAGCTGCATCAGAAGTAATCTGGAGATCAGCCTCAGTCCTCAAGTCTTCCCGCTAAAACGAAACACCGTTAAATGAAGACAAAAACTGCTCCCAGACCTCCAGATCTTGACGCATGCCTTGACTAATCTGAATCCGATGATGAGGCAAACGTAACCCACCCATGGCGTCACAAAGAGGCCGTAAAAATGCCCGGCCAGGAGCCACTACTTTGCATGCAAAGTTAAGATGGCCAACAATCTGCTGAAGCTCCAGCAGCGAACTCTTGCACTTACCTTTTACTGCTGCCAGCTTCAAACGCAAACCTTGGACCTTCTCAGAGGGAAGCCGTGAGCTTGCCTCACTGTATCCAACTCAATACCTAAGAAGGTTAGGACCCGTGAAGGGCCCTCGGTCTTCTCATGAGCCAGAGGGACCCCCAATTCCTCAGCCAGCTGCAGGAACAAACGGAGCATCCGGGCACACTCCCTCACCCACAAACAAAAAATCATCCAAATAGTGAACCGAATTGGCAGACCCCGTCCTATTACGTAGGGCCTATTCCAAAAAGGAGCTAAAACGCTCGAAGGCAGAACATAAAATCGAGCAACCATAGGCAATGCCCTATCCATGTAATATTTGCCCTCAAACATACACCCCAAAAGCTCGAAGTCATCGGGGTGAACTGGAAGCAGGCGAAATGCTGACTTGATGTTGCATTTTGCCATTTCCGCTCCAACACCACAGCTCCGCACCACTTTGACTGCTTGGTCAAAGGAGGTGTAACGGACCAAACACAAATAGTTGGGAATGGCATCATTCACCGACACTGCCCCCTTTGGGAAAGACAAGTGGTGAATCAGCCGTAACTCACCCGGTGCTTTCTTTGGCACCACACCCAAAGGGGAAACCCTTAAATTAGGAACAGGCGGACTATCAAACGGGCCCCAAACGCGGCCTTCCGCACACTCCCTACCTATCTTATCACGAACTACCTCCTCCATCCCCTGGATGGAACGTAAATTCTTTGCCATACAAGGGCCCCTAGGGCCCTGGAATGGAATATGAAACCCAAAAGAAAAACCATCAGCAAGGTACTTCCTATCCACAGCCCTAGGGTAATTGGCCAAAAGCTCATAAAGTACCCCCAGCCTGATGGGGCTGGGTCCCTTTATTAGCTGACTGGGTACTACTACCCCCGCCTGACTGCTTCCCTCCTGACTTCTGGATCTGCTGCACGCTGGATCTGCTGCACGCTGGATCCCTACTGGATCTGCTGCACGCTGACAAGGCATGCGAACCCACACACAGCGGTCACCCGTGCTTGTACTTGCACGTTTTTCGGTTACAAACACCTTGCGACGTATATTCCCAACACAGCAGTTGGGGTTGAACTGGCTGCCCCACTGAAGCGCGGGGACCAACTGTACCAGCCTGTTTACTAACCAAATGCCCACTGTCAGATCTATCACCGCTGTTAGGCTTAGCCGGGGACATCAGCTGTAGCCACAATTGTTGGTTAATCTGGTCCCACGGAATTGCAGGATTTAACGCCGCCCTCATACGGAACTCCTTGTCATACTGCAGCCACACTGCGCCAGAAAAGTCCGTATAAAACTTGTAAATGATGTCACAGTATTGGAACAGCGAGGCAGCCCGTAAAGGCTACGCCCTCGCTATCACCCCTGCGTATATAAAAAATCCAGGCAACCAATTAGCCCAATTTCTATCAACCTTATGCCGCTTGAGCTTCTCCTTGTCCTTCTCATCCATCTCGTCCTTATCCTTCTTCTCAAGCTCCCTATACAGAAGGCTAAAGACATCAATGTAATTACCATGCAGTATCTTCTCCCTAGTGGCAACTGTCAAATGGTCGCCCAGCGGCATGGTCATGTCCCCAAAGGGGTGGGACTGAAAGGGGACTGAGCCAAATGGTGTTGGGGGCGTAACCCAACCCCCCCACTGGGCGGCAGGCCAACCCATCGGCCAATGATTATAAGGCTGTTGCCCCCATGGCAACATCCCGCCTGCTAACTGCTGCGTGGAAACCCCCTTTGAAGTAGAAGGCGCAGCTGGCAATGCAGCAACCTGAGAGTGAACCCAGGGGCTAGGCTGCCCCTGAGGCGCCAATGCCCATGCCCCAGGCCCAACAGCGAGGCCAGAGGACCTGCCCAAAATACCCAGACCAAACATGGCTGTAGAGCCAGTCAGGCCTGGCATGCAGGGGGAACCCCAACCTCCCCAGGGTCAACCGCCAGTATTACCAAGATTTCCCCGCTTGCCATCAGATTCCTCCACATTAACCACCAATACCACTGGAGTTGAAACCCCTTCAGGCCTAGAGGGGCCTGCCCTATCGGGAGAATCGTCAACTTCCGACTCAGAATTGTTGTCCGCTGGCTCCTGGCTCAGACCTCCGGCAGCATCGTTCCGAGCGGCCATGTCCTGTAAAGAAGAAAGTTGAGCCAGAACCTCCTGTTCAAAAGCCCTGGTGGAGGTCCTAGCCACCTTACGGCCCTTCGCTAACCCAGACTTAACTGGATCCAAACCATGTTGCTTCTCCAACACACCCAAGTGCTCAATTATGGCACGCCTAGTGCGGGTCTCATCCTCTTCACAAGGGCGTGGCGCCAGGGTATTTCTTCTAACCCTTCTAAGGGGCTGTTTACCCTTGGAACCCCCTTGCCCCTTCTTAGGACCCATACTGACAGTCAATTGGGGGGGGGGGTGATCTCACCCACGCAGAAAATAGCCCACCAATATAACAATGAACCAAAAGGTATTAACGAAGCTGAATACAATAGCAGATAAGCACTACTCAGTGCTGCCCTGATCTGCCCCACAATTCCCAGGAGACTGGGCCAGCCTGCACAATACAAGCCAGGGCGTGGCCCAAAGAGTCCAGGCACCTAACCACTATACCAAACTGTCTCCAACCACAAAACCCCCAAGTACAGAAAAGAACGCGTCAGACCACCCAGGCCCCTCTGCAGGGGCCAAGCTAGCCAGGGGCAGCCCTGCTTAGCTTCCAAGGTCTAAAGAGACTAGCCTGGGCTGTAAAGCACGGACCGGAGCTCACTCCGCCGTGCAGCTTCTCCCTCCTGTCCAAATTCCCTCCCTGCCTACCATGGCAAAAAGAACGCACGGCATCACGTCTCCGCAGGTCTTCAAACCGGCGGAGGTGAGGAAAAAAGGGGGGGAGAGGAAGGAGAGACAAACGAAGCCCCAGGCCACTCAGCGGGGGCAAAACCCCGACCGGAGCTCTCGCCACCGGGCTGCCTCCCCCTCCTGGCCAAGTCTCCTCCCTCCCAAACCTGAAAATATCAAGCCCACACATCGCGTCTCCGCAGGTCTGCAGACCGGCGGAAGCGAGAAAAGAGGGAGGGGGGAGGAGGAGAAGGAAATGAAACCCAGACGCAGCCGACAACAATCAACGGAGCGCGAACCAAGAGTGCTCCCTGCCAAAAGCCTGGATGCAAGTGCACCACAGGAGGCGCGTATAAGCCCAGAACCACGCCCCCTGAATTTCCCCGGATGAGGAAGGCTTGTTTGCCTCGCCTCTTTCCAGGTCGGCAAAAACGGCCCCCGCCCTAAACCGGCGTGAAGGGAAGGGGCCACATTGTAGCAGAAGGCCCTCTGATACTGCCATTTTAGAAAGAGTTTGAAATTTTTGATAACTAGACATCTTTTACTATATTACCATTCCCTAACTATATTACCAAGTTCAATTTAAGATTCTGGTTATCACCTGAAAAGCCCTAAATGGCCTTGGGCCCTCATACCTGCAGAACTACCTCTCATGCTCTGCTGTACTGTGACAGCTTTATTATCTGAGCAAAGCTTTCTTGACTCCAGAGGTGCCAAACGGATGTCAAACAGGTCGGATCAACAATTGCCCATTCATCTACGTAGCTCAGTGGTAGTTCCTACCATGTAAGGGCTTTCCTGAGGAGATCAGGAAAGCTCCCACACTTCTGTCATTCTTCAGAATGTGCAGAACAGTAATATTGAAGAAAGCATTTTTAAAAAATGAAATTCATAGAATTAACAACCCAAGAGGGCACTGCAGTGATTACCATAGGTGTCACCTGCTGTTATTGCATCATTTTATAACTAATACCCTGCTATCCACTTCCTGTATTGTTTATAGTATATCTCCTTAGATAATGTATTATTCACATTGTTTTCTGTCAGACACTGGAGAGTTTTGATATTGTGTTATGATAGATATTACTGAAATGCAATGTGTAGCTTGACATGAATAACTCCATTTTGAGCATTTGCTACTAAACCTGAAGCAGAGGCCTTGCATATCAAAGTAGAGACAGAAATGTTACTAACCCCTGCTGTGAATTCGACTTCATAGTACTAACAAAAGCAACAACCCTTTGAAGATAGCATGCCTCAAGGAGAGCCAGCAGGGCTCCTCCATGAGAAAGGGAACCACAAGAGATAAGGGGAAGGGAAGGTGTTACATGTGTCCTAGAAGTGTTAGAATGTAGTATTGTTTAGAAATCCTTTGATGTATACTGTTTAAAGCATTGCTTTTCCCACCAACTGGCATCAGTTCCAATGCTCCTTTGTCCAGAACCTTGAGATATCAAATAAACGTCTTAACATTGTAACAAATGGAAGTCCGTTTACTTTGAGCCTCCATCGTCTGACAGTTTTCTAATTCTGCAATCCTAATCCAGGAGTGGCCAAACTGCAGTTTTGGAGCAAAATGCGGCTCTTTTACACATATTGTGCAGCTCCCAGAGGTCAAGGAGAAGGTTAATGCAGGCTTACTCCCAAGTAAGACTTGGTATCAGGACCTCAGTCAGCCTCTGAACTCTGACCCATAGGTAGGCAACTATTTCTGCCATGTGTGAAATGTAGAAGGAAGGGGAAATAGATAGGCTTTCAAGCTCTTCTCCTCCACCACAGAGGTTGCCCAGACACCTAGAGTGGGGAAAGAGAGCCCAACAGCTGAGAAGCCACTGGAAGGAGGGACAGAATTAAAGAGGGCAGTGCAGAGTTCCCTCTTTCATAGTTCTGATGCAAAGATCATTATGTGATTTATATTTCCTTCTCCCACTGGTGCAAAATTTTCCCCCTAATCCCCTGATTTTATGGGGACTGTTATTCCCAGCTTTTGTTTTTATAAAAAGTCTCTTTCTAGCATGGTCTTGTTGTAAAGTGCATACATATGTATTTTATTTATCTGTGCAAATATAGTATTAAGAATTTTAATGAACACGCATGTAATATTTTTTCATGTCTTGTGGCTTTCAAACATCTGACATTTATTCTATGTGGCGCTTGCATTAAGCAAGTTTGGCCATCCCTGTCCTGGTCCTATTGCATGTTCATTGGTTGTGTTATGCTGTCTGGTTACACTGTGTATATCCTTTAATCCACCATGAATTTCAGCAAGAAGGACTATAAGCAAATAACTAACTAACTAACTAAGTTTGAAAAACCAGGCTAAAGAAGGAGGGTGAGTAATGTAGTATTTGAAAATGTGATTAGTCTCACTTTTTCCTCTGTCAACTATGGCTTGATTGTCATGAACTAGGGTGGACCATTTTATTTGATATGGTAATTGCATCCAGCTAGTTTTCATTATTTTTTTGAGAATATTTGTCATTTCTTTTCCATTTCTTCCTTTCTCTTATGAGACTGAATGCAAAATATTTTTGTCATGTTATTCTCCAATTAAATTTCCCAAACATACAAAAGTGGGTTTTTTTACATTCTTTAACAAATCGCTGAATCTGCTCAGGTTAAACTCTAAAGCGATATTATACTTTATGGTTTTTGTTTGTTTTGCCCCCTCCCCCAGAAAAAACCCTAGTTCATATTTGCAACTAGAAATCTTTTGGGGGAATATGAGCAACAGTGAGGAACCGAAATCTCTGCATATCTTAACTTTCCCCTAAGATTTTAATTTTAGATTTTATTCTACTTAAGTTTACAAAGCTCAAACCAACTTGATAATTAGGAACAATTCTTCAGTTTTAAAAGCTCTCATTGTGTATTTCAGCGGTATTCCCCACCCTGATATTTGAGACACGTCAAACACCAGTAACTTTCCCTGCAATGGACAATGCCCACTGTTCCCTGGAGTTGACATGATAGCAAGGTTCCTATGCTGACAGGGAGGATTACCTTTAAAATGTTCTATTATATGAGCTCGTAATTAATTACCAAAGAAAGAGTAGCTTTGTTTAATTACTAAGTGCAAGCAAATAACCCACATTTTTTAAAAAAAAGATGCTGCAAAACTGGTGAGCAATACGCCTATGAATAAAGCTACAAAATATCATGTTGGTGAATTACTTCTGCTAAGAGTGCCTGCACAGATGGAATGGAGCTGTGTCACCAGTGACCTTGCTCATTCTTCCGCACCAGCTGAATTTTTCCAAGTTCTCTGCTCCTATTGGAGCTATGGACTTTCTGCTCTCCGTTGTATCATGCCTTGCTACTGTGAAGCTCAGAGAGGAAATGCAAATGCATTGCTAATTTTTAGCCTAGACAGAAACAACATAGTTCAGTGGTAAACAATATGCTTTGTATATATATGTTGCCCCGGATCTGATTTTCATTTTAAAAGATCTTAGAGCGCAGAGCCCAAGACTCTTGAGAGCTGGATTTTAACTCCACGGGGCTAAATATGCCATTGTCCATTTGACTTAGGTAGAAAAAGAGCAATGGAAAGTCTATTGCAGTTCAACAGACATAGCATAAGTCAGGAATACATGCATGGGGAGAAAAATAGAGGAACAGGCATCTTTGGATGTCATACTCATACAAAGAATAGAATTCACTCTAAACCACATATGTTTATCCTGTTTACCTTGTATTTCTTGTTTGGGGAATCAAAATATACTTTTGGAAATGACAATGGTAACATTAGACCTTGATTAGTGCTATTCTCTATGTGTTTTGGGATTCCAGACAACAAAGCAATATACAGATGCCAGCCAAAACACTTAGTTAAATGAAGTATTGTCTTTTAACTGTTGACTCTATTCCTTCTGCCAAACAGAATAAATTGGATGTGATGCTTCCTGGTCTTAAATGCTATGAGTTAAATCACCCAAAATTGCAAGGAACAAACAAAGCCAAAACATGAACACAATCCAGAATCTATAACCATTGAGAAGACAGAAATTTGAATATGAAATTAATAAATGGAAAAATAATGAAACTGCAGTAATCCTATCAACTTTTGAGCTGATTACAAACATTATTTGCAATACCCCTCCCACTGCGGTCTCCAATCCATTCCTATAGTATATGATGAAGAGAGCTTTTCCTCTCAAAAGTTTATACCCTGAAAAATTTATTGGTCTCTAAGGTGGTACTAGACTCAAATGTAAATGTCCTATCAACTTTGGTAACCTAAAACAGATCTTGATAGCCCAAATCAGTTTCTGATGCTGAAGTACCAATCACAATATTCTGTACTTGAATCCTCAGAGGAGAAACAATTTTTTATTTTGAACATCTGTGTTGGAAATGGATCCATTTAGAGATCCAGTTATGCACAATGACCTGTACACAATAATTCCATTCCACAGCAGTATAGATAAAATCTGCATTTCTCTTATTTGAGGCATATGTGTAAATTGATTTTGTCTGATATTTGATATTGTCTCAGTCATCGCCACTGTAATGAACTGGCTGCAGTCAACATAATTCTAGGGTTTGCTAATTTAACATTGCTAGCATCCATTTAAAAAGAGCAACATTCTGATAGGCAACGATGTAGCTAACTTCAGAATGTTGTGGATTCCTTTATCATCTAGCTGGCAAATTGAAGAAATTGGTCAGATGCTGGGGAAGCTTTGGAATTCCAGAATGGCTTGCTAAAGTAGTTTTAGTGAATTGGTGAATTATGTCATGGGTGCTGGGGACCCTTCAGAGGAAGTTGAGTCTGATGAGGAAACTGTGCCCCTGCCACCTGCACCAGTGCCCCTGCCCCCTGCTGGAGAAGATCCCAGCCCCCCTGCCTCGCCCTCTCGGGTGGCTCGTGTGCGTGACCGCCTCCGGCAGGACCTCAGGGATCGGAGGAGGGCGGCACGCTCACAAGCAAGACGCTCCCTGAGCCCTGAGTTCTGAGAGGATTCTGGCCCTTCTAAGAGCAAGGATGCTTGAGTGGTAACAGGATCCTGGCTGCCTCCCTGAGCCAGCAATTAGCCCAAACGGGCAACAGCCAGCAGAGGGCTATATAGCTGTGGGCTTTGGGAGGAAGCTTTGTGGAAGCAACTAGTCATCTCCCTGACATTCTAGCATCCACTCCGGCTTGACTTTGGTTCCTGACTCCCTGACTTTGGCTTTGGACTTCTGGACTCCCTGACCTCGGCTTCTGGACCTCAGACCTGCGATACTTCTACAGTGATTCGGATTTGGCGCCTCGGACCCTCCTGCTTACTGGCTACAGACCTCGGACTGCCTCTGGACTTTGCCTGACCCGGCCCCAGCCGTGACAGATTGCTTCCACCGACAAACACCCACTCCACAGGATGGATGCTGAAGCAAGTGAAACCACAGAACTACTGGCTGCGCTCCAAGCCCAGGTACAGCAGCTAACACAGGCAGTAGTGCACTTGCAGCAACAACCTGCGGCCAGTGCTCCAGCCAAGTGCCCAGTTCCCCCACCTGACAGATTTGGGGGTGCCGTGGAAGAATTTCCTGCTTTCCTAGCACAGTGTCGGCTGTACTTTGAACTGAGAGCACGGGACTTCCTCAATGACAAAACCAAGGTGTGTTTCGTCATCAGTCTGTTAAAGGGGCAGGCGGCCAAATGGGCCACACCCTTACTGGTCGCGTCCTCTCCCCTACTGACTGATTACCAGGGGTTTGAGGCCCACCTGTCTGCTGCTTTCTCAAACCCAGTCCAAGCAGCCACAGCCAACCGGAAGATCAGGGCACTGAAACAAGGCAACTCCTCGGTGGCTCAATATGCCACTGAATTCAAGCTCCTGACCCAGGACTTGGCGTGGAATGAGGCTGCCCAGATGGACCAGTTTACTGAGGGGTTGGCAGAGGAGGTCCTGGATGAACTGGCCAGGGTGGAGCAGCCACCCACGCTCCAAGAACTTATCACCCTCTGCCTCCGCATCGATGGCCGCCTGGAAAGTCGCCGCCAAGCCGAGACCAGAGGGCGCCAGCTCCCTGCGCCGTGCTACCTGGCTCCTCGCCCGTCCCCAGCTAGTACCAGCACCAAGGATGAGCCTATGCAGCTTGGAGCTGCTCGACCCCGCCTGACCCCAGAGGAAAAGACCAGACGCCGCACGCAGAATCTGTGCCTCTACTGCGGCACGGCAGGCCACTATGCCTCTGGCTGCCCTGCTAAGCATCGGATACCTGGACCTTCGCTGCCACCGCCGCCAAAAGGGCAGCCCCAGGCGTAAGTGGACCCCCCAGCCTGGGGCGACTAGCTGGGTCCTCCGAACAGCGGGCTGATACCCCAGGGCCATTCCTGCTACCAGTCAAACTCCGTCTGCCTGACGAACGCTGGCTGTTCGTGTATGCCATGCTGGACTCGGGAGTGGCCCACTGTTTTATAGATGCCGCCTTTGTGAAGCAGCACCAGATCCCTGTGCAGACAAAAGGGATTCCGTCGCTGGTGGAGGCTATTGACGGGCGCCTCCTCCGTTCTGGCCCCGTCACCCAGGAGACCTGTCCCATCACCTTCCACGTCCAGCAGCACCAAGAACAGCTGCGGTTTGATGTCGCCCGCATGCCTCGCTTCCCGCTGATTCTAGGCCTTTCCTGGCTGAAGCTGCACAACCCCATCGTGGACTGGGCCCAGCAGGAACTACGCTTCCGAGACCCATGCCCCCATCTGACTCCTCCCACCACTCTAGCAGCTGGCATCCCGAGTGGTGGTCCTCAGCTCCCTCAGAAGTATGTGGACTTTGCTGATGTCTTCGAAGAGACAGGAGCTGATCAGCTTCCCCCTCACCGGCCCTACGACTGTGCCATTGATTTGGTACCTGGGGCACCACTCCCGGTGGGGCGTCTGTACCCAATGTCGGAGCCGGAGTTGGCAGCTTTGCGAGACTTCCTGGACAAGAACCTGAAACGCGGATTCATCCGACCCTCAACCTCTCCCCTATCTGCTCCAGTGCTCTTCGTGAAGAAGAAAAGTGGGGAGCTCCGGCTGTGCAATGACTACCGGGCCCTGAACAAGATCACCATCCGCGACCGGTACCCTCTACCACTGATCCCTGAACTCTTGGATCGCCTAAAGGGGGCCCAAATCTACACCAAGCTGGACCTCCGTGGAGCGTACAATTTGGTGCGCATACGGCCCGGAGACGAATGGAAGACCGCGTTTGGGACCCGATACGGGCAGTACGAGCACCTGGTAATGCCCTTCGGACTGACCAATGCCCCCGCTGTCTTCCAGAGGTTCATGAATGACATATTCCGGGACCTGCTCGACCGCTTCGCGATCATATACCTGGATGACATCCTAATTTACTCCCGCAATCCTGCCCAGCACGCCGAGCACGTCCGCCAGGTCCTGCAGCGCCTACGAGCCCATGGTCTCTACGCCAAGCTGGAGAAGTGCGACTTCGACCTGCGCTCCGTCGAGTTCCTTGGGCACATCGTGTCACCGCAGGGGATCCTCATGGACCCGAAAAAAGTAGAAGCGGTCCTGACCTGGCAGGCTCCTCAGAATCGCAAAGACCTGCAGCGGTTCCTCGGTTTTGCCAACTACTATCGGCAATTCATCCCGGCCTACGCATCCCTGACCACACCCCTGACTCAACTACTCCGCCCCAAAGAACCCTTCCACTGGTCCCCAGAGGCCGATAACGCCTTCTCCACCCTGAAGACTCGCTTTGCCACCGGGCCACTCCTGAGATACCCCGACCCCCAGCTTCCCTTCACGGTGGAAGCTGACGCCTCCAACGTGGCCCTGGGAGCAGTGCTGTCCCAGCGCGAGGAGCCGTCCCAGCCACTACAGCCCTGCGCCTATTACTCGCGGCAGCTCACTGCTGCAGAGAGGAACTATACCATCTGGGAGAGGGAGTTGCTCGCGATCAAGGCGGCGTTTGAGGTTTGGCGACATTACCTCGAAGGGGCTCGCCACCCTGTTCAAGTGCTCACCGATCACCGGAACTTGGAACACCTCCAGACCACCCGCCGTCTCAACCAGCGCCAGATCCGGTGGTCCCTATTCTTCTCTCGCTTCGACTTCCGGATCTCCTACATCCCCCATACCCAGAACCGGAAAGCAGACGCGCTCTCCCGGAAACCGGAATACGCCCCTGCCTCAACTGAGACCGCGCCCGCTGCTCCAATCCTGCCGCCCTCAGTATTTGCAGCCACCTCCACTTCACCAGCACTCGTGGAGGACATTCGGGCTAGCCAGGCCAATGATCCCTGGGTCCAGCAACACCTCCAGGCTCTCCAAGATGACCCAACAGGGGAGTTCACGACTCGAGGCGGCCTCTTGCTACACCGCGAACGCCTCTATGTGCCGCCCGGGCCCTTGCGGGCAGAAGTGCTACGCCTGACCCACGACTCGTTACCCGCCGGGCACTTTGGACAGCATAAGACCACCCACTTGCTGACAAGGGAATTCTGGTGGCCACGAGTTCGCGCTGATGTTGCCCGCTATGTCAGCTCCTGTGACGTCTGCCGACGGGCCAAAGACATCCCAGCCAAACCCTCAGGGTTGCTGCAGCCCTTGCCCACATCTTCAGGACCCTGGGATACCATCTCGATGGACTTCATCACGGAACTTCCACGCTCCAAGGGTCAGACTTGTATCTGGGTGGTCGTCGACCTATTTACCAAGATGGCCCACTTTGTTCCGTGCCCGAAACTCCCCACAGCTCAGGAGACGGCCCAGCTTTACCTGCAACACATCTTTCGTCTGCATGGACTCCCAGCCCATCTGATCTCCGATCGGGGCCCTCAGTTCTCCTCTCGGTTCTGGCAAGCCCTCCATTCCAGCCTGGGTACTCGAGTGCACCTGTCCTCGGCCTACCACCCACAGACAGATGGCCAGACAGAGCGCACCAATGCCACGCTAGAGCAATATCTCCGCTGTTACACCTGTTACCAGCAGGATGACTGGACCACTCTATTGCCCCTAGCGGAGTTTGCATACAACAACGCGGTCCATTCATCCACCCAAATGACCCCGTTTGCTGCAACCTACGGGTACCACCCTCGGTTCTTCCCAGCGATCCTACCACCCACGAATGTCCCCGCCGTCGATGCCTACCTGCAAGAACTCCGTGCCAGCCAAGACTTGCTCCGAGAGCAGCTACAGCAAGCCAAGGAGGCATATAAACGGGCTGCGGACCGAAAGAGGCAAGAAGGCCCTCCAGTGCAGCCGGGGGATCAGGTGTGGCTCTCAACTCGCTACCTGCGCCGGCCTGGTCGGTCTCACAAACTGGATGCACGGTTCATTGGACCCTACCCCGTCGTTGAACAAATAAACCCCGTCGCCTTCAGGCTCCAGTTGCCACCCCACCTCCGCATTCACCCCGTGTTTCATCGCTCCCTCCTCGTTCCGGCTGCACCCCCTGACCCAGCTCGGACTCCTTCCCCACCGCCGCCACCACCAGTGTTGGTGGATGACGAGGAAGAATATGAGGTGCGCCAGATCCTGGACTCCCGGTACCATCGTGGAGGCCTCCAGTACCTGGTGGACTGGGAGGGATACGGCCCAGAAGACCGGTCTTGGGAGCCCGAGGACAATCTTCATGCCCCGGACTTGGTGCACCAGTTCCACAACGACCACCCCGACCTTCCAGGTCCCTCGACGGAGGGGGGCCCTGGGGGGGGGGATAGTGTCATGGGTGCTGGGGACCCTTCAGAGGAAGTTGAGTCTGATGAGGAAACTGTGCCCCTGCCACCTGCACCAGTGCCCCTGCCCCCTGCTGGAGAAGATCCCAGCCCCCCTGCCTCGCCCTCTCGGGTGGCTCGTGTGCGTGACCGCCTCCGGCAGGACCTCAGGGATCGGAGGAGGGCGGCACGCTCACAAGCAAGACGCTCCCTGAGCCCTGAGTTCTGAGAGGATTCTGGCCCTTCTAAGAGCAAGGATGCTTGAGTGGTAACAGGATCCTGGCTGCCTCCCTGAGCCAGCAATTAGCCCAAACGGGCAACAGCCAGCAGAGGGCTATATAGCTGTGGGCTTTGGGAGGAAGCTTTGTGGAAGCAACTAGTCATCTCCCTGACATTCTAGCATCCACTCCGGCTTGACTTTGGTTCCTGACTCCCTGACTTTGGCTTTGGACTTCTGGACTCCCTGACCTCGGCTTCTGGACCTCAGACCTGCGATACTTCTACAGTGATTCGGATTTGGCGCCTCGGACCCTCCTGCTTACTGGCTACAGACCTCGGACTGCCTCTGGACTTTGCCTGACCCGGCCCCAGCCGTGACAAATTACTGAATTGGTGTGTTGACCTAGAATTGAGTTCTTGTGGGAACAGGGAGAACTATTAATGTCCTTAAATTATCAACTGGAAAAAAATATTGGAAGTTACTAAGAAATAATGCCTTTAATCTATGTGGCGGTCATATGTGGAATACTATTTACAGGAAACATTGCCCCATCCTGAATGGCTACCTAAACACCAGCAATGATATAGTATAGACCAAAAAGTCAGCTAGAAGATTAGATGACTGCGTAAAGGACATGTCAGAGATTTATGAAGAACATGGACAGAGATATTTTCTACATTTCCCATAGCATCTGTGGTCATCCACTGGTGTACTGGGACAGAATTGGAAGATTATTGTGATGGTAAGTAGTGAATTATTCACAGGTTGCCATGTCTGTGTGTATTTTTTTATTTGCTTGAACTCACAAATACCTACAGGCTGTGTCTTGGGTGAGACTCCTACCTCATTATAGAGAACTCTGATTGGTAAACTGCACATACCTTTTTTAATTTTTATTTTATATATGCAAATTTATAGTCCACCCTTTCCCAGGATGGGCTCAGGGTGGATTACCACACAATAAAACAGTTGAAATCGAACAATAAAACAGTTAAAAATTAAACAGTTAAAACCATTAAATAAAAACGAAATAAGGCATTGTCGGTAATATAAACATCATTCTCAGATTGAGACACAGGAATCATACGTGTCTTGGATGTCAATTATCAACAGTTTCGGCCCGGTCCCTAGTTATCAGGATGGTAGTCAGTGCAGGGAGGCCAGTTAGATGGTATGAGGATGCCCACCTGCCTCAGCCAAAAGCCTGGCAGAACAGCTCCATTTTGCAGGCCCTCTGGTTGGGGCCAGGGCCGAAAAGGCCCTGACCCTGGTCGAGGCAAGCCAGACATCCTTTGTGCCAGGCATAGTCAGAAGACGTTGGTTGGCCGATCTTAGTGGCCTCTGGGGCTCGTATGGGGAGAGATGGTCCCACAGGTATGTTGGTCCCAGGCTGCATAAGGCTTTAAAAGTCAATACTAGATAAGTATTGTGGTGAACAGACAGCCTGCCTGTGTGAATCTCTCAGCAGACAAGGGCAGAGGGAAGGCTGACTTTGACTTGCTTCATAGTCACAGGTAGTTTTGCTTGTACAAAATCTGTAACTACCTCTGGCCTATTGGATTTTGCTGATGGAGATGCCAGCACCACTTGGCCAAGGTATGCCTCAGACTATCCTCCACAGAATTCAGCAGCTGCTGAGCCAGGGACATGTAACAAGAGAAAGTTGTCGCATTTATGTCCAGATGTTTAACTGGATACTATTTCTGGAAGAATATGGCAGACTACTACAGAAAGCAGCATAATTGATTAAGTGGAACTTTGGTACAATCCAGAATGGTTCTTTTTATGTTTGTGTGAAGCTCATACAATTTGGATGGAATGGCTCCATGTCAAAACTGGTTTAATTAGATATGATCAATGTCATTTTGGATCCTTTGAAAAGGCTTGAAAAGGACTCTCAGAAACCAGATAAATAAATGTTTGTGATGCCCCTTTTGTACTATTCTAGGACTAAGAATGTTTGTTCCTAGTTAGGAACTTTTTCTATTGTATTAATCTGCCAGTGGTTTTAAATCCTCCATGCTCTGTTTTGCTATGTGAAGCCACCCCACCCTCTTCCCAATGTGGGAAGCCCTAGAACTCCTGGGGGTGCAGGCATTCCCTCCCTCCTCCGTGCATCTTCTGCAGGCCTTGCTGATCTTCTTGTGGTTCGAACACCTGCTATGGGGACCAGTGAATCCCTTCTGGCCCTGGCTGGGTCCTGCTGGATCTGGGATCCATCAGGCATTACTGCCACTAACATAATGACTGGTGACCGATCTCAGTTCCAAAGAGCAGGGTTTTGCAGAGCAGTGGAGGCATCTCCATGCTTCTCCTACCCAGCAGCTGCCATGCTCAGCACAGGAACCCTTCTCAGTGATATCTTAAATCCAAAGAGGCCTCCTACCAGCTCTAGCTGCTTGGAGCCTCATATGGGTGAGCTCCCAAGCACATCTTCTGAGCCAGACTTGGTATATTTTATTTATTTGTTTGTTTGTTTGTTTATTTTCTTACTTACTTACTGATAAACCAAGAGTTTGGTTTTATATGTGAAACTGATTCATCCCCCAAATGTCTGGATGGCTAAAGCAGCAGAGATAAATACTTTATTGTGTTTTATATAGAACTGGGGTACAAGTTGAGGAGCTGAAAGATTGGTTTAAAAGGGGGGGACCCACAAACCTGCTCCTTCTCAGTATATCTTAGCCACCAAAAGCTATCACCTATGGTTATCATTTTTGTCCAATTTATGTAGGCATGCATAAAAGTGCGCTCTAGTTTCCTTCTAATCTAGTTGTGTAATAACTCTATACAGTGAAGAGGACAAAGTGCCCCCTGAATCACCCACTAAAGGATACAGGAAAGATTTTTAACTACAACGCATTGAACAGCACAAAGAGCTTAGCAAAACATACTGACTTGAATTGTAGGCCATTGGTTGTTAATGGGCAAACCGTGATGTTCAGATCATAGATGGGCAAATTGGAATGATGTAATACAGATGTTGAGAGATTTTTATCTGTACAACAGTCATCAGCTATCCCAGCTTCTCTGTCCATGATGTCCTATTTCACCTCCTGGAAGAAACATACGAACATGCATACAATTCAGAGCTCCAAGGAAGTCACCAGACCTTCATACAAATATGAAATATTAATCACTGTGCTCACCGACAGAATCAAGTTAAATACAAATAATCAAATTAAATATAATGAACTGTGCTTATAGCACTTGAAACTTCCAGTAAGTGCTTTAAAGTCATTTATGTCATTACATCCCTGTGCTTCCATAATGAAATATAGCTCAAGTGGAGACTTCACTGCACAGAAGAAGGGATATCCAAGTCAGACCAGGTATGGCCTCAGTTAGAAAGTAAATACTGTTAGACAGTTATGGTCCAGAGCAAGCCAGAAGAGAAAGTAACAATACATGACAAGTTGCTTTGACATAGATCAAGACGGGTAGCCATGTTAATCTGTCTGAAGCAATAGAAAAGAGCAAAAGTCCAGTAGCACCTAGAAGGCTAATTGGGGCAGAGTATGAGCTTTTAAAAGTCACTGTTCACTTATTCAGATAGATAGATATTATTACAGTCATTAGACCAGTCATATATGAGTAATTAAATTTGCTGCAGATGATACTAAATTGGGAGGGGTAGCAAATATGTTAGAAGACAGAGCCAGTATACAGGATGATCTTGATAGGCTGGAAAACTGGGCTAAAACAAATCAAATTAATTTTAACCATGATACATGTAAGGATCTGCATTTAGGTAGGAAAGATCAAATGCATAATTATAGGATGGAGGAGACTTTTTTTAGCAGTAGTATGAACAAAAAGGATCTAGGGGTCTTATTAGACCTATACTAAACATGAGTCAGCAGTGTGATGAGGTAGCTAAAAAGGCAAATGCAATTTTAGGCTGTATCAACAGAATTATAGAGTCCAGATAACTCAAAGTGATGGTATTGCTTTATACTGCTCTGGTTAGACCTCAACTGGAGTATTGTGTTCAGTTTTGGGCACCACAATTTAAGAAGGATATAGACCAGCTGGAACATTTCCAAAGGAGGGCAACAAAGATGGTGAGGAGTCTAGAGACCAAGTCCTACAAAGAAAGGCTGAAGGATCTGGGTATGTTTAGCCTGGAGAGGAGATGAATGAGAAGTGATATGATAACTAGGGGTGTGCATTCGGTTTGGCCGAACCAAATAGACCGCCAAATACCCCCTGATTTGGAAGTATACAGTGCTGTATACTTCCGAATCCAATTGGAAAGCATTATACGGGAGCCGTATACGGCTCCCCGTATACTTCCAAATCAATATTCGGAAGTATACGGAACGCAATGTAAAAGGCGGGAAAGGAGTTTCTGCAGCCTCAGGGAAGCTGCTTGCCTCCTTTCTTGCCTTTGGAAGCCTTTTCCCGCATCTCCCATAGCCTCCCTGGGATCAGGGAGGGAGGGGGAGGGGAGAGGAGCCCCAGCAGCCAATCCAAAGCAAGCATTTCCAAAATGCATCGCAAATGCATGCTTTGCAGAGCTGTTGTGTAACTGATGGCTGGGCTAATCTCCCAGCCATCAGCAACAATGTTGTTCTTTTGTTTACTTGGGTATCCAAGTAAACATTGTTCCCTGGCCAATCACAGAGCAGTGGTATTTTTTTACTTTTTAAGGTGTCTGCCTGGCTGGACTCCATTCCATTGCTGCTGTGTTGGTATGAAAGAGAGATTGTGCTGCGCTGGCCCTTGGTCTCAGCTGCTGCTGCTCTCTCTCAGCCTTGCCTGACCTGCCTGGAGAAGACGTCTAAGGTAAGACAGTCTTTTTTTTTTTTTTTGTGAATAAACAATTTTATTAGTAACATATGGTAGTAGAACTATAACTACAACTTATAAAAAGCTTAATATATATTAAGAAAAAGACCATCATTCTACCCCACATCTTACTTTCTCCCACCCCTCCCCCAATTACTTGACCCCCGCCAGTGTTATTTTCTTTAAAAAAACAGATATTAAAGGTACCCTTAACTATCAAGAAAAAAAAACGAAACAAAAAAGAAACATAGGGAAGAAGAACCCCCTTCAAGAATTGTATTGTTATCTTAAAAATCTTAATCCTCAAAAATTGTCCAATGTCCTTTTATTTTCCACTCTTTCTCTACATATCTTCTGAATTTCTTCCACTCTTGGTTAAAAAGTTCTAAATCACAGTCTCTTAATTTTCTTGTTAATTTGTCCATTTCACTCCATGACATAACTTTCATAATCCAGTCCCATTTTTCTGGTATTTTTTCTTGCTTCCACAACTGCGCATACAATGTCCTAGCAGCTGAGAGCAAGTACCATATTAATGTTCTATCTTCTTTTGGAAATTTTTCCATTTGTAATCCCAGCAGAAAAGTCTCTGCCTCTTTATTGAATTCATATCCCAGGATCTTAGATATCTCTTGTTGAATCATTTGCCAAAACATTTTAGCTCTTTCACAAGTCCACCACATATGGTAGAAAGAACCTTCCGGGGAGGAAAATGGCGAGCTGAGTTGTCTCTCGTAACGGGAGCAAGCTGAAGGTCTTGTTCGGGGTAGTGGAGGGCAAACCAAAGCCCACTGCCTACCTTTCTCAGTGAGAGAAAGGTCCAAGACTTGCACTAAAAACTTTAGAAGAGATTTACCTTGGCTGAAAAGGAGCTTTGGAGAAGGGTCCTTTGAGGCTTTGAGGAGTCTCAGAAGTTTGCAAAATTATCGTCTGTAAGGTAAGACAGTCTTGGGGTTCTTGGGGTTTTTATTTTAGTTAGGATAAAAGTAAAAGGACTTTTTAAGACTCAGAGTCCCTTTACTTATCCAGATTTTGGTGGGTGGGTAGCTTATTTGGGTTAGGGGGTTCTGCTGGGGGTGGGGGCCTGGGTTGGCGGGTTGCCAGTTTGTGTATATCTTACTTTAGTGAGAGGACTTTTAAAAGTGCAGTGTCCTTTTACTTTTCCTGATTCGGGTGGCTTGGATTTCTTGGGGTTAGGGTGAAGTTTTTTGGGGGGAAGGGTTGGTTAAGTTCCTGTATTGTTAAAAGTCAAGGGTTTTGTTTACTGTTTTAAAAGGATTCTGTGTTTGATTTGTTGCTGCTGTGTTGTGCTGCTGTTGTTCCCTTTCTCTTCTGGTTCTGGTTCTTGTGGGGGGGGGGGGCTGTTTGGCCTAATTTTTATTGTTAAAAAGTTCAGTTTTTTTAACAGTTGAGTTTGTTGGCCTTTTCTCATTTGGATTTGTTTGGATCTGTTGCTGTTGGTTTTGCATCCTGTCCTGTTGTCCCTTTTCCTGGTTCTGTTTTTTTTTTTTGGGGGGGGGGTTAAAACTTAAATTTCTTTCTGTCACGTTTTGATTTTTTTAATTACCTCTGGTTGGTGTGAGGGGGTTGGGTGTGTGGGCTGTGTGGGGTGGGTCACTTTCATGTTTTTATAGAGCTATTCTTGGAGTCTGAGGGTGCTTTCGGTTTGGCTAGGGCCACTAAATAGGCTGCCCCACTAATAAGGGTGTTTTTAGAGATTGTGTTTTTTGAAATTTAAAAAAAAATTAATCCAGTTTAGGGCTTTATCTTCTTTCAAAATTTAACTAGGCCAGATAGGGACAATTTAAAAAGATTTTAGGTTTCTCATAAAGGGCAGCATAACTACTAGGCCACAACAGGCTCCCTTTTAAAGAGACTAGGGTTGCAGTGCATCTTGCTTTCAGCCACTGAAAGCCAGTGCATCCTTAGATTTCCATAGGATAAACCACAGCTTCACTCTAGTTATAGGGGACACCTGATTTCTAGTTTGCAAGGAAATCCAGTTTGTCCCAGGATCTAGTTAGGAGAAGTTTAACTAGGAGGATATAACAAGGATTGCCTACATCTCAAGGTAGCCTTTTAAAAACTGTAGCCAGGTAGAGGCAGGATCACCTAGTCTCCTAAACTTTACCAGACTACTACCCCAACCCAAAGAAGGACAGGTTAGAGACCAAAAAATCAAACAAACAAGTTTTGGTGGGAGGGTTTTTAAAAAGAAGTCAAGGCACCTGTTGGTTGTGTGAGACCGGCCAAGGATGACATGAGTGACAGACAGCAGAAGAGGAGCCCTGAGGGCAAGGCCAAGGAGAAGACTAGAAGTGTGGAGGGGAGGGGGAGGACCCAGTTTCCCCCCCACACCTGTGCGTAGAACCACTCCACAGCCCCTTCCAGCACTCCGACCTCTGTGAAGAAGAAGAAGGCCTGCCTTGGGCCCTTCATCAAGGCTGCCATTAGGAGCTGGCATTAGGAGCTGGCACTGAGTAGGGGTCTGCTGCTCAGGCAGTCTCTCCTCCAGCTGATGTCGCTCAGCCTCAGCAGCCGGAGGAGGGACAGCAAGAGAAGCCCTCCTTGGAGATGAGCTTTGGGGACAGTTTTCTATCCAAAATGATCACCCCAAGGAGGGTGCAGAGTGTTGTGCAGGAGATGGAGGAGAAGCTGGTTGAGGAGGACCAGCCCCCTTCTTTGGTTCCTTCGGGTACCAGCAGTCCTTCAGGGAATGGCCAGAAGGGGAGGTCGCATGGGGTGGAGGGGGAAGAGATGGAGACACACGAGGTGCCTCCATCTCCGCCCAATTCCCCCTGGTGGCCAGCCCCTTCTGCCACCCCGAGACACGATGTGTCTGCCCCGAGCACCTCACAGGAGGTGGCTCTGGACACCCAAGCTGCTGGTCAGCTTGGGCATCCATACACCTCTGAAGTCTGGAAGCATTTCCGACTTACTGAGGAGCCACACTATGCACAGTGACAGCTGTGCAGGGCCCGGATCAGTCATGGGCAGGATCCTGCCCATCTGACTCTGGGGGGGTGGGATGTGGAACCACCTGTGGAAGCACCACCAGGTGGTGCTTCTTAATGGGGAAAAGCAGGCTGGTGCTGGGGTGCCCAAGCGGCCAACACTACCCAGCCAGGTGGTCCGTCCCACCGCGACTATTTCCAGAGCTCTCCAGGAGAGTTCCATGACAGGGCAGGGATGCCAGGCATCTGTGCCTGAGATGTTTGGTGGGGGTGACACCTGTGTGCCAAGAGGGGGAATCAGGTATGTCAGGAGGGTGATCACCTGGAACCTTGCCAGGTCGGTTGCCCATGGGCTTCCATTTTCAGTGCTCAAGAATCCTCGGGTGCTAGGGTTGCTCGAGTACCTGGCACCCTGGTACAAAGTTCCTGCTAGAACCACCATTAGCAGGACCATTGTGCCATCTGTTTTCAGAGCAACCAGATCTGTGGTGAAGGAGCATTAGTCCCATGCTGCTGGGGGGACTGTTCATTTAACCTCAGATATCTGGAGCTCCCAACATGCATTCGAGGGGTATCTCTCCCTGACTGCGCATTGGTGGCAACCCAGTGAGCTGCAGGGTGGGGGTGGCAGTAGCAGCAGGCAGGGTCAGGGCCGCCAGGCTGGCTATTGCTGGGCCTTGCTGCATGCTGAAGCAGTTGATACGCCACACGGCAGACACTCTCGGAGCCATCTTCTCATGGCAGTTAGAGGGCTGGCAGGGACATCGCAGGGTAGGCAGGGACATCGCCACGGGCTTCGTGGTGACTGATGGTGGCTCCAACATCAAGGCGACTATCCAGCGTCAGGGCCTAAAATGCCTTCCTTGTGTGGCCCACCTTCTCCACCTTGTGGCTAAGGATGCATTGGGCCAGATGAAAAGCCAGGATCGTCGGTATCTAGCCGCGACCCATGAGTACCGACTTCTGCTCCAGAACTGTTGGCACATCGGGGGTCATTTCTCACACAGCAATATGCACTCGTATCCATTGCATGAGAAACAGACACTGACAGGCATGCCAGGGCACCGCCTGATTGGTGGCATCAGCACAAGCTGAAACTCCACCTGTGCCATGCTGGAGCACATGGTGGAGCAGAGAGCAGCCCTGGATGCCTTTGTCTTTGAGGCGAGGGTCTTTTGGGATGAGAACCATCTCACCCAAGAGGATTGGGTGGTCATTTCTCAAACTGTGGAGGTTCTTGGGCCCTTCAAGACCCACATAGAAATGCTCTCGTCTGATATGGCGAGCATTGCACTGGTTGTCCCCATGGTCCATATGGCTCTTGAGGACCTGGCCTCATTTCTAGTGCCAGCTCAAGGCCGTGCAGATGTTCTTCCAGCAGTGCATTCCCTGGTTGTTAGGCTGCAGGAAGGGCTTGAGGCCCACTTTCAGACTTTCACCCAGGATAATGTCTACATGATGGCGACCATGTTAGGGCATGATCACCGAGCAGGCCAACGAGCTCGATCACTGGTGAGACAAGCTCTCCCAGAAGGTCGAATGCTGCAGAGTCAGGGCAGATCCAGTGCCGGTAGCTGAGGAGGAGCGGGGTGGAAGCAGCTTATCTGCCACTTCCACTGCTGTTCATCCCCAACCTCCCCAGCTAGGCAGTTTTTTTCCACTAGACTCACACCAAGAACAATACCGAAATGACTCATCAGGCGGCTTGTTGGCCCCTCTGGGAGCAGTAGGCCCGAGAGCGGAGATGGGTGCTGCAATGGTGAGGGATTATCTTTCAGAGCCCAACGAGTCGCAGGGAACATCTCCTTTGGACTACTGGGTCATGAAGGAGGTGGTCTGCCCGGCCCTCTCCTCAGTGGCCAATGTGTTCCTCTCATTCCCACCAATGAGCGTGCAGAGTGAGCATGTCTTTTCACATATGGATGACATTGTCTGCCCAAATCGCAATTGCTTGCAACCAGGGACGGTTGAGCAGTTGGTCTTCTTGAAGGTCAACTTTCCTCTGTTCGGCTCCCCAAAAGTAGACTTTGAGAGAGAATGAAGTGAGCACCTACTTGTACCTGAATCCTTTCTTGGTCCACACTTGGAAGGTGGTTGTAAAACACTCTTCCACTAAACATAGACTAGAGTCCAAAGACAGCCCAAAAACTCACTCACAAATTGATTGGCAGTGCACCCTCCCCACCCCTCATCTATCCCCAAACCAAAAGTGAATGCTGATTTAAAATCTGCAAAGCAATCCAAATTTCCCCAGTCCCCATCCACACATGCCTAATAATACTGAAAGGGCCATTGCAGCCCCCACTGTAACCGACAGCACCCACAGGCCCAGCCAGGATAACCCAGGTTTTTTTTTTAGGGGCAGGAGGAAGGAAGAAGGATGTGCCAGTGATGATGACAGGCACCCATCAGTCATACCAATGCTGAGGTTCTTCTAATGGGACAGTGATAGCTGTTGTTTTGCTGCTGAGCTGAAAGAGAAGGAATGGTTCCCTTCCTCTCACACAATCTGAGGCCCTCCCAGTGATCTTCCTCATTTGGGGTGCAACTCTGGCTCGCCTCCTCGTGGTGCACCCTGTATAACACAAAAGAACCTGGACCAGCCAACCATCCATCACTCAAGGTAAGTCTAAATGCTTCTGGCTTTGTGTAAGATACAGAATGATGTGGAGCTAGGTGTGGTCTACCGCTTCTCTTGTTTGAGAGTTGTGTTGTTTGGGGCAGGGCTGGAGAGCTGGCATCTGTAGATTGCATTTTCTGTGGCAGGGAAGCTGGCATCTGGGTGAGAGACCCAGAACCAGCATGCTTGTTGTGTTTGGCCAGCTCTCCCTGCGTTGTTTGGGGCAGGGCTGGAGAGCTGGCATCTGTAGATTGCACATTTTGTGGCAGGGAAGCTGGCATCTGGGTGAGAGACCCAGAACCAGCATGCCTGTTGTGCTTGGCCGGCTCTCCCCGCGTTGTTTGGAGCAGGGCTGGAGAGCTGGCATCTGAGTTTGCTGCAGCCAGGTCTGCAGAGCAGACCATGAACAGATTGTATTTTGTGTGGCAGTGAAGTTGGTAACTGGGTTTATATTGGTTCCAGGCAAGCAGAGTTCATAGAGTAGATAGATGGGTATAGTGCATTTGGGTCCTATAGAGATTCTCTGATGTGAAGTTAGGTTTTACTTTGGGTGCCCCAGGAATTGGACTCCCTGGTCCAATTTTTTTTGTTTTGTTTTGTGTGGGACAGTGCCCTGAAGCTGCACAGCAGTTTGGAGGGCTCTTCTCAAAACCTCCCCAGAGCCACAATGGGGGAAGTGACTCTAATTGGTTTTGTATCACTGTTGGGAACAGCGTTCCTTTTGGGGTGCCACAGATGCGTGCATTGTTTTTGGGCCAGGGGGGTTGCATGCGGGGGTGTCCCCTGAAGCTGCCCTGCAGTTTTGGGGCCTCTCCCTCAAACCCCCCTCTGGCCAGAGCCACTTTCCCCACAGCAATTATCGTGGAGGAAGTGGCTAATTGGGCTTTCCTCAGCATTGGTGGCAATGGGCCTTTGGGAATCCCAAAGACAGGAACCCCCTGACCCAATATTTTTTGGGAATTACCACCTCCCCCAGGGCGCTTCACCCTCCCCCTTTTGCCTGGCTTTGCTGCAGGCTGAAAAAGCGTGGGACCTGCCGCATAACAGGCACTCATGTTTAAATTTGCACGCTTTTCACGAGCACACACCCTGGGATGTGAACCAACTGGCCCGCTGCCGAGTGGGCTACAGAGGTACTTGACTGTTTATGAACTAAGTGACCACTGCCGGCCCTGTCTCCCGGATTGGGTTTTGCTGGTGACATCAGTTGCAGCCACAGCTGCTGGTTGATTTGATCCCATGGCAGCGCAGGGTTAATTGCTGCCCTCATCCTTTTTGGAACTTGAGGGTTTTGTAGGGGAGAGTCCCCTGTGGGTTCCATGCAGTTCTGGGGGCTCTAACTCAAACCCTCTACCCCCCAGTAGCCTCTGATTATGCCCTATGTTGCCCGAGAATTCAATGACCCGTAGGGTATAATGGTGGGATAGGGGCACTCTCTTTGGGTGCCCCTGGAATGGGAACCCCTGGCCCAATCTTTTTGGGACTTGGGGGGGTTCATAGGGGAGAGTCCCCCGCAGGTCCCCTACAAATTTGGGGGCTCTTCCTCTAACCCTCTCTCCTCCAGGCGGCTTCCAATTATATCCTATTTTGCCTTTGATTTCAATGGCCCATAGGGTATAATGGGGCCGTATAATTGGAAATAGCCATATATCTCAAATTTTTTTGGCCCCATATATTTCCTAATCTGATTAATTCCATTTTTTTTGCACATCCCTAATGATAACCATGTTCAAGTACTTGATGATCTGTCATATAGAGGATGGCATGGAGTTATTTTCAGTTGCCCCAGAAGGTTGGTCCAGAATCAATGGATTGAAATTAAATCAAAATAATTTAAAACTAAACATCAGGCAGAACTTCCTGTGTTACTGTGTTACTGAAAATGCTTTTGGGTTTCCTTTTGGATGAGGAAATTAGCAGGAACACCCAATAAGAGCTTTTAATCTGAGATCTTTTGTCAATAATACAGAGGTCAGATGCTTTAGAAAATCACTCCACACATAAGTGCAATTTAAAATGTTTTACTAGAATAACGTAGGTGTTGCAATGCGATCACTCTGTATACACATAATTTATAAGGCATACACACAAGACCTAACAAATAAAGGAGTGAGAAGATAGCAGAAATAAAGAGAGGACACACAGGGCAATACTACCTTTTCCTGAAGCTTGGGATGTCTGTGAAAACTGGAGAAAGATAAAATGGAAGCAAGCACGGCCAGTGTGATTTGCCTCTAAAAGGACCCAATAAAAGGGCTTACCAGGGAATGCAAACTGTCAAGGGTGCCATACAGAATGCACACCCTATTACTCCGGACCTGGACAGTTATAGGGTTGGGAGGGGGAAGTTTCATCATGGGGGCTTGATGGTGGGGTGATAGTGTCAGTATTATGGAAAGACAATGCACTTTCTAAGCACATGCTGGGAAAGTGAAAGTAACTGATCTTTCAGATAGATCATCTAGGTGACAGGAGGTGGCTGCTTGCCAGATTGCATCAGCCTGGACAATGTCAGCATGACTCAACAGCAAGCTGATTGGTCACCTGGGGAGATGAATTGTATAAATGTACAGAGACACTTTACTGTGTGTGGGTTATGTATGGTGGAGTTGCAGCGGAGCATTCTGTCGGTTTGGAGAGTGGAGGTGTAAATAAATTGTATATAGTAGTTTTACCACTGCTGTGTGCAAGCCTTCATTCTTTGCGTCACCTAAGACCACTCTCGCTAAACACAGGCGCATCAACAGATAGGTGATTATGGCCTTATCAGGACATTACAATGGGTGTCCAGAGGTAAAACAAAAGAATTGCCCCTGTATGGCCACTCAGGAAGGGCAGTTTAGGTGACAATTTAATCTTGACATTCCCAGGAAACAAAGAGATGGCAATACAATGGTATATTGACAAAAGGCAGGGTGAAGATGAGTCATGGGGAGAAGGGAGACATTGAAGGGATTATCTGGTCACATAGGCACATTTCAGTATTTTTCCATTGCATCCATTGAAGGTGAAGTGGGGGGAGGTCAATCGGAGGTTTGCCACATCTTATGCCACCCAGCCTTCCAGTATGGAACTTTCCTGGTCTCCACCTTGGGACCTTCTAGGGACACACAGGCTAGCTTAAGGGAGCCCCCCCTCAGTGTCTTTAGGGCTACCTTTTTTATTTGGCAGTGCTCTGGTAATCACCTGGCAGAGTGGTTCCTTAGTGAAACAGGCTTTCTCAGAGGTGGAGGGCTCTCCTTCTTTGGAGGTTTTTAAACAGAGGCTAGATGGCCATCTCTCAGCAATGCTGATTCTGTGAATTTAGGCAGATTATGAGGGAGGGCAGCAGAAAGGGTTGCATCAGTGCTTAGTTCTCATGGCCCTTTCTTGCACACCCAAGGAAATGCCAGTTTCCATTGGGGGGGGCGGGTCAAGAAACATTTTTTCCAGACCAGTTTGGTAAGGGTTTTTTTTTTTTACCATCTTCTGGACATTGAGCAGGATTCACTGGACATGGTGGGGGGGAGGTATTTGTGAATTTCCTGCATTGTGCAAGGCTTTGGGCTAGATGACCCTGGAAGTCCCTTCCAGATTCTGTGATTCTAAATGAACAATGACTCTTGAAAGCTCATTCCCTGCCACAAATTTTGTTTGTAATTAAGTTGATTTCAGTACTTGGTGTAAAAAAACAATGATGTTCATATAGAAACCAATCAGGCAAGAGAACAGTAACTACAGAATTGGCTCTATACATTGCAAAATATTTCTTTATCGTGGCATTCTAGCAATCATTCACAACCAATTGTCTAGTCGGTCAAGATTTATTGCGGCATCGAGCCACTTACAGAAATATAAAATACTGGGAGCATATTAAGTACAAAATTACATATACACACACACAGGTCTCTTGCAAGGATATCAATTACATTAAAATTATATTAAAATCCAATTAAATAGGAGAGAAAAAATAAAACAATAACACAAGTTATTATTACAGAATTAACCAACTTTTCCTGATGCTGTAAGAAGCTACTTACAATTTTGCCACAGTAGACCAGCTTTCATCAGTCAATAATCGATTACAGTATTCTGAATCTGACCTACCTACCATAGCTTCTACAGGGGTGTGATATATTTATCTTGAACTCTTTTGTACCAGTTACACCTAAGTAACATGTTCAATAGTTTCTAGTTCCCCAGAGTTACACTGACACATTCTCTGGCACCTAGGGACTCTTTTGAACCTGCCCTCCAGCACTGCAGATGGGAAAACTTCACATCTCACCAATGTAAAAGCTTTCTGAAACTTGTGCAAGTTTAAATGTGTTAAATAAGCCAAATAAGTTGGTAAATTACTGCTATAGCTGAATATCCAAGGATGTCTGAATGCATCCTGAAATGTGCTGAATGCTAAGTAGAGAATTCTCACAGCAACATGTAGAGACAAAATCCAAGACTTGTCCTACAGAGATTGTATTACAGTTATCTATGTTACAGTCTCTTCTACTGTTGGAGGCTTGGAAGAAGATTCTGAAAATATAAGCAAATAAATGTCTTTGGCATTATATTGACAATTTTGCTACTAAATCACCTAGTTTCCTTGCAGAATCCCACACATGATCCTTGTAGATATACGTTATAACTTTCTGTCATGTTTAGAGCTTATATCTTTGGATCTTGCATCTCATACTGTGTACATTATCCCATGTGTGCTTGTAACCTCAAGATATCTGTATACAAGAAATGTAACTGGATTCACAAGCAGCTTCCGGTCGCGTGGGATGCTGTGAGCAGACGCGTGTAACTCGAGCTCCAAGAGGCAGTTACAACTTTTGGGCTATATGAGCAGATAAGAGTGCTTTTCTTTTTTCTTTTTCTTTACTCAAACAGTGTTGCAGCTCCCTGGTCATGATTCAGCAAGGGAAACGTAACTTTGGTCGTGATTCAGCAATGGGAACGTAACGTATTCTACTCCCCTCAGAATGAGGAAGAATTTCTGAGAACTTTACAACTACCAGCTGCTGTGAACTCATCAACGTCACAGGGAGGGAATGCAAGGTCCATGGAGACTTAATTATGCTTGGGCCGTAGATGTTTGCTGCTGCAAGGAAAAAAACTTACACTGGAAGGTCGCTTTAATTTGCAGCCATTTGCTCAGTCTCTTTTTTTTTTTGCATTTAGTTTTTTTTTTTCTTGGTTGCAAGGGGGTCCCGGCTTTCTCCTCTTAGACTGTTCCATCCCAATGCAATGTAATCCACTTTTTCTATGCGGCTGGGTCTGTTTGCCCTCTGATCTATTACTCATAGTTAACCGCTTTCTTTTTTGGGAGGCCTCCCCGTGCCGCCTTGCCTCGCTACCCAGAATTTTTTTTTTCTCCCTTTTTTTCTGGAGTGAGCCGTTTTGCCCCTCTTCTCTACCCCCCTTGCCCAATAAACTCCAGTTGCATTAAGATTGCATTAAGATAACTGGCACTTATTGAATCACTGCAGCTACTCCGGAGAATTCATTATTAGTTTAAGTTTTGTTGCTTGGACTGACCTACACAGCACTTATTCATTGTATATCGGTTATCCTGAGGCTGAGGTGTATTCAGTGTTGTGTCTGACTATTATTATTTTAACAAGTGGGCTGGAAGGGGCAGGGGTGTGTGAGTTTTTGTTTGATGGGCTGGGGATCAGGGTCTCGACTGATGGAGTGCTTGATTAGGCATGTGCTTGCAAGGGTGACAGTCTATGCGACATATTGGTCTTGCCATGTCCATAATTTATGCATCATAGCTATATAGACTCCAGTGTGTTTTCTTTAATTCTTTGTGTGTGTGTGTGTGTGTGTTTGGACTTAGTACCCAATGTAGCAAGTGCAGGTTTATGCTGCTCGGGCTCTGCTAAGAACCCTGTGACCTATTGGAAGCCAGGAAGATTGGGTGGGGGTTATACGCTCCTTGGGGTTCGGAGTGTATTATGTGGTGGGTTTCACTATAGGGTGTAACATGCCTGTTCTTACTTTCCACTTGATGCCTGGCTGTCAACCCCCGGCCGGGTGCCCCCGGACCAAGGCGCAGGATGCCGTTTTAGGTTTTGACATTTAATGCACGTGGCCTCCATGTCCCCCCAAAAAGAGCCATGATCCTTGGTGTACGCGAGATACGAGCTGCTGATATTGTTATGCTGCAAGAGACCCACATTCTTGAAGACAAAGCTGGTTGGTTGGCAAAGTATCGCGGTGACTAGGTGTTTTTGGCGGGCTTCGAACGAAATGCTCGTGGAGTAGCCATAATTATCCGGGCTAAGCTGAGGTGGGCAAAGATCTTGGAGTTTCTCGACCCTCAAGGACGTTATATTGTGCTGTTAGGGGAAGCCCAGGGGGTGAGGACGGCCCTGATTAACATCTATGGTTTGAATAACGACAATCCTCATACTTTTAACAAAGTGGCTGCTATACTTGAGAACTTGGACTATGATAATATTATTTTAGGTGGTGATTTCAATACCACTCTGGATGGCAAGATGGACCACATGGGTGCAACTGAACGATCCTTGAGATCATGGTTGGCCGTGTTGGCCCTGATGAAGGAATTTGGGATGGTGGACGTATGGAGGTAGCAACATAAAGACTTGAAAGCCTACACCTTTTGCTCTCACATCCACCAGATCCTTGCAAGACTAGATTACTTATTGGTGTCTAAATCCATACTCAGATGTGTGCGTTCATCGGCAATCCATCCCTCCACTTTTTCTGACCATCACATGGTGCTTATGGAAGTGGACAACTTGTTACGCATAGATACGTCTCCATCGTGGTATTTTAATAACTCTTTAGTAAACGATGAGGTTTTTGTGTACAAATGGAAACAGAAATTCAACATTTTTTTTGCCACTAATGAGGGTTCCGTTCAACATTATTTGACTGTATGGGAGGCTTTTAAAACAACGATAAGGGGAATAATCATCGCCTATTCTGCTGCAAAACAAAAGGAAAAACGCTGCACTGAGATGAATCTTGAGTCCAGACTTTGGGCCCTATGAGACACACAGTTCCAAAGTCCTTCAGAGATGCAATTTAGGCAGATTCAACAAATAAATTTTCAACTCAATATGCTTAGGTCAAACAAGGTTGAACTTGCTTATGCACACATCAAACAACAGCAATGGGAATTCAGAAAGAGACAAGGCAGGGTTTTGGCATCCAAGCTTAAAGCCCTGCAAGAGCAGAGATGGATCGCTCAAATTGTGGATCAATATGACAAGCCTCACGTCTCTTCTGTCGAGATTGCTGAATGCTTCTGTCAATTCTACCAGACCTTATATCAGGGACATACTTCGGTGGACCCGTCAGTCCAGGAATCTTTTTTGTGTTCTCTGAGTCTTCCACAGTTGTGTGAGGAAGCAAAAGAACTTTTGGGGGCCCCACTGAGACTTGAGGAAGTGAACGAGGCGATCCACGGACTTAAAACCATCTCTTCGCCGGGCCCTGGCGGGTTCTCTCCGATGTGGTATATCCGGTTTGCAGATAAACTTGCTCCGAAGTTGTTGGCTACATACCAAGCGATTTTTGATCAGGGTATGCCATCAAGCTATTTTAATGAAGCTTGAATTACTTTAATTCGGAAGCCTGGAAAAGACCCACATCTCTGCGCCAGTTATCGCTCTATATCACTTCTAAATATCGACACAAGATTCTGACGGCAATATTGGCTAAGCGTCTTCAAAGGGTCATCGCCTCGGTGGTCGACCCTTCCCAAACCGGTTTTATCCAAGGACGTTCTGGTGCAGACAATATTCGGCTTATCACGGACTTGACCGCGATCCACGCTCAGAAAGATGATGTCGCCCTTCTTATTTCTCTAGACGCAGAGAAGGCCTTCGATCGGGTTGATAGATCTTTCTTGCAGATGGTATTGAAACATATGGGTTTCCCAAAAGATTTTCTTTACTGGACATGCCTGATCTACAAGTCCGCTATGTCAAGGGTGCGGGTGAATGGTCACCTTTCGACGTCAATTAACCTTCGGTGCGGCACCAGACAGGGGTGCCCGCTATCCCCTCTTCTCTTTGATCTTTGTTTGGAACCATTCGCTAGGGCAGTTCATCTGAATGACAATATCCATGCCATGTGTTACCAATCACAGATATTTAAGATTTTGTTATATGCTGACGACGCCATGCTCACCATTACACAGCCGGAAATATCGATACCAGCGATTATTCAACTGGCAAATTACTTCAGTAGTTTGTCCGGTTATAAAATTAATTGACAAAAATCAGAAATTTTACAGATCGGGGGCAAAGTGGCACTGGTGGGAGATATTGGGCAGTTCTCAGTTCAAGAGGCTTTTATTATGTACATGGGTATCCTTATTCCTAAACAGCCTAAGATGCTGATATCGTTAAACTTAAACAAAGTAATAAGGAAAATACAGCCGGAGCGATGGTCCGCTTTCCCCTTGTCGCTTTGGGGTAAAATAAATGCTCTGAAGATGATCATCTATCCCTGTTTTTTTTACATGTTGTGTGGTATCCATCAATACATACCACAGAAGTGGTTTCGAAAATCAACTCAATATTAATGAATTTCCTGTGGGAGGGGAAATCCCCTCGGCTGTCGTGCGCACGGTTACAGTTACCATTTGACCAACTTGGATTTGGCCTGCCAAACTTATGCCTATACCATCGGGCATATTTGCTAGCTGGTATTCAGCGATGGGCTCCACCTAATTATCTGGTTGAATCTCCCTGGATGAACTTGGAAACTGCTGTTCTTACTCCTTTTTCGACATGGAATGCACTCGGGTCTACATACCATCAGGGAGAGTTGGCTCTTCCATCGATCTGGGCGACAAGACAAACATGGCAATATTTGCGTGATTCCTACGGATTTGAAAACTACATCCATAGTCGGATGACCCTTTGGGGCAATCCTGAAGTGAAGATAGGGGGACGGCCGGTGATCTGGAAGCCGTGGGCACAGAGGGGTCGCTTAACTCTCAATCAGCTTAAAGATAGCAATGAGGATGCATTTCTCTCTTTTGAAGATCTACAAAGTGCCTTTGGGTTACCAGCTAATCAATGGCTGCAATTCCAGCAACTGAAGCACTCACTGTCTACTTCTTTCGGCATAGATGCCTTGGCAGTTCTGGATGCCCCACCTCTCCTGCAGACCCTAGAACAGGCTATAGAACAAAATAAGCCAGTCCGCGTTTTATATTCATGTCTGAAAAAAGACTCGCAATACTCTATGGAAGACTTGCGATGTCAATGGAGCGAGGAAATCAACTGCCCTATTTACCCTTTTCAATGGGCAGCCATTTGCAGTGGTCTCCGGCATTGCTCAAAAGATCTTCGTTTGATTTTAATTCAACAAAAGCTTGTGTTCAGGATTTACTGGACTCCTCTCTGCCTTTATAAGCATGGTTTGGCTGAATCTTCGGCCTGTTGGCGATGTCTACGTCCAGAGGCGGGCCTGGTTCACATGCTGTGGAAATGCCCGTCGCTACATAATTTTTGGGATGGGATCACTCAATGGATGAAACAGGTACTCAACATTGACCAGTTTATCTCTGCCAAGCAGATATTATTGAACTATTTCCCATCGCCCTGGCCATTGACTCGTTGGCAGTGAAGATGGGCGGCACGTGCGATGATTGCAAAGCGGCTTATCCTGTGGCAGTGGCATGAAGACTTCACTGGCACGATTACTACTTGGCTCGAGGGAATGTATGTCTTGGCTGTGCAAGAAAGGATAGCATATCACTGGCAATGTCAACAACAACAATTTGAAGATATTTGGTCGGCTTTTTTAGAAGCATCTAATACTCAACGCTCCGCACCTTGAAATCTGGGATTTGCCTGTCCAGGGACGCATGGGCTGGGGAATTGGCATGCCGGCATCTAATTAAATCGATCAAGTTACAGGCAGTTTAGATTAGGAGAATACATGATGGTGGTGCACAGGGTGTAGGATGAGTGCCTTTGTTCGTTCGATGGAATGAATGTCTGTGATATGCTTTATGAAAAAAACTTAATAAAGTATAAATAATAAAAAACTGGATTCACAAGCAGCCTCAAGAAGTGAGTGCTATAAATAGCCAAATTTGTCATTTATGGTAAACAACTAGTTGTAGTGCACTAGCCATGAAACAACAGTGTCATGTCCTGTCCAGGTCAATAGGTATGTATTCAACAGTATCAACCCTAATAGAAGTAAATAAAATAAACACGGGGGGACTTCCAGGATTAGGGAAATGGCGAGCTGACCTGTCTCTTTAACGAGGACAGACTGAAGCCTCTGTTCGGGGTAGGAAAAGGCTCTTTCTGGTCTTCTACCTACATCTCTCAGCTAGAGATTTGTCCAAGATACGCACAAGAACTCAGAGGAGGTTTACCTTGGCTGATAGAGAGCTCCGTTGAAGGCTCTTTTGAGGCTTTGAGGGGCCCCTGGAGAAGAGTGGCATTTTCATCTACAGAGGCTTTCAGAGCCATTCAATTGGCATAAGCTTGGAAAGATCCTAATCTTCTTTGGGACTGGTGAACATCTGATAGTTGGAAAGATTGATGTTAAGCTGGATATCAGCGGAGAGGTACCGATTACAATCTTTCGCTCTGGAACTTTTTTAAAGCAAATAAAATAATTTTGGAAGGTGGGAAGGATAATTTAGAGAGAGGGGAAGAAGAAAAGAAAGATTGAATTTTGGACTTTGTTAAAAGAAGGATATTGCTAAAAACTGGGAAAGAAGTTATTGTTTGGATTACTTGTGGTCACTGAAGAATGTATCATTGTCACCGCTTTGCATTCCCTACAAGCAAAACAGGAAGTACATCAAAGATCGTGAGATTTGAATATAATTGAGAATGGGACTTGGTGCCTTGCAAAGTAGGAAGTAATAAGGGAAGAGAGACTAACAAAGATCGCGAGATTTGGATACCATTGAAAACGTGATTTCATTCCTAGCAAAGAAGGAAGTAATAAGAGAAGAGAGACAAACAAGAAGAAGGCCTACACTAGGATTTTTTACTATAGAGAAATTGCGTTCGCCATTTTGAAAAAAAAAATAAAACTTTTAAAATTAATGTTTGAGCCTAGGAAGATCAAAGAACAGCGAAATTAGGCTCATTTAGAAGGGCAAGTATTAAGCTATTGAATCTGATATTTGGATTTCGATTTTTTAGATGCATAAATTTTCATGGATTATTTTAATGTCAGAATCAAAAGTAACACATGCAAGAGCTCTTTCCTTGGAAAAAATGCAAGACCAACTAGAAGCAATGGAAGCTAGGATAATGAAAGGAGTTGAAAAGATGTTAACGGCTTGTAAAAAAGAACTTAAAAAAGACATTGGAGACCTTAAAAAGGAAATGGAAGACTTTAAAAATGAGGTGGTAGTGGTTAAGGAAAAAGTCCAGGATGTAGAGTAGAAAGTTAAAGTGCATGCTTCTACCTTGTTAAAGCTGCAAGAGAAGGTGACAATCCATGACTGCAGACTGATGGAAACCCAAATTTGTCTGAGAGGAGTACCTGAGGAGGAAGGAACTGACTTAAAGGGATATGTTGTGAAAATAATTGCTGACTTCTTGGAGGAAGATCCTGAAGGGACTAGAAATATGTTTGACTTTATGTATAGAGTCAACTCATCATATGCCAAGAACAAAAAACTGCCAAGAGATGTAGTCATAAGATTTATGACAAAAGAAATGGTAGGAAAAATCTTGAACCAAAGTTTTCAAAAGATTCTGACAGTAGGAGAGAGTAGAGTTAGAATAATGAAAGAGTTGCCAAGATAAGTGATAAATGACAGGAAATCTTATAAGAAACTGACAGAGAAACTGCATGTTAATGGAACAAGATACAGATGGATAATACCTGCAGGTTTGAGTTTTGAGCTACATGGAAGAAGGATTACAATTATGAATGCACATGAGCTGTGTAGTTTCTATGAACAGAATAAAGACTTTGCACCATAATGTATTACAAATTATCTTGGAATGTAAATGGACTAAATTCACTGCAAAAAAGGAAAGCAACATTTCATTGGATTAAAAAGCAAAATTGTAAGAAATCCATATACAACAAAAGGACTACAAATATTTATGGAATAAACAATTAGGATTGGATTTTTTTTCATTGGTGGAACAAAAGAAAAGGGGCGTGATTTTTATATGAATCAACAATTAGAGCCAAAATTGATATTTAAAGACAAGGATGGAAGATATGTGGTGGTAGAGATAATGATAAATGCAAAGAAAACGTTGTTATTGGGACTGTATGCACCAAAAGGCGCAAAAGATGCTTTTTTCAAAGACATTACCCAACAGCTTGATGAAGTGACTTATGACCAGATATTGATGATGGGAGACTTTAATGGAACAATACAGAACAAAATGGATAGGTCTGGACAAAAAAGTAACAACAAGGAAGGAAAACTGCCAAAATCTATTTTTGAACTGGTTAAACAAGAAAATTTGGAAGATATCTGGAGAAAATTCAATGCGGAAATAAGAGACTATACTTTTTTTTCAGCGAGACATAACACTTATTCCAGAATTGACATGTTATGGGGTACTAAAGATTTGGGCCTCATAACTAAAAAAAGTAGAGATTTTACCAAAGATAAGTGCTGATCATAACCCAATATTACGGATTACAAAATTGCAAAAAAAAAAAATCAAGAAGATGGAGATTAAATGAAGATTTACTGCAGAATAAAGAAATAGTGACATCTCTAGAAAACGAAACTAAAGCTTTCTTCCAAATAAATGGTAAAGAAGATATAGAATTTCAGATGGTATGGGATGCTTATGAAGCAGTAATGAGAGGAATATTGATTACTTTGAATAATAAAGACAAGAGGGCAAAAGAAAAACAGATGCTGGACATTCAAAATGAAATAAAGAAAAAAGAAGGGGAACTGAGAAAAAGGCCAGGGAAAAAGAAAATTATAAGGGAGATTACTATATTACAAACTCAAATGAGACATTTGCTGAACAAAGAAATTGAATGGAATTTGAAAAAATTGCAACAGAAATCTTTTGAGGGTTCAAATAAGCTTGGAAAGTATTTAGCTTGGCAATTGAAGAAAAAGAGAGAAAGTAAAACTATTAGTAAAATTGTGACTGGTGGAAGAAAGATAGTAGATCAAGAAGGAATAAAAAGAGAATGTTTTAAGTATTATGCCAACTTATTTAAGGGTGTGAAAATAAAAAAAGAAAAGATTGAAGAGTACTTGCAAAATGTTAAAATAGCACCCGTAACGGAAAATATGAAGAAAATTTTGAATTATCCAATTGAAAAAATTGAAATTGAAGCAGCAATTAATGCAATGAAAATTGGTAAGGTGCCTGGGCCAGATGGATATGCGGCTAAATTTTTTAAAATTTTTAAAGAAGAATTAGTACCAAAACTACAAAAATTGATGAATATGATAAGAATAAAAGGGAAAATACCAAATACCTGGAAAGAAGCTGTAATTTCATTGATACCTAAAGAAGATGATGTCACGACTGTACAGAACTATAGACCAATTTCATTATTAAATATCGATTATAAGATATACACAAGAATCCTGGCAGAACAACTTAAACAATATTTGATGAACTTTATAAAGGAAGATCCAGCAGGATTTCTCCCTAAATGCAAATAAGAGATAATATAAGAACAGTTGTTAATATTGTAGAATATTATGAAAAACATCCAGAAAAGGAAGTTGCATTATTCTTTGCGGATGCAGAGAAAGCTTTTGATAATTTGAACTCGGACTTTATGTTTGCAGTTATGGAGAAGATAGAACTTGGAGAGCACTTTATAAGAATGATAAAAGCAATATATACGGAACAGAGGGCAAAGTTGTGTATAAATGCAGACCTTAGAGATAATATGATGATTAGTAAAGGTACAAGACAAGGTTGCCCGCTTTCACCACTGTTGTTTATTATGACTCTCGAAATTTTACTGATACAAGTACAAGATGATAAAGAAATAGAAGGGTTAAAAATCAGAGGATCTATTTACATATATAGAGCATTTGCTGATGACATAATGTTTATAACTGAAAATCCTGTACAAGTAACACCTTTGTTGTTAACTAAGATACAAGAATATGGTGAATTGGCGGGATTTTATGTTAATAAAGAAAAATCAAAACTTTTATCTAAAAATATACAAGCAAACAAACAAAGGAATTGCAGAGACTGACGGGATATGAAGTTGCTTCCAAAGTAAAATATTTGGGCTTGGAGATAACAATGAAGAATATTGATTTGTTTAAAAATAACTATGAAAAGCTATGACATAAGATGGATGAAGACTTGATGAAATGGAATAAACTTAATTTGACATTGTTGGGTAGAATAGCTGCAATTAAGATGAACATTTTGCCAAGAATAATGTATTTGTTTCAAACTATTCCGATTGTGAAAGATAGTAAAAAATTCAATAAATGGCAAAGGAAGATTTCAGAATTTGTATGGGCTGGGAAGAAACCAAGGATTAAAATGAAAATTTTAACAGATGCTAAAGAGAGAGGAGGATTCCAGCTACCAGATTTAAGAATATATCATGATGCAGTTTGCTTAGTATGGATAAAAGATTGGGTGACGCTGTCAAATAAAAAACTTTTATTGTTGGAAGGTCATGGAAATAAATTCGGCTAGCATGCTTACATGTACTATGGGAAGAAAAAAATGGATGTTTTTTTCTTTCACCATTATATAAGAAATAATATGTTAAATACATGGATGAAGTATAAGAAGTATGGTGATGAGAGAAAGCCATTATGGATAGTGCCAGAAGAAGTGATAAAAATAACAGCTAAGACTGATGAAGAAAGAGGGTTGTCATACAATCAACTATTAAAAATACAAAGTAGTAAAATAGAATTGAAATCTGCATAGGAGTTGAATAACAAATATGATTGGTTTCAAATGCAACAAATAAAGAGCCTGGTGGAAAATGATATTAAAGCTGAAGGAATAAGATGAGAGCAAACAGAAATGGATAACGTTCTGCTTGGAGATAATGAAAAATTAATTTCAAAAATATATGTTACTCTTAAAATGGTCTACGGAAGATGAAGTAGTAAAATCTCAAATGATTAAATGGGCAATCAATGTAAATAAAGAAATACAGATGGATACATGGGAATATCTTTGGAAGAACTCTATGAAACTTTCAACATGTCAGAGTATTAAAGAGAACTGTTTTAAAATGATGTACAGATGGTATATGACCCCTAAAAAGTTGACAAAGATGAACAATAAGATGCCAGATAGATGTTGGAAATGTAAAAAACATGAAGGTTCTTTCTACCATATGTGGTGGACTTGTGAAAGAGCAAAAAAGTATTGGCAGATGATTCAACAAGAAATTTCTAAGATCTTGGGATATGAATTTAAGTAGACGAAACATTTCTGTTGGGATTACAAATGGAAACATTTCCAAAAGAAGATAGAACTTTGATTTGGTACTTCCTTTCAGCAGCTAGGACATTGTATGCGCAGTTGTGGAAGCAAGAAAAAATACCAGAAAAATGGGATTGAATTACAAAAGTAATAACATGGAATGAGGTGGATAAACTAACAAGAATCTTAAGAGACTATGATTTGGAAGTTTATAGAAAGGAGTGGGAAAAGTTTAGAGGTTATGTAGAAAAACAATGGAAAATAAAAGGACATTGGACAATTTTTTAATAATAATTAAGTATTAGAAAAAAGAAGAACATGAATCTAGGCTTATATGGTTCATATGGTTTAAGGGTACCTTTAAGGTTTAACATTTTAAGTTTATAACATCGGCGGGAGTCAAGTAACAAAGGGAGGGGGATTTAGAAAATAGCATATGGGGAAGACAAAAAAAAGTTATTAATGGATAATGTTACCATATGTTATTAATAAAATTCTTTAAACAATAAAATAAACATGGGGGAAGGAGAAAGCTGCTTGCATGTATATGTGAGGTTTTGCCAGATAACAGTCAAGTAGATATCAGCTATGAAGACACAGGAAAGCTTTATTAAAATGTTGCAAGTGCAGTCCTCTCTGTTAGGGAGACATTGCATGAAATGAAGACAACAAGCAAAAACATCATTAAGTAATTCTAAAAAGCATGGTCTTTCCCCCCTTTCTCCCCCCTTCAAAGGTCTAACTATTTCCAACACAAGTCACCAAGATCCCAGCCTCTTATCTCTTGAGAAACAAAAGTCATTCTTCGTCAGATGGTATAAGGAAGGCTCCCACATTCCCAGGCAGTTGGTATCGTCTCCACAGGGGGGCAGTCCAATAACCTACACAAAAGCACAACATTCTGCATAGCAAGATAACAGCACAAAGAAAACCATGACAAGAGAGAGTAAGGATCCTGACAGTAAATAACAAGTGCACTATTATAACATGTGTTTTAGAAAGAACTCTTGTAGCCTGCACAGCATTAGAAGGAAACTTCTGAAGGAAAGTGACAAATAATGTTTTGTGTAATGTGCAATTATATACCTCCAGATATGGACTAGAATATGTCAATGGCCCTGGAAAAAGCAAACCTGAGTAGCCCCTACGGCAGTAAAAATGAATGCTGAAGGGCCAGTCAGTTCAGTGTTGCCAAATATGGGGATTGGTTCACCCATGGCCTCCTCCCACAAACTAGTGGCAGTGTGACAGGAGGCAATTGGTCATCTGACACAGATAATCATTATCCCTGATGGGTCTGAGCCAAGTTGCCGCTGAGGCACTGGCAGAGTTGCTTGGGCTTGGCTCTGTCTGCTCTTGGCTGCCATCCAGTCCATAAGGCAGTGCTCCACCATGATATTTCCCTGTAATTTGAAGGCTAGACCATAGTATGTGCAAGCAAAATGTTTTCCTAAAGAACCTGATTACGTGCAGTTATTGAATTTTATCAGTTAAGGAGTTAATTCTCTCCCATTTATGAGAACAGCTAGTCATTGGAAATAAAAACACAAAACAACCAACTCCAGGAAAAGAGCACCACCAGGGATCTCACAGAGCACAGTTTTGAAAAATAAGAGCACACCAAGGTCCCTGTATTGTTCTGACATGTTCTGATGTGGTTCTCAAGACAGAGATATATTATTTAACAACAGTTTGGAAAAATGTATTCTCAGAACAGAGCTCTTTCTCTGAATATTTGTGTAAAATTGGCTGTGCTTAAAATTCTTAGGACAAATAGCTAGAGTTCAGGAGACAAATGCAGCAGCAATGTTCCTGTCCTTGTAGCCATGATCATGATATTTAGGCAAGGAATAGAACAGTAAAATGCAAATGAGGTCATTTCCAATTTGAAAGAAAAACCAATGGAGGCTCCATTATGCTCCAGGCTGTTTTGTTTAGAATAATCTCTTGAAGTCTATTGAGTAGTAGTAGAGATGGTCTGCACAGCTTCAGTCTGGAGAAGCAATGAAGATAAGGAAAAGATTTAGGGAAGCAGGACCACAATGCTGAAAATAATGAACTGACCCACCTCTTGCACATGTTTCCATACATATGTCCTCTACTTGATGGATATCTTGCTAAGAAGTCTTGGCTGAATAACCGAAGGAGGAAGCAAGCAAAGGCATGAATCACAAGGAACTGAGCAAAAGAGGGATAAAGCATGTCCAGAAAACATGGGAAGCCAGCTGATAAGGAACAGTCTCCATATACAAAGAAAAAAAAATACAGCAGCATAGATTGGATTCCAGGAGTACCTATAAACCCAGTCTGTGCTGCTTTTTTTTTATTTAAAACAAATGTAAGAATTGAAGAGTATCTTGTAAGGTAGAATGGCATTCATTTAAAGGACTCTTTATGTCCCGTTCATTTATGAAGCAAAGGTTTAAAGATATAGTTAATTGTTGCAACTTAAATTAACGGGATTCAAAGTGCTTAGCTCAGGATGAATTGTGCATGCAATATTTTAATTAAAGGTTCATCAGAAGCTAAAGATGCTGACTGGATGATTTTCAGATACAACGTGAAAAATTGAAGATACTTCCTTAGGCATGTTTCTTTAGCGCTGACTATAGTGTAATATACTGTTCACATCTATAAAACATCCATGCTACCTTGTAGCCATTAGGCGAAAATGCTTAAAAGATGATTAAACCTTTAACTTAAATTAAGCAAAATGAAAGTTGCTTAAGCAAAAAGGCATTCAAATGTTAGTGCACTAGTGAATTGCTACTTCACTGAAGGACTAAATATATCTGCAAAGATAAAGTTAGCAGATCATCATTGCCCCATCCCCAGTTGGAATAAAGAGGCTGACACTGTATATTGGGTAAACGGGCCACTTTATTGAACTAACACAAAAAACGCGGCAATGGCAACCTGCAGTTGAACAAGCCCTGGGGTCATCCTCCAACCCCTCCTTGTCCAATCATGGGCAAGCCACCCTGCCCCCAGCATGATCCATATTAATATGGCTAATGCTGGGCTGGCCAGGCCAAAACTACCCTCCCCCATTACTCCAGCCTCAATCACCAGAAGGAGGCGAATCCTGGGGGAGGCATAAATACGATCCGCATTACACAGCATTGAGCCTTAAAGCCCATCTGCCGTTCCTGTGGATCGCCTGTACTAAACAGGTGCAGAGGCCTGGGTGCTCACCTGCAAGGTCAGTAACCCCTTACTCCTTCTGCCACCGCCAATGCCAAGCCTCTGCTTAGGCATTCGCGCCCCACGGGTGGCCTAGTGCCACCTGAAGCCCTTGCCGCAGGTTGCTCAAAAAGGCCCGGTTACCCGCATCCGATAGATGGACTACATCTGGTTGGTACAGCTCTCCCTTATCCACCCTAATTCCCGGGTGATGAAGGAAGGTACCCAGACCCCCTTCTAAGGCTTTCTGCAGGGCCCGATTTGCTTTCCGTCTGGCCCACTCAATACCCGCTGGGTCCCAGGCGGCACGCCAGACTCTTCACGGCAAACTGGCAGACCAAATTAGGCGGACTCCGGGCCACCTCCTCACGATGGCATGAAGATCCACCACCGCCTGTAAGGAAAGGGCCTTTCCTTTCATCAGCCCCAAGTCATTCCCACTAAGGTGGATGACGAGTATGTGAGGCGGAGGTACAGCCCTTCCTGAAAACAACAATGGCAGGAGCCCTGTCCACCTTAGACCTCGGTGCCTCTGCCACTCGACCAGAGTCCACTCGCTCAGTCCCAACTGGGAACCGACTGGAGATCTCCTGGCATAATGGGCAGCCCAAAATTCCATGCTGTGCCCGTAGATGAGGATCCGCAGTCTCTCCTGACGAGACACAGCACCTGGAAGGAGAAAACAGTCAACCAAAATAACTTGAAATCGGGCATAAAACTAACAACTTGCCCCTAACCTCCTCAGGGAAACACCAGGGGGCACACATATGTTTGGTAAGCAGCTAAACACCAATGGCCAACCCGTTGGATAGCCGGTTCCGGATAGTCCATTGACACTGCTGTTGATGTGGCACCAATCTGAAAGGAGTGGGTACCAAACTTAAACCTACTCAACCCCAGCTTATCTAGTGCCCTCGCTGTGACAGCCCAAAACTGATATTTAGTAAGCGGGGACCCACCCTTATGGCAGAAAAGCATCAAAAGGCCCGATGACTCGCCCTTCCACGCATTCCTTAGCTATCTTGGCCCTAACCACATGCTCAAGCCCTACAATGGATCGCAGGTTGGAAGCCCGACAGAGCGCCCTAGGCCCCTGAAATGGGATGCGGAACCCCAAGGTGAACCCCTCCCATAAGTATCCTCTGTCAACGATCCTGGGATAACCCTCCAGGAAACGCTTAAGAACTTTCAGTCAAATGGGACTGGGACCCCTTACCATGCGTCTGAGAATTACCGCCTTCCCCAGGGTGCTTCACCCCCCCTTTTTGCCTGGCTTTGCTGCAGGCTGAAAAAGCGCGGGACCTGCTGCATAATGGGCACTCATGTTTAAATTTGCATGCTTTTCGCGAGCACACACCCTGGGATGTGAACTCCCAGCATAGCAACCGGGGTTGAAACGACTGGCCCGCTGCCGAGCGGGCTGCAGAGGTACCTGACTGTTTATGAACTAAGTGACCACTGCTGGCCCTATCTCTCGGATTGGGTTTTGCCGATGACATCAGCTGCAGCCACAGCTACTGGTTGATTTGATCCCATGGCAGTGCAGGGTTAATTGCTGCCCTCATCCTAAAGGCCTCATCATATTGTAACCAGGCAGCACTTGCAAAGTCAGTATATGCCCTGTAAACAATGTCACAATACTGAAACAAAGGCGCAGCCCTACATGGCTGCACCCTGGTGATGACACCCACATATATAAGGAAACCAGGCAGCCAGTTGGCCCAGGTCTGATCCATCCTTCTACGCTTAAGCTTCTCCTTCTCCTTTTCATCCATTTCTTCCTTATTCTTTTTCTCTATCTCTCTATAAAGGAGACTGAATATATCAATGTATTCCCCCCTCAAAATTTTGTCCCACGTCGCGGGAGTCAAATGATCCCCTAAGGGCAGTGCAGTATCCCCGAAGGGGAGGGCCTGGAAAGGAACTGAACCATAGGAATTCGGGGGGATAGCCCCATGCGTTCCATTGGGCACTAAGCCACCCACCAGGCTGGGACATCCACATGTGCTCTCCCCACGGGAGAACCCCTACAAATGCCAGAGGTGCGGAAGTCCCCTGGGAGGACTCAGCCATCCCCAAGATGGCGGGCGACTGCCCCTAGCCATCGTGTTACCCTGGACCTGCTCCATAGTGGAACACCCCATAGCCCATGCCGAACTGGGTTGGGCCGGGAATACCCATTGCCCCCCTTGTTCCACTGGTGTTGTAACCTGAGCTGTTCCAGAGGGCCCAGGCAATACGCCATGGCCCAATGGGCCCCATGGCCACACCTGATAGTGTTGTGGCAATGACATTTTACCTGCAGCCACCGATGGTGTAACCGCCACCGCCACTGGTTGGACCGGTTGTTGACGTTTGTCAGCCACCTCCTGCTCCTCACTATTGTCGCTCGGCATCACGTCCTTGCTCGTCCCGGCCTCCAGGCTTCGGTCGGGTGCAGCCCCTGATCCACTGGCCTCCTGTAGTGCAGAAAGTCTCGCCAGTACCTCCCTTTCAAATGTGAAGGTTCTCGTCCGCCCCGAGGCTCTGTGACGCCCAGCCCAGACTGAAGGTGTCCCAGCCGCACCCCTCTCCTTCTCCAAGGCCCCCAAGTGATTGATTATAGCCTGCCGCATATGGCCCTTATCCTCCATCTTGTCCCCCGAAGCTACCGTGTGGACCTGCTTCTTAGGGCCTTTAGCAGGCTGTTTGCCATTAGAAGGGCCTTGCCCCTTCTTAGGTCCCATTACCCCCTAAGTCAGGCCACCTGCACCAACTAGAAGTGGGCTGGGATGGGGGGTGGGGATGGAGAGGTGGTCAAATTCCCTCACCCATCCCTGAACAGCCCCCCAGGTCTCCCTGTGATGATGATGGAAGGGGGGGAGGAGGGGTGTATGTGTGAGGCCCAGCACCAAAGCACTCACAGCCAAGGGCCTACTGCCAAATCCCCAACTTGACTGCCCCCACACCCAGGGACAATGCCCAACACCCAAAGGTCCTGCCCACCCTCTCCAGAGGGCCCACTGCCCCACTGGCAGCTACCAACCGCCCCTGGAAACCAATGGCGCTATCCGTCTTCCCATGGCACAAGCCACCTGTGTCAGCTGCTTCGCGCCGCACTCAACTGTCCCCCATCACTCAACGCCGCCCAAAACCACTGCCGCACCTCACCCAAGAAACAACCGCCACCACGCCCAACGCTCCCAGCCTCGGACACACGCTGTGCTCCGACCTGGCCGAGTGCTTCAAGCAACTGCGTTGGCTTGGCTATAGCCCCGACGCTCTGCCCCCACCATTCCCCGGATGCCCAGGAAGTGTTACAGCCTCTTGATCCTTTCGGGGAGGCAAAGGACGGCCCCGCAGCGCGTAGCTGCTTTGTGGCCTGGCCAGGGCAGGGCCGAATAGTCTGAGAAGTCCATGTGGCACAATCAACAATATCTGCACTAGCGTATATATTTACATTTGCTACAGCCCCTCTAGAATCTGTTTTTAACATGGCTTTCAAATAAAAAAGAGAGCCTATATGGTGCAGTGGTTAAAGTGTTAATGGCTCAACATAGTATATCTCAAACAGAGATGTATGCAACTTCATGGTCCCACTCCACAGAATTTTGACATTCATGTTCTACCCAAATAAGTGGATCAAAGAAGCTGGAAGGGGTTTTGCCACTGATACCACAGCAAGGGACAGTTTTGTTTTTTGCCCCCACTGTTTATCTTTCCACCCATAGAAGGAAAGATTTCCGGTTTGGTAAGAGGTATGTAAAAGAACCCTTTCCCAATTTATTGAATTAGAGGGAATTAGGATTAGAGCTATTACAACTTGGGATAACCAAGGTGATGATAGTAAACTAAAGAAACAAATGCTTAGGAGGCTCTACCAGGACTAGATTTACATGTTTTTTGAGAGGGGGGGGGGAATTAAAAATGACACCCTCTTCTGGGCTTATTCTATCTTATGGGCCCATAGAATAGAATGGACTCTATGTCCAATTTGGTGCCCCCTCCCTCTGGTGCCCGGGGCAAGTGCCTCTTCCACCCCTCCCTAGATCCAGCCCTAGGCTCTACAACCACCCTTGCTCCAATGTTGCTTAGATTCAAAGATACAGAAGGAGAGCTTTTAAAAAAACCTTTTCCTTTCTGAAACGGGGATCTTTGGAGTATAACTGTGCCATACTGCTACCTTGCTTGCCCAAAATCTCTAAGACAAAGAATAACTTTCATTCTCTCTGCAACAAGGGCTCTCTTGTTTTTCCAGAGTGGGTTGAAACCCACCAGAATGCAGTGATCTCTGTGCCCCCATCACAATTTTTTCTGTCCTTATCAGAATCCATAGTTTACTTCCTGATCATTTGGAGTAGACCCAGGGCTTTTTTTGAGCAGGGATGCGCAGGGACACAGTTCTGGCTGGCTTGGCATCAGGGGATGTGGCCTAATATGCAAATGAGTTCCTGCAGGGCGTTTTCTACAAAAAACCCTGAATAGATCTTAACTTCATTCTTTTTCTTCTTCTTCTTCTCCTCCTCCTCTTCCTCTCTCTCTCTCTCTCTCTCTGCCATACATGATAGAAGAGAATAAGGATGTGCAACAAAGAGAGACAGTGTCAAATTTGGAATGCAGCCATAAAGATTTCAGATACAGTGGTACATGACTTCCCCATCTCTAGCCATTACTGCCACTGCGATATACCATTGTGGAATCTACTGCACATTATTGAATGGTTTCCGCACACTGCCCCAACATTTCAAGAAGAAGAGCTGCTGCAGCAGCTCCCACTACCATTTAAGTAATTCAAAAACTCTGCTTAAGGAAGGAAAGAAGCTGGTCCACAGGATTTCCACAACCTGGGTGAGTGGGTGACAATGTGGCAAATGGAATTCATTGTTGCTAAGTGTAAGGTGATGCTCATTGGGACAAAAAATCCTAATCTTAAGGATAGTTTAATGGGGTCTGAACTTGCTGAGACTGAGAGAAAAAGATCTTGGGGTCATAGTGGTCAGCTCAATGAAAGTGTCCACCCAGTGTTCTGAAGTGGAGGAAAAAATCAAACTCTGTGTTAGGGATTGTTAGGAAAGGAATTGAGAATAAAATGGCCAATACTATAATGCTTCTATAGATGTCTGTGTCTGACTGTTTAATAGGGAGGAGTCCTCAGCCATCACATCAGCTTGCATCATTCTCCTCGCCTTTCCCCCATTTGGTTCAAATAACAACAACCCCGTGAGGCAGGTTAGGCTGGTTTGAAATCACCCACAGCTTCTACAACCTTCATCTGGAGATTGGCAACAGTGCAAAGGCCTCTCCCTCAGAGTCCAGTCTATCATATGAACCTACTGTAGCCTAATTTGAATAGAAAGAGTGAAGAGTATTTGCAAGTGGAAAGGTGGCACTGCTGCTGCTGTAACTGGCCCCTCCCTGCTGTGAATAAACATTCCTTTTGCATCAGCTCAAGAGAAGGAACCCTACTGTTTTGCTCATGAACACAGGCCCATCGCTCGGGGGGGGGGGGGGCTGGGGGGGAAGGTGCCACAAATCTTCCCCTGTTTTACTTTTCCAGTCCCTCCACCATCTCTTGCTGCCACTGCTCTTGTGCAGCCTTGCCTCCTCTCACCGCCCTGCCGCCTAGTCTGCTCTTGCACTGCAGCCTTGCCTGCTTTTGTGCTGCCTTGCCCACTTTAGCACCACCCTGCCCACTCTCCTGCCACCCTGCCCATTCTTGCACCACACCACCACCTTGCCTACTTTCGTGCTGCCTTGTCTGCTCTTGTCCCGTCTTGACTGCTCTCATCCTGCCTTGCCTGCTCTCGTTCCACCCTGCCTGCTCTCGTCCTGCCCTGGCCACTCTCATACCACCCTGGCCATTCTCACACTCTCCTGGCAGCTCTCATTCTGCCCTGCCCGCTCTTGCACTGTGGCACCACCCTGTCTACTCTTGTACTAGCTTGCCCCTTCTCCCACCACCTTGCCCACTCTCAGACAGACTGTCCTGGACTTCCTACAACAGGCCCTGAGGAGAGGCAGTACTAATCAATAAGCCCCTCTCAGCAGAGAACTGTCTCCCTCATATGTCAGAGGCTGACTGTTGCATAGTTTAGTTTATTCACAGCCTAAGCCAGAATTTCAAACAGTAAAATCATACAAAATTAAAACTGAATGACCATAAAACTGTACATAAAAAAGCATAAAATACTGTTGAAAAACTACAAATATAACAGAACATGGCAGTTACAGCAAACAGACTGGCAAAGGTGTTTAGCCATTTCCTGACTGAATTATTAGAGTTTTCCTTATTCTTGTGGCAAGCCAGCCAAATTTTGCTAATTTATATGTAACCTCAGGGTTCTTATCATCAAGATTCTTAAGGAGTTGCAGATTTTGACTATTGGTAAAAGATATGGCCGTGGAAAATGGAAGTACTTCGTGATGATCATTGTAAGCCTCACAGTCAAATATGACATTGACTAAAGATTCGATACCATCATTGCAGCAGGGACATAATCATTCTTGGAACGGCACTTTTTTTTTGTATCTTCCCTTCACTACTGCTGAAGGGAGAATGTCCCACCTCATAAGAGTAAATGTTCTCCTACATTCATTATTTGTTAAGTGGTATAGGTAGGGCATCAGGGTCACCCTGTTGATTGGTTCTGTCAGAGTTCGCCATTTGATTGTCCTATTAAGGTCATTTTGTCTGACAACATCCAATATTCTCTGCTTCACTATCTCCCTAGCATTATCATAAGTAAGAAAACTGAGATATTATTTTGAAAGGCCATAATAATGAATTCTGTCCTCTATGGCCCTAATCCATCTTGGGACCAAGGTATCTTACAGAATTAAACTGATCAAGCCCTTAGGAAAAAACATAAGTTTCAACTAGAACTGGATGGCCAAAATCCAAAGCCTCGCTTCTACCGTAATCATGCCAGCTTCTATCCTAATTAATGCATTCTAAATGCCCTTGGGTACCTGGAGGACTGTTCTTAAAAATTTTGATTGAACACTCTCCAGTTATTTGTAATTTGTAGTGATATTGATTGGGGCACCAAATGTTAGCTGGCAGAGGGATTTAGCTTTAAACAATCTAAGGGCCACAATTATGCATTTACTCCCTTTGCCCCAGTAGTTTTGGATAGCCCCAGCACTCCTTTTGGCATTGGAGGTATTCATGTTTATATTGGTGGTTCTTCTTCCATTCGTTTGAAACATGACCCCCAGGTACTTAAAGCATTAAACTTGTTCAATGGGAATAGAATTTAAGTACCAATGGTGTGATCTGGGTGTCCTTTTACCAAAGGCCATTACTTTGGTTTTAGTGTAATTTACCTCTAGGTTGTTTTCCAGGCAATATTGAGTGAAAACTTTCAAGGCTCTTCTGAGGCCCAAGGAAGTCCTTGAAAGTAAAACAGCATCATCAGCATAAAGGAGCACCCCTTTATGTTTGTTACCTAGCTTTGGTGGGTGGCATTCCGCTTTATTTATATACGACGCCAAATCATTAATGTAGAAGTTAAATAAGTAGGAGGCCAGGAGGCATCCTTGCTTAACCCCTTTGTTGGTAGAAATAGGGTCTGTCAAATAGCCTCGATAGGAATATTTGACCCGGATAGGTGTTTGATCATAAAGGGCCTGAATAAGAAATAACAACCGTCCGTCTGTCAATGTTGGCGGCTCTTAATTTATCCCATAAGATGGACCTAGAGATAGAGTCAAAGGCTGACTTCAGGTCTAGAAATACAGCATATAATGACACACAGAGGCTGACTGGTGGGGTTCTGGCCTGCCAGGGCCAGCAGTAGGGGGGTCACAGAGAGGCTACCCAATGACAGGGGGGAGTGGTGACAGAAAGAGTTCAAGGCCACTCCTGTGATTGCCACAACTTCCAATAAAAATTGAGGATTGAGCCAACACGTTGAGCTTTTGTTATATCTATGATGATGATGCACAAGGTGGAGAAAGTCTACAACAGAAATGTTTCTCCTTCTCCCAAAATACAAGAACAGTGGTTAAGTGTGTGGACTCTTATCTGGGAGAACCGGGTTTGATGCCCCACTCCTCCACTTGCAGCTGCTGGAATGGCCTTGGGATTCTCATAGCTCTCACAAGAGTTGTCCTTGAAAGGGCAGCTGCTGTGAGAGCTCTCTCAGTCCCACCCACCTCACAGGGTGTCTGTTGTGGGGGAAGAAGATAAAGGAGATTGCAAACCATTCTGAGACTCTGATTCAGAGAGAAGGGCAGGGTATAAATCTGCAGTCTTCTTCTTCTTCTTCTGGAAGGCATCCTGTGAGGACTCTGCCCCCACCTCCAGCTAAGACATCCTTGGTTAGTGGGGTCATCTTGTTTTGGATTTAGCTGGTTTAAGAGGCACCCTTTACTATATAATTAGTGCCAAGGAGACCTGAAATTTATAGAGTCTCATAAAGGCATCAAGGTTTTATCATGGCATTGGAAATTCCCTGGGACAGGAGAGCAAGAGTGTGCTGGCATCAGCATCACAAACTTATGTGTAATCTTCCCAAGTCAAATTCAAGCTTCAAATCTTGGACCAATCATGTTCATGGGAAAGTGGGTTCCCATGACTAGCTATGGGACCCTTTCCCATAAAAAGACCATCCAAATCCAGTGGAAAGTGTGCCAAGTTTTCCAATGGACTGAACACCTCTGCAGCTGTATTGCAGACCCCCCGTTTTTGCTTTTGCTCTGCTCTTTGGACCTCAACTGTGTTATCCCTGGACCTCTCCAGACCTGAAGCTCGGAATTTCAGATCATATGTTCCTTATCTAAAACATCCCTATTTCCTCCCTCCTGCCTTTTATAAGAATGCCCTTTACATGTATATATGTGTGTGTGTGCATGCATGTGTGATATTTAATTAGTTCTCAAGTAGGTTCTTTACAGTTTTACCTCATTTATTTTATTTTGTATACAATAAAGCTATTTGTGTTTAAAATCACTCTCACTGTCTTTCTTCATAATTTTATTGTGATGTATTCCTACCAAGATCTACCCCCCAGTATGCATAGATCCAGGTCCTACATTATTGCTTTCTTATATTATTCCTTTCTTTTTTTAAAAAATATTTTTTTCCCTTCAGGATGGAAACAGAAAATACTTCTTTACTGAATGCGTGATTAATATGTCAAATTCACTGCCGGAGAATGTAGAGGCATAGGTCCATTCTACATAGACAGCTTACTTCTGATTTCCACTGAAGTCGATTTGGTTGGGTTTACTTCAAAGCTGTGCCTGCATTTTACATATTTCTCTCTCTCTCAGATTTCTATTGAGAGTTGCGGTGTATATATTCTACATACCAATGAGAAAAGCTGGGTAGTGTTCTGGGATTGGTTTCTCCTGACTTGTTAATTTCACACTGGGTGTGCCTTTTGAAATAGGAGACTCTTTCAGCTGAATTTATTGTGGAGTAGCTATTAGTGTCCCCCCCCCCCTTTATTGGTAGTCAAGGAGTTTACTGGAGGAAAAACAACAACAGTACTTAAAACATTTAGTGAGAGTCAATGCTGACCACTTGGCTGGAGAACTGGAGAGGAGGCAGAGACATCAGTGCTTTGCAGCCTGAATTTCCCCCATTGTTATTTAGAAAGGAGATGACAAAAGGAGATGTTGAGATGGACCAGACTTTTTTTAAAAGGCTGCTGCTGACACAAAGTAGGTTCTACAGCATTATTCTCATGTTTGAAATGTTTGTGATCAGAGTTAACTTAAAAGGAAAACTTTTTTTCCTCAAATACAAAATAGCCCAGCATCTAAACCAAGCAAGCTAACTTGCTGTAACTGCAAATGAGGGGAGGGGGAAAGTCTGAGGAAATGTTTCTACTTTTAAATGCTTGGAAGCGAATGAAGAGGAGAAGGGGGAAATACTGCTAAACTACTTTTTGGAAACTATGGAGATACAGAGGAGTGATCACAGAATGTTGGGAAAAGGATATGGAAGGAATTAAAAAATCTGATGGGAGAGTGAGGTGAGTGTACATTTATTTATTTATTTATTTATTCGGGATTTATATCCTGCCCTTCCCACGAATGGCTCAGGGCGGCTTCCAACAGTTAATCAAACATAAAATTTAAACAATTTCAAGTATAAAACAATTAAATATTTAAACATGTGAATATGGAAGCAGGTTTTTAAAGTGACAGAGGTGGGAGGTGAGAGCTATAGTAAACACAAAAGCAGAAAGGGCCAGTGACAGCTTTAAATGGGGATTAGATAGATTCATGGAGGATATGGCTATCCATGGCTACTAGCTATAATGAGAGGAACCTCCATATTCAAAGGCACTAAATCTCTGAATCCCAGAGTCAGAAGGCAACATTAGGGAAAGGCCTTAGCCTTTATGCCCTGTTGGTGGCCCTCCAGGGGAACTAGTTGGCCACTATGTGAGATAGGATGCTGGACTAGATGGATTTCTGGTCTGATCCAGCAGCGCTCTTCTTCCATTCTTAGGGTCTGATTAATACTAGTACTGGCCTTGGCACATAACTATAGTATGCGGGTAGTTTTACACTTGACTAATAGGAGCTCCAATAAGGTAGCTGTTAAAGTTAGCCTATTACAAGAGAGGGGAGGGGGACCCTTAAAGACTAATAATTATATTGAAATATAAGCTTTTGTGGGCTACAGTCCATTTAATCAGATGCATGAAATGGACTCTCAGAATTTATACAGCTAAAGAAAGAATGTGAGATGCAGACTGTGGTATGTCTATGCAAAACCCAAAACTATACAAGCTATTTATTTGTTTGTTTGATGGGATTTCTATCCTGCCCATCCTACCAAGGCAGGCTCAGGGTGGGTTAAAAGCAAAACATAATACACATCTAAGTGCAGTGTCTGTTAACACTGGCTGTAGTGAATGATAACATGATAAATTGCTTCATATAAGTAGATTAATAGCCAGGCCTCAGATTCAGCAGGAGTTCACAGGAGCTCAGCTCCTGAACTCCTGAGAGTTCCACCTCCTCCTCCCCACCTTGTCCATTGAATAGTAGGTGCAGCTGCATAACAATCCTGAATGAGCTCCACTACCTATTTTTCTACAAAATGATTCCTGTTAATAGCCATATTAACAAAAGAAGGTGTTAGCTCTGTTTAACCCTTTGTTGATACAGTCAAACCTACTGATGAATTCTAATTCAATAATTCCTCTCTGGAGTCACCCTTTGAAGTTCCCTTGTTGTGAGCAACACACAAAATAGATAAACTGGGGTCTTCATTAAATGTGTTAGTCTTTGAGTTGTGAAGGTGACATTTTTACTACATTTACCTGGCATTTGGATGCCCTTTAGCTGCTCCTGGTAAATACAATTTCTCATTCTGGAGATCCACAGGAAGATAAATAGCTGGTTTCCAATGCTTACAGGTCCCTCCAAAACTGCAGGCAAGGGAAAGGGTCAACTCCCCACTCATGGTCAGTCTTCCTGTACTTTTCTCACCTTTTTGTTTGGAAGCAGACCCAGTTTTCATGCATGGCTCTGCTGCCATCACATCTAGTTATGCCTCACTAAACCTAGAGCTATCTCCAAAATATTTCATTCAATGTTAGACTCAATCTAAATAGAGATCTTTGTGGGAATTTAAGCAGAAAATTAATGAAAATTAAACATCTTCTTGGTGAAAATGAAGGAACTGGTATGTGATTAATACCTTCCAATTATACTTTGATAAAGCACATTACTGAGTTTGTTATTACCTGTACTCTTAATGTTCCATCTGCAGTGTTAAATCCATCTGTTGCTGAAAATATGACTCTGTCTTCAAGGGTTTCAGAACTGTCATGCTGATACCTTTTAGACATAATTCTATAATTATGATGGGCATTCATTCATTATAGTTTGGAATAAGAGAGCTGGGAAGAACAAGAGCTATCAACTTCTGCATTTACAGATCATAGTCTGATCATATTTGGATCTGGGCCATGTCTCCACTTGACAGAAACTGCTCAATCCAACTAAGATTCAATAACACTACATGAGTTATATCATCTGGTGATATGGCAAGAACCCCAACACATTATTTCTTACATAGAGATACGCAGCAGCTGTTGACTATGTCATGTACCAATACAAGAACCACACAATGAATTCAGATACCAGGAAGGATCTGATAAATGACCAGACAAATAGCATTAAAAATTTGTTTCAGGGAATTCTGCAGTTCCCCAGGAGCTTATTAGGGATTCTGCAATGAAAACACCACCCATTCTTCCCTTACAATCTGTGGCTTCAAGAACTTGTTTGGTAAGGTGGGGGTTTGGTAGGGGTAGTGGTGGAAGAATAACTTCCATCACCACCCCTCACTTGCCAAAAATAGCTAGCATCAGGAATGCCATAGATGTCATACACACACAAAGGAAGAACAGGAGATGGGGAGACAGACTCTCTTCCCACCCCTCAACTGGTTGGCCTGTTATTGCCAAACTCAGTGACAGGCATGGCTTTCAACAGTGCTAGCTGCAACAAGGGAAATGGGAACAAGGAAAGGAAAGGAGGGTGGGAGTTGTTCTCCAGCTTGGGGAGTTTATATGCAAAGAAGAGAATAATAAACCATGTATAATGCTTACTTTGTGTTCCAAGCCCAGGGAACACTAGTTGCAACTGCCTATAGGTATGTTCTAGAGTACACTGTCAGTCTGCATGAGCATCATGAAAGATCTGTATGAAATCGCCATATGAATTCATGTGAGTCTAAGAAATTCAGTGATATGTAAAGTAGGAATTGGTAAAAGGAAATGACTAAAGCACATATTTCAGGATGTGCAAAGCACTAGTACTTGTTTGGTAGTGAAATAAACCCTACTCCCCCACAAAAAATAATTAAAAAAAACACTTGCTATGGAGTCCCCAACCTTCTTGAGCCTGAGGACACTTTTGGAATTTTGAGCAAAGCAAATGAGCCCCATGCAAAATGGCTGTCCTGAAGGCATGGCTATATTTTTTTCATTTCAGTCAGGTTTTCTATGGGCCAACACATTCATACTCAGCACAGACCACATGCCAAGATATTTTGACATTACTCTAACAATCTGTGCAGACTGAAGACAGTGTTATCATTGGGGTGAAGCCATTGTAACTGGGACTGTGGAGAAACGCCATTTTAGTCAATGTTGGTGCTTCATTGGGAGGGAAAACATGAAACTCCTAAGCAGGCTTTGGCCTAGCCTCCCTCCAACCCCCCCTCCCTTCCAGAGCCAAACCAACGACTCTAGGGGGAAAGTCTCCTAGAGCGGCAGAAAGTTCTTTTGTTCTTGGCATGTGTTAGGCAGGAAGAGAAGTCAGTTTGCAGCTGGCGCTCTGGAAGAGAGGTTGCTTGCCTGTGGGCTCCTGCCTGTGGGGGGGCCTAGTCAGGAAAATGAGGCCCCCAGGCAGTCAGACCAAGTAAGTCATCCCCAAGGCGGGGCAAGTTTAGACCAGGGACAGTAGAAAGCGTTTATAATCAGCTTTTCTTTGTCATGCTGTTTGCTGTGCGGGTGCTGTGCTGTGCTACCTTTTTATATGCAACTGTTTTTGTTTTGTTCTTCTTTTCTTTTCTTTTTCTCTTTTGATTAAATATTTTTACTGTTTTAAATGCTGGCAATCCATCTCTGTACCACATAGATCCCCAAACCGCTTTAGACCACGCTGCTTTATAAAGGGGGCCCCGGGGAAGGCATGCAGTTGGATAAGGTGCCAATCCTCCAGGGGTGCCCCAAAGAAGTGCTGAGGTCTCTGTGAAACCCAAGTACAGGGTGGCAGAGGACCTTGAGGCCTGGCCTCATAACTGGAGAGGGGGATTGGGAGTCCTGTTCCTCTCAGTCTGAACCCCTAGACTGAGCAGGTGGTGGCAGCAAGCCCAAGGGGCAGGAGGAGAAATAGCTCCCTCCAGGAGTTGGCGACTCAATAGGGAGCTGACGGGACCGGGTCTGAAGGCAGAATCGGGCCGGTTCCGTCACAGGGACCATGATTGGTTCTTTTACTGGATGGGGGAGCTGTTTGTTTTTAATTTCGAACGCAAGAAGAGGATTTCCTACCTATATGATAAACCCAGAGAAATAAGAAAGGCTATATCTCTGGTCAAGCCAAGTGATGCAGCTAGCCTGGATAAGCTAATTGCTTTGATAGTCAATCTGCCAGAATTCAATAATCAGATGTTCTTTAGTTTTTCTGTTCCATTCAAGGAATTTTGAACTCCCCACTCCCAGCAAAACCCACAAAGTGAGTAGGTTCCAGAAAACACACTGGTAGATGCAAGAGTCACCAGAGGTTTAACATTGGGGTTCACTGCATAAGCCATCATGGGAAAAATAAAGAAAACAGGGTATGCAAAAACTCTTGCTCAGATTCTAAATGGCTCTCTGGATTCTGACCAAAAGTTTTATTTATAATATTTGTATTGAAGGTTTCATTTTCAGATGAGACACAAATGGTTTGGCTAAGGTCACATAGAAAATTTTACAGCCAACAAAGAATTTCCTGCATCTAAGCATGTCAGGGCACTGCTCAAGACAGTTCTC